>NW_026775581.1:0-600000 GCF_030987335.1 Cornus florida
AGTAAAGTTGCAGACGTAAGCATGTGAAATACCTCACCAAATGATGACAAATGAGAGCCCACAAGCCATTTTTTTCCTTTTGTCTACAAAAAAATGAATTAATGCATTTATATATTTGTTAAGTCCCTAGTATTGTTGGTTGCTGTTAGGGCTACATCTCCAATCTCTTAATTTATTATTCCACCACATTGGTTTATTATTGGTAATGAGGGTAACGATGTATAACACTCAAACAACTTCACTGCTGAATTACCACTGTCTCTGGGAAACCTTTCTCAAGACACTCGAGGTTCTGTTAGTATACTTCATCCTTTCAGATAGTTCTTCATTTTCTTTTAAACAATTATCTTTTTCTCTGAACTTGTTCTACATGCACACAATTTCAATCTCCGACAGTCGGTATTTATTTTTCTATCCTCAGTATTAATTTTTAAAAGTATGAATGAATGATTGATAAAATGTCTTTAAAATGTCTTCATAAGTTTTAAATTTTTTGAAGTTGTGCTACTTCAGTTTTTTTTTTAATATTGTTGCATGGGTGTTTATTATTATTTTTGTTCTTCATATCACTTAAAAAAAAACCCCTAAAAAACTTAAGCCGGCCAAGCTGGTCTTCGAACACTCGAGTGACCCCTCTGAGGAAGAAAAAAGGACAATCAGGCCATTAGTTGATTTTTTTCTTCATTCCGTTATTCATTTTTTCTTCATTCTTCCCGTTGTTCATTTTGCATGTAAGGTATCATTCTGACTTCATTCTTGTCTTTAGGTATGATTCTCACTTCATTCTTCTCTTAATATTCTGCAATGAATTGATTTTATGTGAAAAGTTCTGTTATTTATGTTTGTTAAATGATGGTGATTTCTTAAATACAAGCCTTTTGTACCATTTCTTTTTGGCAGTTCTGTTAGATTTACTGTTAATTTTGTTATTTCCTCTTAGATTATATGTGTTTATTGGTTTACGTATTATGCTGTATATGAGACAATAATATAACTTGTTACCTCGCTAAATTAACATTGGATTGTACCCTAAGCAAGTAGGATAATAAAAGTATTCCCAGTAATAAGTTGGTTTTTTATATTCGGGGTCGTCCTCTTGGAAAGATTAGCATGGTCGTGTTGAAACGGATGACATTAACACAAGCACATCGATATGTATTGTTCAACTGTGAAGCAATTGCCCCATTAGTATGACTTGCAAGCCTTATGTAAAATCCAGAAAACATAAAGATAAAATTATGGCAAACAATCGTACAGCACGACCGAGGGAAGTACAATGCATGCATAATGCAACATTTCTAAATTCGTTCAAGAATCATGCAATTATTTGATGTTGTTGACCTTAATTGTCATATTAGTTTAATTATATAACTCTAACAAGTGGTGACCAAGCAATTAGTTGTCACCTCTTCTTTTTCTTTTTCTTTTTTTATTTTTAATTCTGGACACGTTCAACCAGAGTAACTACTTTCCTCTATTTCTAGGAAAATCCAACTTGTGGTCTGCCAAATGATAATTGGAGGTTACTTCTTGCACGCTTCTCGAATGGGTCCTTTAAGTCCTCATTGACCACCAACTCCACCTAGTCCTCAGCGTAAGGATGGCATATAATTTTAAGACTGAGAAAGCCAGACCCAAGAACCAACTAGTACAGCAGGCGCTATAGCTGCCCATTTGTTTGTTTGTTTGTTTTTTTTTTTTTAGCCTTCTTTTTTTGCATTTTTAAGGTTTATTTAGTTAGTAAATTTGGTTTTTGAATGGATTGATGATGATTATAAAAATTATATTTTTTATAAAAAAAAATTTATTTCATTTAAATATTTTGTTATATGCTTTAAAAATAAGTGTCATTATTATAGATTGTATTTATTTGGTTAGTAAATTTGGTTTATGAATGGATTGATGTTGATTATAAAAATTTATTTAAATATATTGTTATAACTTTTAAAAATTAGTGTCATTTTTCGCAACATTTTTATTTGCCTATCGCGACACAGGTAATGACAGCAAATACAAATGCTGCCAAGTAGTTATGGTAGCTTTTTATTGCAATTGTTATTATTTTTTTAACAGCAAATATAAGTGCTGGTAGAGACTATAATTGTTGTAAGTGTCATTATTATGGATTGTATTTATTTGGTTAGTAAATTTTCCGCTCAGTCATCAAGTTTACTTGCCCCTGTTGCGCTCGAAGATTGGTAAATCTAACCCAGCGTATATATTCGAGTCAATGCTGACTTCATGATGCCTCAATACCATGCAAGTGAACCAAGTGCTTCTTTCTATAGATCGAAGTGCGAAAAGCATTCCTTCACTTCCCTGTAAGTGTGCTGGTAGAAGGGGCAAATTTCCCAATCTAAACCCTTCTTAGATCTGGAACAAGACCTGAAATAGGCGGGTCGGGTGGCAGGATTCGAACCTATGGCCGGCCCACCCTTGACCCGAAACAGATGCGCTGCGCTACCCAGTCCGGTCGCCCCTGAACTAATATAATAAGAACTATTATCCTTATGACCAAACAAGGACCACCTTACTTAAGATGACATCATATGCACTTCCTTTCATTCAAACAGTTGAGAAGGATAATAATAAGGCGAGCAAGCAGACTTCGGCTACACCCTCAGATGAATCCGTATCTCCCCTTGCACCTCATCCCGCAGTTGACTACTTTTTGAGACCAGATTGGCACCAGATCCTGGAATACAGAGGCAGAACAGAGCTTTCTTCTCTTTTCTTGTTCATATGGTGATTCAGAGTCAAGCCTGAATTTCATGATTGACTAGTGGCTACCGAGTCTAGGAATTGCCGGGAGAAAAAAGGTGGGTCTACGATCATGTGCATGGTGGAATGCCCCCTTATTGTTAAAGAGAATTGACCGTAGTTACCAAGCTTTCCATGGCTCACAAAGTGAAGGATTGTTGATGCTTGCGGATTAGCTAAAAGGGTCTGTTTCGGTCTGAACGTGAGAAGTGAGGGAATGGCAGGACTTGCCTGAATAAGGGGCAAGGGATTTTGGCCGAAACTTCTAATGTCAACAATTTCTTGTGAATTTTGACCTTTCTTATGCTCATGCTCCTCTGGCGTAAGGAATTTCTCACAATCGAAGAACCGACCTTTTATATAGCACTTATTTACTTACTTTATTGATTTTTTGGATTCTTTTATGAAACACCTATGCTATGGCCATTTAAAAGACTTGAAACGCATGACATGATCGGGGGGACACGGCAACTTCTGGAATTGTTGACATTCCCCCTTTTCCGATTGCCCACTCGAGGAGCTCGGCTTGCTTTAGTCCGATTTCAATGTCATGTATGAGTTCACGCCATTACTGATTAAAGGGATGCGGGTAGTAAGAGAGATTTCTCAGTTGAGAAATCGCTTCTTCAAGGTAGGGTAGGGTTTCAAGAAAGAAGTCAACCTAAGCTTTCCATGAGGGAGTAAGGTGAGCTCCGAAGACGACTAACCCAAAAACGAATTAGACGCCCGCCTATAGAATCTTTACTTTTCATGCGTTGTTGACAAAGCCCAACCTCTCTCTTCACAACGGAACTACGGCCAAGGACAAGAAGACAGACATAGAGGAACCCAACTGGTTACGAGCAACCTTGATCACCGCGACAGGGGACACCTTCCTCTTTGGCATGACGCGGACTGCTTCCTATGGGAACTTCCCTCTGGTCTGGTCACTTTAGCTGAAATCTGGGCATAGCCCTTCTAGCCGGGAGTATTCACCTAGGACATCCGTAGATGATGTAGCAAGATTGGACGGAGGGAGGACATGGCCTTACTGACTGAGAACTCCCATTGTTTTTGATCGCTAGCGTTATTTTGTTGCAATCCATTACAAATGACTTATAGAAAGATTTCGATCTGAGGTGAGGACGAACGGGAAAGAAAACAGAACTCTATCAAGAACTTGGGACAGTCCCTCCGTTCGGCACGGATGAGGGTTAGTCAAAGAAACTCCAAAACCTCATTATTCATCGTACGCTTTTCAAGTTCGCCCTTCGGCTACTAAAGCCTTTGCTTACGTGCTGGCTCTAGTTGTTATGTCCTTGGCACAACTTTTAGAATCCATTTATGAATCAAAAATGTAAACAAAAACCGATACATTCCTCCCTCACTGGAATGACTTCTTTCTATTTGATATGCATATTTCCTTCCTGGTGTCTGTCCTGTCATCTTTTAAAGATTGGAAACAGAGTGGTAGAGCATTTTCGAGGCTTTGTGAACAACACCAACAAAAGTAAGACCGCGAGAACATCTAGTAGAAAGGGGTACGAGAAGGGGTACGAGACAGAGTACCCCATAGCCATTGGCTCGGCACACCCCAAACACATAAGTGGGGGCGAAGAGGCTCTTCAAGACCTCAGCCAAGATAAGAAACCCGATCGTCCGGACGCAAGACTGATCGTTCCTAGGTTCTCGTCTGAATTGGAGCACTTATCGTCCAAGTTTCCACTTCAAAAGTTCTTTCCTATATCTTAAAGAAAAACGAATGCAAAACATCTCAGTTGTAGAACCTTTTATTTGGGGCCTAATAAACACCTCCGGCGTGGGAAGAGAGGGGGACCTCTTAGGCCTTGGTGGCTTATCCTTAGTAGTGCGCTCTGTCGACATACGCACATAGTATCAGCCGCCCCCCCCATCTAACGGGGGTGATCAACCAGTTGGCTCCTCACCTCGTGTGAGGTTAATGGAGACGGATCGATCTTACTATAGCTATAGGGACCAAAAATACCCCCAGAAACCATACTTCGCTGATCATAGGCGAAACGAAGTACACATCATGTCGAGCTACTTGGGTTGGAGTCTTCATCCTTCTCCTCGTCGGAAAACTTTTCGCTAGTCTGGTGGTAGCTTCGGTGCCCTCCCGCCTCTCGGTTATATTCAGGTTATAATCAGATCCCCATGGACCCCGCTGATGAAGAAAAAACTTCTTTCGTTACCGAACGCGGGACGTATTGCTACAAAGTTATGCTATTCGGACTGAAGAACGCCGGAGCAACTTACCAAAGACTTATTAGCACGATTTTTAAGGAGCAAATAGGGAAGACAGTGGAGGCTTACATTGATGATATGGTGGTCAAAAGTAAAAAGAAAGCTGATCATGTGCAGCATCTTCGAGACGTGTTTGATGTGTTGAGGCGATATGGAATGAAGCTCAATCCGACTAAGTGCTCGTTCGGTGTAAGTTCAGGCCAATTCCTAGGGCACGTGGTTAATCTCAGAGGCATCGAGGCAAGCCCTGCCCAAGCAGATGCTTTGACTAAGAATGCCGAGCCGACGACAATCAAAGAAGTGCAAACACTTACGGGACGGATTGCTGCACTGAGCCGTTTCATTTCCAAATTGTTAGATCGATGCAAATCATTTTTTGACACAATACAGAACCATGGCAGGCAGGTTTGGGGGGATGAATAGCGCCTAGCGTTAACTGCTCTGAAAAAATATATGCAGAACCTTCCGGTACTGTCAGCTCCAGAATCGGGCGAAAAGCTGTTTTTATATCTCAGAGTATCCAGCATCGTGACAAGTGGCGTTCTGATCCGCTACGCAGAGGGGAGGCAATATCCAGTGTTTTATGTTAGCAAGACAGTGACTGAGGCCGAAAGACGTTATTCAAAGGCAGAGCGGCTGATACTCTTGCTAGTGCATGCGAAAAGAAAGCTCTGGCATTATTTTGAATCCCATCCTATCATCATTCTAACCACTTTCCCTATCAGAATAATCCTGCACAAACCAGATCTCTCCGGAAGAATGACGAAGTGGGCCATAGAGTTAAGCTCATTTGATATCACATACGAACCTAGAACAGCAGTCAAAGGGCAAGCGGTGGCAGATTTTTTACTAGAATGTGATTCAGAGGACGTGGAGGAGGATCTTTATAGTTGCTTATGGAAACTTTTCGTCGATGGATCCTCAAATCAGATGGGTGCAGGTATTGGGATCAAATTGCATACGCCAGAAGGTACAGCCTTAAGCCAAGCGCTTCGGCTTGAATTCGCAGCCACGAACAATGAGGCAGAGTATGAAGCGTTGCTGGCAGGAATAAAGCTTGCCAAGGAACTTAAGGTCAGGAATTTGAATGTTTTTAGTGACTTATAGTTAATCGTTCAACAGGTGAGGGGTGAGTATGAAACCAAGGATGAAACGATGGAAGCATATCGTTCTGCTGTTATGCGGGAGGCGAAGAACTTTGAAAAAATTGAATTCATTCAAATTCCGAGAGGAGTATAACGAAGATGCCGACAGGCTAGCATGTAGTGCTTCGGGTTCTGGAGAAACATTGGGAAGGGTGATTCCAGTGGGAATATTAAACCAGCCATCCATTTTCGAAGAACCTCCAGGCTCGGATCCTTGGCAAGTGAATGTTATTCCATATGAGCTAAGTTGGATTGATTTGATCATAACTTACATCCGAGATGGTACTCTGCCTGAACAAAGAGATGAGGCTAGGAAAATCAAAGCGAATGCTGCGAAGTACGCCGTAGTGCATAACCAGTTATACAGAAGATCTTTTTCCGGACCGTACTTAAAGTGTGTTACCCCTACAGAGGCTCGGCAAATATTACGAGCTATTCATGAAGGCGTATGTGGAAACCACTCAGGGGGGAGATCATTAGCACACAAAGCAATGGCTCAAGGGTACTTCTGGCCGAACATGTCGCGAGATTCGGAAGAATTGTCCAGAAGGTGCGATAAGTGCCAAAGGTTCGGACCACTGATTCACCAACCACCTGAAGACTTGCATGTAATGGCGCCACACCATGGCCTTTCGCACAATGGGGGATGGATGTAGTTGGTCCTCTACCAACTGCCAGAGCTCAGAACAAGTATGTGCTACTGGCTACAAACTACTTTACTAAGTGGGTGGAAGCAGAGCCATATCCGAGCGTTACTCAAACTCATGTGAGACGATTCATTTGGAGTAATATTATTTGCCGGTTTGGTGTTCCGAGGTCAATCGTCATGGATAATGGTACCAACCTTGACAGTAAGCAAGTAAGAGAGCTGTTGGAGGAATATGGAATTAATCAAAAGCTGGCGGCAGTAAGTCACCCACAGGCCAATGGACAAGCGGAAATTACAAATAGAACAATCTTTACTTGTATCAAGAAGAAACTAGAGGAAAGGAAAGGAAGGTGGTTAGATGAACTGCCGAACGTCCTATGGGCCTACAGAACGACCCCTAGACGACCGACCGGAGAAAGCCCATTCACCATGGCGTATGGAACCGAGGCAGTTATACCAGTCGAGCACTTAATTCTGACTGTTCGAAGCTTGGCATGGAACCGTGAGCATAATGACAGTATGTTAAGGTTTAACCTTGATTTGCTGGAAGAAAAAAGAGACGCAGCAGCGGTAAGGCTCGCATCTTATCAGCAGACGCTTGCGAACAGCCATAACAGGAAAGTAAAGCACAGAGACTTTAAGCCAGGTGATTTGGTTCTGAAAAAGAAGGTGGGGATAGTCAAAAAGATGATGCCACCATGGGAAGGCCCATATAGAATTGCAGAGGCCATAGGAAAAAGGGCATATACCTTAGAAACCATGGCCGGAAGGCTGGTTAACAAGCCTTGGAATGCTATTTCTCTGAAGAGGTATTATCAATAAAAAGTTGAGATTCAATACTGAATTTTGTTCATTTTAAATTGAAAATAGTCGAATGTATAAGTTTCTGAGATTTATAAAGATTACACTCCTCTTTAAAAGGCTAAGCAAAGTAAATGGCAGCTGGCACTATGAGCCGAACGCCAAACACTTGCTAAGAAAAATAAAAGGCCAAGTGGCAAGTGGCATTCCAGCCGAGCGCCAGGCACCTAAGCAAAGTAAGTGGCAGCTGGCACTATGAGCCGAACGCCAAACACTTGCTAAGAAAAATAAAAGGCCAAGTGGCAAGTGGCATTCCAGCCGAGCGTCAGGCACCTAAGTAAAGTAAGTGGCAACTGGCACTATGAGCCGAACGTCAAACACTTGCTAAGAAAAATAAAAGGCCAAGTGGCAAGTGGCATTCCAGCCGAGCGTCAGGCACCTAAGCAAAGTAAGTGGCAGCTGGCACTATGAGTCGAACGCCAAACACTTGCTAAAATAGATAAAAGGCCAAGGGGCAAGTGGCATTCCAGCCGAGCGCCAGGCACCTAAGCAAAGTAAGTGGCAGCTGGCACTATGAGCCGAACGCCAAACACTTGCTAAGAAAAATAAAGGGTCAAGTGGCAAGTGGCATTCTAGCCGAACGCCAGGCGCCTGAGCAAAGTAAGTGGCAGCTGGCACTATGAGCCGAACGCCAAACACTTGCCAAAAAATAAATAAATAAAATAAAATAAAAAATAAAAAGAAGGAGTCTACATAAAAAGTTTGATCAAAAGTCGGCCATCTCATTAATAAAGTTCAGAGAGTTACAAAAAAAAAAAAATGAATGAGGTGTAAGGATGGCGAATATACCAAAGTCAGTACATTTAAAAAAAAAAAAGAAAAAAAAAAAGAAAAAAGTTCTAACTAAGAGGCGTTTGCCTCGTCAGCCTTTTGATGATGTTGGGCTGTCTCCTCATTATTGGTGGTGTCGCAATCCTCACGAGGTGGAGAGTCGAGGTGAATGACAGAATCGTTGAGTCCTACCCTCAACAGCGTTGGAAGAATCATTCTGCTGAGGGTTATCTTCAGCAGTAACAGCAGATGGAGTCAAGGTGGACAGAGGAAGAATGTCCAAAGTTAGAGCAGCAGGAGGAGTAAGAGTGATCCGAGAAGACGCAATCTCCTAACATTCATCAAATATGCCCTCGGCAGCGGTGGAGTCTGGATCGGTGTAAACACCAGGAGGGTCAATATTCAGTTCTTTATCAACATTATCAGGGGTAGAACCAGTCTGACCCTCATCTGGAACGCGATCGGCGTAACCCTCTCGGAACCTCTGAGCATATCTGAGGGCTCCAACTTTAGAAACCGAGCATGCAGAGCTAGCATACCACCATTTACCCTACTAATGGTATCAAGTAAAGCGTTGCGCTCGTCCAAGGCCCTTTTCTCAAATGCCATCCGAGCGGATTGCTCTTCACTCAGAAGGCGTAGCAGTTCTTCCTTCTCAGCCTTAAGGAATTCCCGCTCGGTGTGCCAGACGCTCTTTTCAAGCTGCAGAGCATTCCTCTCATCCTGAAGAGAGTCAGTCTCCTTCCCCAGCGAATCCCTCTCTTTTTCAATCTTACCAAGCTGAACCATCAACCCGGTCTTTTGAGCAGCCAAATCATCGTTCTCCTTGTTCGCTGTATTAAGGCTGTCAGAAAGCGCGCGGACCTTGGCATTCACATGCTCAACTTGTTTCTACATAGCCATCATCCCGTACAAGGTCTGTAGAGATATACAAGACAACTAGTTAAGCCGAGCAGATGGTTAGAAGAAAATAAGTGTAAAGAATGTGTAATGATTTATTGACTAAGGGGCAGAAGTTACCTCCATGGCGGATAAGGGAAATCGGCTGAACACCTCCCTCTGAGATAGACCTTTGGCTACCTCGATGTCCTTGGGAGTCCACATACTCCTGTAGTAAGCCATTGCGGTCTGACCATCTTTGAACATGGTCTCGGTTTCCGTCTGTTCGAATGAAGCGAGGGCTCCATGGCGCCGTTCCTGAAGCGGAGGCATGCCCAGAAGGGGTAGGTGGCCTAGTTTGAGGAGGTCTCGCTAGGGATATCACATTCGGCCCAGAGGGCCTAACCCTCTGAGACAAGGGAACGTCATCTATGTTGAGGGCACTGTCAGGTTGATGCCTTTTTCCTCTGGCCTTTTCCCGTGCGGAAGCAGTAGTAGAACCAGGAGGATTGTTGACAGAAGGGGTAACGTTCGGACTGGTAGTCGCCGTGTTAGCGACTGGGTCAGTAGCCGTCACGGATGGATCGATGGAAGGAGTGGTATCAGAAAGGGTAGCGGAGGAAGATGCTGAAGCCGGTAAGGAATTTGATGCAGGGGTGATAGCAGGCCTGGGGGCAGTTTTCTTCCTGCCGAAGGAATGGATCTGGAGTTGGCTCATTGTTTTGCCGAGGACTGAGATATCGAGGAGATTGTCTGAGGTGAGGAGGTCCGAACAGGAGGGAACGTTGGTCAGAACGTACCGCTTCAGGTAGTTATCCCTATCCCTGCACACACTGTAGCTCAAATCATCACAAGGAATGCCTAAGGAATGGCACAAGAAAGTACAAAAACGAGGAATGCAAATCTCGCAAGGACAGTCACTCTTATGGTTTTTATAATTCTTGTTAAAAGAGACAGAGCACTCTCCAAAAGCGCTCGGGATAGGGAAATCCTCCGCAGCTGGAGAGAACCAGGCTCCCCTAACCCCAATAATATTTTTCCTCCAACCCTTCTCGGATTTGATTTTATCCGTGCAAATGGACCTCTTCTCAATGGGGAAAAAGTGGTAAAATGGTTCATCAGTTCTGATCTTGCTGACCTCGTAACAGAGGAGAAGATCTACGAGGTCCAGATCCAAACCTCTGTCAGAATCAGGAGTAGCATAACAGATAAAATCCTAAGGAAATTGGGGTTTACTTGCAAAGGGGAAAGATTTAGCTTGTTGAAAACATAGCAAAAGAAAGGATGTAAAGGAAACCTAAGGAGATTAAGATGGAGGAGTGAAAATAGGACCTCGCCGGGAAGAAGGCCAACACCGGTTCTAATATTCACTTCTCGGGGGCAGTTTCTAATTTCTACATCGTCAGGGAGGTGAAGTTTCATGCGAAGAACGTCTAGATCTACTGTCATGGTGAGAGTGAATGAAGATTCCGGGGAGGAGAAAGAAGTCTTCCAAAAGAAAAATACAAATGAAACTAACCTTAGAGAGTGAAAACGGCAGAAAGTATTGCAAAGCCACTAGAAGGAGGATCTTTCGCAAGAGATCGCCGGAGAGGATTCAAACAGCAAAAGGTGAGATGGAGACGGTAAAGAGGATCGATGGAGAATCAACAAAGCTTATAAAGACAAGGTGAGCCCAAGGGCCGAGGAGTCAGGAAAGCGATGGGTTGTCTTTTTGAATCTCGAAACGCCGACCCCTAGATCTAACCGTCCATTCTCCCACATGATCTTCTCGAGCCGTCAGGTTATCTTTAGCAGCCTCTAATAATTACCCCCTAATCAATAAGGGGTAATTATTGGGGCAGTTAAGGATGCAGCAAGTGGCATGGGCCGGATATAGTTCGCTGGAACGGGATTGGGTCGAACGATTAAAGTAGGATCCATGCCAAAGCGCCCCGGAATGGGCCGAACCTGGGGGATCCACCGAGGAAGGTGAAGCCCATTGGAAGATCAAGCCCAGAAGAAAGAAGACGTTTGAATATAGGCCCAATGTAATCGGTTAACAGCAATAAGGGTGATGGCCTATAAATAGGCCAAGACAGGTGGAAAAAAGGGAGAAAAAATTCTAGAGAGAAAGAGAGAGGAAAAGAGAAAAGAAGCGAAATCTTGTATCTTCAGTCTAGGGGTAAAATGGTTTTTTCAAACAAAACTGGATGCAACTAAGCATACCATTAGATTGGCAAGGAAAAATTAATAAATCTAGACTCAATAATCACTTGATTCAGAGTCTAGATGAAGAAGATATGAAACTCCAAAGTTTCATAAAACTAAACTTTTGGGTTTCAAATCAGTGCGGCAAGGGTGCTTGACAAGGGGTAAAATGGTCTTTTCAAACAAAACCGGATGTAACTCAGCATATCATTAGAGAGATAGGGAAAAATTAATAAATCTAGACTCAAGAATCACTTGTTCGGAGTCCGAATGAAGAAGATATGAAACTCCAAAGTTTCATAAAACTAAACTTTTGGGTTTCAAATTAGTGCGGCAATGGTACTTGACAAGGGGTAAAATGGCCTTTTCAAACAAAACCGGATATAACTAAGCATATCATTAGAGAGATGAGGAAAAATTAATAAATCTAGACTCAAGAATCACTTGATTCGGAGTTCGGATGAAGAAGATATGAAACTCCAAAGTTTTATAAAATTAAACTTTTGGGTTTCAGATCAGTGCGGCAAGGGTACTTGACAAGGGGTAAAATGGTCTTTTCAGATAGAATTGCATGCAATCGTGCATACTGTTGGATTGACAAGCAAAAATTAATAAACTTAGACTCAAAAATCACTTGATTTGGAATCGGGACGAAGAAGATATGAAACGTAAAAGTTTTAAAAAATAAACTTTCCAAGTTTCAAATCTGTGTAGGGCCTACACGATTTTTGGATTTCAAATGGGGTTTTGCGGGCTTAATCGACGTTTTTTTGGAAAAAAGTTGTGAAGAAACTCTGCCCAAAATCATGTTTCCTACGTGACAATATTAAGAGAAGTTTTTATTTTTTAAGTGAAATACCCAAAATGCCCCTTAGATCAAAATTTTTTTCAAAAAAACTTGAAAAAAGCTGAGCACACTAGATTTTCTAGATCTGCGAGCCGTTTTCGACATCAAAACGATTTTTCTTGTAAAAACACAAAGAATAAACTCTCCCCCCCCCCCCCCCCCACGAAATTGAGTTGTCTACTCGGCCGCGCGAAAGAAAACGCAAAAAAAACACATTGTGAAATACCCAGAATGCCCCCAGATCCGAAAACGATAAAAACTAAAAAAAATGCAACTTTGCTAAGTATGAATTTGACCTTAAATGCATTTCTAGGCTGAAACGAATATGCACGCAAGAGTAATAAATGATTTCAAGCGCACGGGAATGGTTCGCGGCTCTCGAGAAGACTCAATGCAAAATCCGACCCTTTGACGACCAAAAAAGGCGAAAATGCACAAGAAAAGGAAATTTTGAAACTTAAAATTATAAAATGGTTTCAAATTATCGTTTGGTCCTTGGCCACACTTCATGCATAATTAATGAGACCCTAAAGAAGAATAAAAATGGAATTCCCACACCCGATACAAACATGGTGGGGCAATGACTTATCATTTTTTTTTTTTTTTTTCAAAATAAACCTTGAAAGTGAAAAAATGAATTTCATAATAAACCTTGGCCTATGGCCTCATCTCATACATATTAAATAAAGCCTAAATAATGAATTTTATACCTAAAGCACACTCCGGTGCAAAAATGACATGCTAAGACAATGATTTTTATATTATTCATATTAAAGACAAATTTCAACATTTATCAATAAATATGGATTCCAAATAAAGTTTGGCCCTGGGCAACATATTATATATATAAAATGATTTTCAAAAAGTGTGCTTAGGCACACATTACAAGTCTCAAGGTAAACATGACATTTTTAACCTTATTATACATTACAACTTGAAAGCAAAACTCAAAAATGCTAACACTTGCATGTGAACAAGAATACATTTAAAAGAACTTCAATCCAACGAAATGATCCGGGGATATTGTGCACCCCAAATCAATGTATCCGTACCTGAAAATAATCCGATAATTTTGGGGTGAGTAAACAAGTTACTCGTAGGAGATGAGAATGCTGTAATACCCCTAATTTCAAAAGGATAGTCTTGATATTTAATTTATTGTTTAAATTGTTTTTTAATTATTTCATTGCATTTTTATTTATGTAATTGCTTATTTTTGTGTTATTTTTATTTGATTAATTGTTTTATTAAATTGATGTACTTGCTTATTGGTTTTATTAAATTGAGTTACTTGATTAATTGTTTTATTAAAGTGAATTACTTGTTAATTGTATAATTGCGTAGGTTTATTTTTCTTTAACTGGAAATTGGTTTCATTTATTTTAATTTAGGGTTTGTTATTCGTAGTCACGTTTTAGCCGACTTAGACATAGATTTAATGGGCCGTCTTTATCTTATATTAGAATTAGGGTTAGTGTTTTCTTAAACCTATAAATATAAGTATTAAGATGGCTTAGGGTTTTATAACTCTATTCACGACTGTGGAGGCAGAGAGAGAACAGAGGAGGATTACAGTAGGAATCGCCAGAAAACTTAGGAAGACGATGCTGGGATTTTGAACCGAAATCTCGCAGGCATGTTCTAATCCTAACTCTCTTCCTTTGGCTCATGTTCTTTACATGTCTAATGCAACTCCAGGACTAAATAAAGATTAAAATTAAACCGGATTGCATGTCTGAATGCTTAAAAACTGGTTGTGTTTACAAGCTATGTATTGGTTGTTTTAAATTTGTTCTTGCGTAACTCTTGAATTAATTCATGTAAACTGATGCATAGAGTTGAATTAGTCTGTAACACACTGGGAAGTATTAACATTAATCTGGTTTGCATGTTTAGGTTTGTCTGTAATTGTATGTGTTTACATATTTAGTATTTGCTTGTTTTAATTTTTCCTTGCATATTTCTGTTCAAATTGAAGTGGATTAAAGATTAATGATTTCTAAAATCTTTGCAACATTGGAACTTAATTTTAATTAGTATAAACCTTTAAAGTTGAGGATAGATAAAACTGGACGTCACTGGAGAGGAAAAAGGTGAAGGAAAACAAGCAGATAGGAAGAGAGGGGAAGAGGCGGCTCCCCACAATGGTGGAGCCGGCTCTAGGTGGTGTGAAGGCAGCTCTACATGGTGTGGAGCCGGCTCCACTCAAGGGGGAGGCGGCTCCCCATGTGGGGGAGGCGGCTCCACCCCCTTTTGTTGCAGTTTTGGCGTATTTTGGTTTTCTGGGTTGGTTTTTGTTGTTCCAGATGGATTTAGGGCTGTATGTGGATAGTTTTAATGATGCTTAAAGTCATATTAAGGCTCCAGGAGGCATGATAACAAATCAACTAATGTTTATTGCTTGAACAATATATAATTTTTAAGTAGATTAGTATATAGTTTTGGAGGTGGAAGATTTAAATTGCTTAACCTTGTTTGTAGCAATTTTTCTGTGAATGGTTTATAATCTAAATCATGTTTGGGTGGTATCAAGTAAGCATGCTAATGTATTTATTATCATTATTATGTTTCTCACAGATTAAAGGATGTTTATGTTTATTCTCTATGCTATAAATTATGCGAGAATCATGTTACGGTAGAATAAGACAAGCATGTTAGGTTACAAAATTCTATTATGCTTTGTATGGAATTAATTGATATAAACATTTATGTATGGTCTATCAATTATATGGACTCCGTGGATTAGTTGGAAGTTACATTTATTATCTGTATTATCAACTACTAGATGGATGGATTGTATGCACCGGTATGGGATGGTGGCATACTAGGGACGGATTAGTTTCAAAATACTAAATCCTACCTATACGGAATAAGGGAATGGGTTATAAAATAAATCATACTTATACTTAAATTAAAGAAGCTGCACAAGCTGAATGACTAACTGGATTTCTTATGGATGGATAGGATATGACTTTAAATATATTTTTATGGTACCGTGATATGAGTTTGAGTCTCAGAGTCGATGGTTAGGGAGTGTATATGCAGTAGGATGCGTAGCTAACTATGTTGGTTGAGGTATACCCTGTTAGGCTTAGGTAGTCATGCCCACTCAGGTGCGTTTTGCATGTTGTCTTCTACTCAGGTTGAGACCCTCATCATAGTTCAGTGAAAGTCCCATAGTGTGGAGATATATATATATATATATTGATTATACAGATATTGTTGAGTTGGTTAGAATGTATATGCGTATCGAGTCTTTGCTTGGATTGTAATAGTATAGATTTTGTTCGTGGGCCTGACCCACTTCTATTTTTCAGGTACTCATCAGTTCCAGCCTTAGACTTGATCATGCTGAGCAGAGATTTCTACTCACTCTTCCGACGACGTAGGACTTCTTTCCATGGTTTAACTTTGGATGTCTTTTAGCTATTTATGTTTTAGGTTGGATTTTGGTATTAGGGGTCCAATGGATGGATTCCCGAATTGTTAACTATTGAAGGTTTTGGAATTTTTAAGTATTTAATTTTAAAGGATTCTCTTTTGGATTTCTTCCAGCTATTAATTATTTATTTCTGAATTCATTTTGTAATCTGTGTTCATTTAAAATACTTTAATTGTTTGATATTCTCTCTGGTTCGGGCTTGGGCCTGATCAACCCGTGTCTCGGATTCGAAGGGTATCACATATTCATAGACCTAACATTTTACTGTTCATTAAATTGATATAAATCAATATATAAGGTCCATGCCACCTAGCGTCTATGTCCAAGGTGAGACTTAGGGAGCATCTTAAGCTACCTTAAAATATTTCTAGCATAAATCACATTATTCATTCAACTTAGGCAACATAGAAGCATGCGGTACATGCAACAAAATATTCAATACACAAGTATACAATCAATATTGAAATACACTTAAGACAAGCATACAAGACACAAGTATACTAGGTTATATAGAAAGTAAATCATCAATATACAAGTGTACATATCAAGTGCGCTAAGCAATATTGAAATATAATACAACATATATATTCAAATATACATTTCTAAGTATACTAAGCAATGTTGACATACATGGCATACAAGTATACAAATCCAAGTATATAAAGCATTTTTGATATACAAGGCGTATAAGTATATAAATACAAGTATACTAAGTAAGAAATGAAGTACCATGCATCCAAGCACAAGTTAAAAGTAATCCACAATTACAACTAGGAATTGAATGCGAAATCAACCAATGATGGAAAGACAAAGGACATATGGTCTTAATGACCAAACAAGTGATCTTGGGTTACTAGCCCGCAAGGAACTACCTAGTGCACACTATATGTTGTTGAGGATGCCAAAAATGGCATGGGCTGGTTGCTACCCAGATCGCTAGAAGTGGGTCGGGTAAGTGGCATTGGTTCGAACCAGATCCTCAAGGGTTGGGCCCAGGAACGGAAGGTCAGGCTAGAGGCCCAATCCAAAGGGTCAGGCCCATGATCAAGAAGAGCCCAAGAGGAAACCAGCACAAGGGGTTAGTTAGGAAAATTCTAGAAGATTTGTAATAGTTTATAAATAGATAGAAGATAGAGGGAAAAGGGGTTGGAAAATTCTTGAAGTGTAAAGTTACTCTGTCAAAGTAGGGAAAGAAATTTTTTACTTCTTCAATGGCGCCGTCCGTGGGAACGATAAAGATTGATTCGCGTTTGATCTAGATCGATGTGATTAAGGCTGATTCGTGAAGGAGAAGCTTGATCTCTAGAAATTGGATTCGAATCGGCAAGATCATATTCTGTCTTGCAAAGTGTTGGTTCTAGTTGATCTTTGAAGAAAGGAATCAGATCTGAAAAATCTCGATCTGTTCACTGAGATTAATCTGACGAGTTCATGGCAAGAATAGAATCAACAGATTATAGATCAGATCCGGTGGGAAGAGATTGGAATTCAACTAGTTTGAGGCTAAATCTAGTGTGTTCGCATTAGCAGCAATCAGATCCGATCAGGAATTCACAGTTGATGACTCTGCTCCGATTAGGAACGATGATCAGAGGTGAGAGCTCTAATCCGCAGGAGAATGGCCAGCAAACGAAGCTTGATGAGTTGATGAGCATGATCGAAGCCTTGAGAAGAGAGAATGCAGAATTGCGACTTGGAATGGAGCGTTAGGAGGCTCCGGCGATTCCACGGCCACCTCCAGTAGGGGATAGAGCCTTGCAACCCGATGTTGCTCACTAAGGCGAGCAGGAAGGGAACAATCACGTGGATCTTCACCGCGAAGAGATCAGGCCAGGTGATTTACCTCCAAATGCTCGTCATGTGAAGGATCGAGAAGGATCTATTAATTTGGATCCGCATCACGAGTGGATCAGACGAGAGGAAGCCATGGAGTTTGGTTACCATAAAGCTACGTCGCCATGGCAGTGACAGCTCATGGAGGAAAGATCATCTGATCCGCCCTACCGGCCTTCAAAGGCTACGTACGAATACAAAGGTTCGGATGGTGGATCTGCAGATTAGAGGATTTTCTCAAGGTTTTCGAGGGAGAATGAGGCCTTCTATTCCTCACCACGAACGGTTAACTCACCGTTTACAGACGAGATCCTGAACGCTTCAAATCCGAGGAAGTTTTCCATGCCAGTTTTTATTCTATTCGACGAAACGACTAATCCGATCGATTGTGTTTACCACATCCAATTGAAAATGGCTCTGAATATGGAGAATGATCCTTTGATGTGCAAGTGCTTCCCTACAAGCCTGACTAGACCAGGGCTCAATTGGTTCAAGAATTTGGCGAAGGGCTCAGTCGCTACATTTCAAGACCTATGTGACAAATTTATAAGCCAGTACTATGGGAACAAGCGCCCTACCAAAGATATCTCAAGCCTGTTTACAATGAAGCAGCATGAAGGGGAGCCACTCCAAGCTTTCCTCACCAGGTTCAACCTCGTCAAGAGCATGATAATGGAATGTCATCCATCCATGGCAGTTCAAGTAATCAAGCTAGCAATGAACTAAGGGACATCGTTCCACACAAGTCTGGTGGTGGATATGCCAAAGACTATGGACGAGATGAACGAGAGAGTTGATGGTTTCATACGTTTGGAGGAAGAAGAAGCAGCTAATACAAGGAAGACGTCGATTATATTAACATAGGAGAAGTCCAAAACAAAGATCCGGCAAAAAAAGCTTTGCCATAGCGTCAGATCTCCTGGAAGGCAAAGAAGAGGCCTAGGGAAGAGGAGTTGGTCATTCCACTTAAAGTCACTCTCGCAAGGCTATATTAGGAAAACAAAGATAAGTTTCGCTCTCCCTTACCAATTAGGCAAACTCTTGAGTAGAGAGATTAATCTAAACATTGTGCTTTCTATAGTAATTTTGGTCATTAGACTAACGAATGCAAGAACTTAAGGAGGCAAGTGGAGATGCTGATAGCCAGGGAAGAGTTTGCAGTATATATCCAAGGACAGGCTGTGGAGTAGGGCCGACCGACAGAGCCAGTGAAGAAGAATCAAAAGCCAAGCTACCATTACGCACAGTCCGTTCGGATAATAAATGCAATTCACGGCCGACCTGAGCCTATCGAGGAGTCAGAAGAATTACTCTGAACGCGCCTCCGCCAAGCACAGATAAAGAGAAGGATAGGCAGCGTCAACACTCTGCACTAGCAAAGCTCATCAGTTCAGATAAAATTTGCCAGAACGGATCTGTTGCGTGTATAGGTCCCACATGAAGATCCTCTGGTAGTCAGTTTGACAGTGGCAGAATGCTTAGTGCGGAGAGTTCTAATTGATCCAGGGAGCAGTGCGACTGTCATGCCAAGAATAACATTTGATCGACTCGAAATTAAGACAGAAAAGCTCAAACCCACTAGAAATCCATTGCTGGGGTTTGATGGGAAACGGGTAGAGCCCATTGGTATGGTGGAATTTCTAGTACAAGCTGCTGAAAGAGTTCTAATAGAGAGCTTGTGGCCGTCGAGATCCATCCGTCTTACAACCTCTTGATGGGAAGAGAATGGATCCACAGGGTCCAGGGTGTCTCATCAACTCTGTACCAGATGATGAGGTGTTTGAGCCTGGATAGGAGCAAAGTAATTGACATCCATGGAGATCAGGTCGCAACCAAGGAATGCTACTCCGTGACATTGAAAGCTACTGCTAAGGGAAAAGCTCCAGCCCGATCTGACAATCCGAGATAGTAATTACAGGGATCTCCCCCCAAAGTAGTCAGGGGGGAGGATGAGCCTGTGGTCTTTACTGAAGAGCCCCTCATTAATGTATAAATAGATCCTCATAAGCCAGATAGAACAACAAGGGTAAGGTCAGGGCTTGTAAAGGGGGAGAAACATCAGCTAATTGATTTCCTTTCTCAAAATACAGATGTGTTTGCTTGGAGCCATTTAGATATGCCAGGAATCATCCCCTCTGTGTCTTGTTATTCCCTCAATGTGGATCCAAATGCCAAGCCCGTAAGACAGAAGCAGAGGAGGTTCGCCCAAGAGCGCAATCAAATCATAACTGATGAGATTGACCGATTGCTAGATGCAGGGTTCATCATAGACGTTCAGTACCCGATTTGGCTCTCAAATGTGGTTGTTGTGCAGAAGAAGAATGGGAAATGGAGAGTATGTATTGACTTCACAAATCTGAACAAAGCATGCCCGAAGGATAGCTTCCCATTGCCGATGATTGACCAAATGGTGGATGCCACTACTGGCTATGAATGATTGACCTTCCTGGATGCTTACTCAGGCTACAATCAATTCCCTATGGACCCGAATAATGAAGAGAAAACTTCTTTTGTCACTGAACGAGGAGTCTACTGTTACAGAGTTATGCCGTTCGAACTAAAGAATACTGGAGCTACTTATCAAAGGCTGGTTAGCAAGATTTTAAAAGATCAGATGGGGAAGACTGTAGAAGCCTATATTGATGACATGGTGGTGAAGAGTAAGAAGAAGGCCGAGCACCTGGAACACTTGCAGGATGTATTCAGAGTGCTGAGGAGGTATGGAATGAAGCTTAATCCAACCAAGTGCTCATTCGACGTAGGCTCTGGGCTGTTCCTGGGGCACGTGGTCAATACCAGAGGAATTGAAGTTAGCCTAGTCTAAGCAGAAGCTTTGATAAAAAAGCAGAACTAAGAATGATCAAAGAAGAATTATACCAGGGAATTTATGACTTGCTTACTTCCAACTTTGGATATTATGGTGGCCCCCTTTGGCTATTTCGAATTTGGCTACAAGTATACTTTCCTGAATTAGGGCCTGTGGTGAGGCCATCGGCCAATGACCCACTCCTTTCTGTGAGTTATGCATCGGCCGTGTCCAAATCTCACTTATTTGGAGATTGCTTTAATTTTTTCTACTATGGCTACGAGTATAGGACCATAAGTCAATTTTTTCCATTTTCTCATTGTTCTCAAGCCCCTCGATGACTGACTCCTCCTCAAGGAGTATCTACAAAAAAGACTACTGATGAACTTTCAGCCATGTGGGCCAGTTTTCTTATTTCAAGGGAACTTCATTTCAATACTGGTCCTTTGGGGATAGTAAATTCAAAGGTTGGGGTTGAGTTTTATAACCCTAGTCAACTTGCTAGGCAATTTGGCCTGACCCAAATGATTCCCATGCCTCCTTATCTTTCCTTTAACAAAAATTTTAATCGGCATGTCGTATTTTCGGATGACTCTTGTGCTAAGAATGTATCCTCTCGGTCTTCTAGTTTGCAAGCTGGATTTAAATTCTAACCCTTCATAAAAAACCCAGCCTCAGATTCTAGTTTTGACCAATGGTGGTCTTCTTACATTACTTCTACTAGGACTGCTGAGTGCCAGTCCCTTGTCATTATGATCCTGAAATCATTTAAATTCATATCTGTGGCCTTTGAAGGAGCTTTTGTAATCACTCGGGCTATTACCCCAAAGAAAGTACCTCAAAAAGATCCTCCCAAAGGCAAAAAACAAACAGCCAAAAAACATCCTTTCTCTCAGCCAACAGAAGCTCCAACAAGGATTAATAAAGAAAGAAAAGCTAAGACCAAGGCCACAACCAACCTTCTCAAAGGTCTAATCTTCCTTTATTTTCATATTTATATATTTAAAAGTTTTGAGTTAAATTCTCTTACCCTTTTGCAGATTCAGATAATGAAACCTTGTTAGCCTCCCTTAATCCAGATAATGTTGATCTTCAAGATGATGAAATATCCTCCAGTCAGCCTCCTTAGCCTACAGAAATTGAATCAGCCACCATTCCTGATGTTGCTCCAACCCCTCCATTTGTAGGCAAGGTAAAAGATAATGCTTCTTGGCCTTGCAAACTTTTATTCTTCAGTACAAATGATTATATCGGCGATATACATGGCGGATATTGATACCTGTTTCTCAGCCAGAGTTGTTTATCGCCCGAGATCATCTTTAATAAGATTTTCTTCTTCAGGGAAAAAGAAAAAAGTCTACTGCCCATGGAACTTTAAAGAGGACTAAATTCAACAAAGGCAAAAAACTTGAAGTTGAAACAAGTCCTCAGCCAACAGAAGATGTGGCTGATGATCCTGTAATTGATTTGGCCGATGACCCCTATGATTAATGTAGCTGATGATCTTTCTAATCATTCCCCAGATGAAAAGAGGTAATGACTATTTTTACATGAGCTTTTCAACCTTTAATACTTTTACTAACTCCATTAGTCTTTTTGTTGCAGCAATCTCCTCTCCTTGACTTGGTTTACAGACCAATTAGGAATTTCAGCCCTTTGAAGGATTTTCATGAACCCATTAAGGTTCCTTTAAATGTCCAAGTTACTCCTACCAAAGCTTCATCTCAAGTAGACAGCACAGCTCTTCAGCCAGAGTTTCTTCCACCAGTAATCATACTTTAAAATTCAGTAATCTAACCTTCTTTGTACTGGCAGGTTGTGCGGCAGGTTGTGCATGAAAAAACTCAAATTGTTCCTTCATTTCCACCACCAAAAGTCCCTACTTCTTCTCTACTAGCCTTAAGTAATTTCTTCAAAGATGTGATAGCTTTCGTAACTGAGGAGAGAGAGAGTGAATCTTTAGGAACAACTCCGGTTACTTCAGCCAGTGTCCCATTACAAACCATGGAAGAAACCAAAAAAGATTTGGTTGAAATTTTGCAAAGAGATGCTGTTGATCTTCCTCAATTTGAGAGTGAACTCACGGCTGTCCTTACCACACTCAGCCAATATCCAGATTTCCTAATCGACCTCCAAGCCACCATTGCTACTTTTAAAGGTCAACTGCCAGCTTTGGCTGATGAGATTTTCTAAGCCAATGAATCGATCAACCAATTTGATAAGAGCAAGAGTAGGAAGGACACTCTTGGTGAACAGTTGTTGACCCAAGCTTCTACCTTTGATAAAGTAAACAAAGAGTTCGTTGGCCTTGAAGACAGAGAAAGAGTTCTCCAATAGGAGATCGACTGGATTTATGCTCTTAAGGCCATCTTGTCCGCCGAGGCTGCCACATTACAGTTTGAAGCTTAAGACCTTGCTCACGAGCATGCAAGTCTTCGTGAAGAATTACCTAATTTAGAAGAATCAAAGAGACAAGCCATGGTTGCTTTCAATCGGTCCTTTGTGATTTAGGCCGATTTCAAGAAAAAATTTGCAAACATGTAAACCTTTTATTTCAATGGGACCCTTTTTGTAGCCATTTTAGTGTATGAACTCAAATGATGTAATCCTTCTACATTTTAATAAATAAATGGCCTTTTTTTGCTGCTTTAAACAAACATCAATACTTCAGCAAGAATTTTTATTAAAAATTAAATAGCTAAATCAGCCTATAAATAGGCCGAATTTATTACATAAAGGTACACATGGTCAGCCAAAGGTACTGGCTGACTCTAATTTTCCCTTTCAAAGATTGTTGGCATATACCTCTTAAGGTACTTGCCATTAATGGGGTAATCAAGCAATCGGCCACTAAAATACTTCAGCCTGTATGCTCCTCCACTTAGGACTTGATGGACTAAGTATGGCCCTTCCCATTTATGAGACCACTTCCCATATTTTCTATCAACCTTACCCACTGGCAGAATGACTTTCCAAACTAAATCTTCTTCAGCAAAAGACTTAGGTTTTACCCTTTTGTTGTAGATCCTCATTACCTTTTTCTTGTGAGCTATGATATGATCCAAAGCATCCAGCCTGACTTCATCCAAGTCTTCCAATTCTGTCAACATCGCTTGAGTATAATCAGCCGGAGTTAAATTATTTTGAATGCAACTCTAGCCAATTTAACCTTCATTTCCATAGGCAGAATGGCATCATGTCCATAAGTCAACATATGTGGTGTGATTCTTGTGCCTGTTCTTTTTAAATTTCTATAGGCCCAAAGAGCCTCAGATAAAGTCTTATGCCATCTTCTTAGCTTATCTTTGATCATTTTTTCAATAATCTCTATTAAAATTTTATTTGAGGATTCAGCCTGACCATTTGCTTGGGCATAGTATGGTGTAGAGGCTGACATATGGATGTTCATATTGTGGCCGAATTGTAGCATATTAGCTACCCTAAACACTGTTGCATTGTCTGAAAAAAGCGTTTCTGGGATACCAAATCTGTGGACAATATGTTGTTCCATGAAGTTAATCACTATTTGTTGATTAACTATTTTACAAGCTTTGGCCTCAACCCATTTAGTAAAATAATCCATGGCAACAATCACCCAGTGATGGCCTTCGCTTGATGGTGGATTCACTTTACCAATGAGGTCAAGGCCCCAGCTTCTGAACGGCCATAATTTGATTATTGGATGTAATTCTTTTGCTGGTACATTTTGAATTGGCCCATGTTTTTGACTGGCCTGACATCCTTTGCATAATCTATGCAATCTTTTCTCATTCTTGGCCAATAGTATCCATACCTTCGAATTAGCCATCTCATTTTAATTCCTGCTTGGTGGGCTCCATAGCTACCTTCATGTACCTCGGCTATAACTTGAAGTGACTCATCTTTACTTATGCATTGTAGTAGGAGTCCATCTTCAAGGCCTTTTCTGTATAGATCCCTATCAAGAAGTAGAAAGTTGGTTGCTCTTCTTTTGACACTTCTATCATCCTTAATGTTTGGATTTCGGAGAAACATTATGAATGGTATCCTCCAATCATCATAGGCCAGATCTTCTATATCAATTACCCAGGAATCAGCCAACATGTTATTTCTTAATTCAGCCGATGGCAAGGTTCTTCATGTTATTTTTATCAACTGATCTTCTATTCCAACTGGTACTCTGATTCCAGAGGCTGCTAAATACAATGTTATTGGCCTCTTTATTCTGTCCTCTTGGCCAGAACTTAAGTTGAACATTATTAAATTGATTCATCAATGAAGTGGCCAGAGAGTGGAACGGCCTTAATTGCCAACTTAAATATTTGAATTCTTCAGTGATTTGACTAAGTACCAAGTTTGAATCTCTTAAAATTTTTACATCGCCAACAACCATTTCAATCAAAATTTCTAGGCCGATTATAAGTGCTTCATACTCGGCCTGATTATTTGAACATTTAAAATCTAAGAAAAATGAAAATGAAGTCTTTCTTCCAGCTGGTGAAATGATAATAATACCTACCCTCGCTCCATCGGCCGTGCTTGATCCATCGAACATCAATATCCAAGGAGTTAGGAATATGGCTGATGACTCTAGTTTATCATACACCTATGGATCAATATCAGTTGAAGGATGATCGACCAAAAAATTGGTCAGAACCCTTCCTTTAACTGATTTTTGTGGGACAAAAATAAAATTGAATTCCATCAAGGCCAGTGCCCACTTACCTATTCAGCCAGTGATCAATGGCCTTGATAGCATATATTTAATAATATTAGTTTGACATAGAATGTAAACATCAACCGGCCGCATATATATTCTTAATTTCATGGCAGAATAATATAAAGATAAACAAAGTTTTTCAATTGAAGAATATCTGTATTCAACATCAGTTAGTACTCTGCTTAAATAGTAAACAACCTGTTCTTTTCCAAGTTCATTATTCTGAGCAAGCATGCTACCAATTGATTCTTCTACGGCCGATAAATAAACCTACAACGGCCATTTCTTCCTTAGAGGCATCACCACCGGGGGTTTGCCAAATACTCTTTTATTTTGTCAAAAGCCTTCTGATGGGATTTATCCCAACAAAAATTTTCATGTGACTTCAATTTTAATAAAGGGGAAAAAGCATGTACTCAGCCAGCATGGTTTGTAATAAATCTTCTAAGAAAACTTACTTGGCCGAGAAACCTTTGCACCTGTTTTTTGTTAGTTGAAGCCGTAGCATTCATAATAGGTTTGGCCTTGTTCTGATCAATTTCTATGCCTCGTTGGTGTACCAAGAATCCCAAGAAATTCCTAGCAGAGACGCCAAACGTACACTTCAATGGATTCATTTTTAACTTGTGAACTCTCATTCGTTTAAAGGCCTTTTTCAAGTGTTCCAAATGTAGTTTTTTGCCAGATGATTTCACAACCTCATCATCTTTGTAGACTTCCATGAATCGGCTAATCATATCATGAAAGATTGAATTCACTGCTCTTTGATAAGTAGCCCCTGCATTCGTTAGGCCAAATGGCATTACAACTCACTCAAAAGTACCAATTGACCCAGGACATATAAAAGCCGTTTTGGGAATATCCTCATCGGCTATATAGATTTGATTATAACCTGAATGGCCGTCCATAAAAGACATTATTTTATGTTTAGCGGCCGAATCAATAAGTTGATCGACCACTGGCATTGGATATTCGTCTTTTGGAGTGGTAGTATTTAAATTACAAAAATCCACACAAATTCTAAGTTTGTCATTTTTCTTTATTACTGGAACAACATTAGATAGCCATTCAACATACCTAACCGTTCGAATAAATCCTACCTTAAGAAGTCTTTCAATTTCTTCCTTAATTTTGAGCATCACTTCTAAGGACATCCTCCTTGGTGGTTGTTTATAAGGCTGGAAATCTTTTTTGATAGGCAATCTATGTTCTATCAACTCTTGTGATAGGCCAAGCATCTCTTCATAACTCCAAGCAAAGTAATCCTTATATTCCTTTAATAAATTGATCAAATCGGCCTGAAATTTAGGCTCAAGAAAAGCACTAACAAATAATGGCCAATGATCTTTTTCAATACCAACATTAATTTCAAATAAAGGATCTTAAACCTCTGCTTTATTATCTTCCATCCTGGAAGGAGCTGACTCCAGATCTTCAAGTTGGATTGCATCTAACTTTTCAAAACCTTCTTCAACTATATCGGCTGTGCTGGCCTATACCTCTTCATTTAACTACTCTTCTTTGGCCAATCTCATTTCAGCCAGATATGCTTTCAGTCTTATGCAAGCGGCGCTGAAAGCTTACCGCTTCTTTTCTTCTTTAGTTGTGTGATCCATCAGAAACGTCTTTAATTTCTTTGACGGTCGACCTGAAAATATCAATTTTGGCCGAACTACCTCTGTCAATAGCTCTTCAATATCAGTATTAACCAAGTTTTTCTTCATTATTGCTGCTGCTGGTCGTCCCATCCTGTTAATGCCAACAAATTTGATAGGTACAACAGTTTCATCATAAAGTGCAGCCTCGACCGAATACACCCTGGTTATAAAGGGTTTATTATTGGCCTCAACAATTTTTACCTCATTTTCGTCCCAAAAAATCAACATTTGATGCAACGTTGATGGGATACACATATTAGGGTGAATCTAATCTCGGCCTAAAAGGAGATTATAAGCCGCGATTGAGTCAATGATGAAGAACGCCGTGAAAGATGTCTTGCCACCAATAGTAAATTCCAAAGGCAGAATACCTTTGGTGTTACTAGATCCCCCATTAAAACCACTGATGGCCACATCGGTTGGAACCACATCATCCGTGGTCTTGCCCAATTTCTTCAAAGTAGTTGCTAGAATGACATTTACCACCAAACCATTGTCAACCAACACCCTATTAATTAGCTGACCTTCAACCCACACTTAACATACAATGGCCTCAACTGCTGTGTCATGGCCAAAAGTGGTTTTTCAAAGATGATTTTATCAGCCTCAGTTGGCTGGCCTTGAGAGACCAATCCTACCCCGGTCGATGAACTCTTTGAGTCATTCTTGATTTATAAAGATTCAGCCTCATCCTTAGGCTCAGCTAACTTAACATCACTGTTCATCATTGGCTCTGTCCTTGCTTCAAACACAGAAGGTGTGATACCCCCGAATTTCCGGATGCGGGTTGGCCAGGCCCACGCCCGATAACCCGAGGATATCAAATTAATTAGCAATAATCGAACACAGAATACAAATAAGAAAAACAAGAATAAATAAATTGCTGAAAAGAAACTAGAATAATAATCTAAAAACCTCAGAATAAAATTTAATTAACAAAGAATGATTCTGATACATCTTACTTCTCCATTTCTATTACAACTCGGGAATCCATCTAGTGGACCCCTAATATATCTCACTGATCTCAAAAGATTGGCAATGAAACCCAAGTCTAAAATATGAAATAAAACCCTGGTCATCGGTGGAGTGAATAACTGTATCTGCTCAGCACGATCCAGCTCCAAGTCTGGAACTAACAAACACCTGTAAAAATAAGAGTGGGTCAGGCCCACATACAAATTCTTCTCTAACTACAATCCAAACAGTGACTCGATACGCAGATACACCCTAGATATCTCAACAATAGCTATCTAGTCCATACATATATATATATACCCACACTAAGGGACATTCATTGGACTACAGTAGGGGTCTCAACCTGAATAAAAGGCAACATATGAAAACGCACCCAAAGGTGGGCATGAGTACCTAGACCTAACAGGGTACACCTCAACCTACTATAACCAGCTACACATCCACTGCATATACGCACCCTAACTAACGAGTCTGAGGCTCAAGCTCATCTCGTGGTACCATAAACATATATATAAAGTCCGTCCAAAACCAGGGTATGTAGTTTAAATATTTATTGAACTGACATACAATAAATAAGCTAGTTAGTCTATCAACTTATTCAGTTGATATGACTTAACTATCATCCATTAATCCAGGAAGCCACTCAACTTAGTTACAGTTGATTTGACTTAACACAATTAGGATTCAATATTTTTAAATCCATTCCTTTAATCCATTAGGTTAGGTTTAGGCGTTTTGAGCTAAACCATCTCGTAGTATGTCACCGTCCCATACCGGTGCATACAATCTTCCATATCCATGTAATTGACAGAATATATTTATTTAGCAATTTAAATCCAAAACTATGTAAAAATTACAAACTATCAATAACAGTACAGCAATTTAATAACTAAAACCAAAAGCCAGGTAATTGCAGAATAGTTTATACCACAGTACAGCAATTACAGTTCAAAACCATAATCCAATTACTTGTATGATAATATCTAAGATCCCACAATTAACATCCAAACCATGTAAATTACAACCTATAAATAACAGTATAGCAATTTACAATCCAAAACCATCCCAAATAATTATAGAAGACTATTTATAGTTTCAGCAATTTAAATCCAAGAGTTAAACCATGTATTTGTAGGATACGGTTTAAAGGTTTAACAACTAGCATCCATAGCATGCGTAGATCACATCTAATATATCAATGACTCTATCATGCATTAAAAATAATTTTTTAAATCACATTATAGTCCCATAAATTGCTAGATTAATTTGAGCAACTTAATTTTCTCCATCAGGTAACCGCGTGCTAAGTTGTATACTGATATTCTGTTTAATCTGTTAGCACAGAGCCCCAATAAGCTACAAGTCTAATTGTTATTCAAAATACTCCATCACACATTTAAACTTTAATTTAGAACTATATTATAGCCCCTTAAATTGTCAAATTAAAATTAGACAATAAATTTCCTTCCAGCCGTTACCCTTGCGCACAATTGTTAAATTAGCACACTGTTAATTTCATTCACTTAGAGGTCAACCTTACTCAATTTAAGGACTTAATAACTCTCAAAGCCAACCCTCTAATCCCTCTGTAAAACCCCAGAGTCAACAGAAACGTTCCCATGCTCCAACAGTATCCAAACAGTTCGTAGAAAAAAAATTCAGAAAACTACTATTTGAAAGAGCCTGCTCTAAATTCCAAGAGCAGGCTCTTTTTTAAGCCTGGAGCTGGCTCTAAGAATGTAGATCCAGCTCAATGAGTATGGGAGCCGGCTCCCACATCCATGGAGCCGGCTCTCACCTCCTTTGAGAGCCTTTGTCCCCGTTCTGCTCCGTTCTGACTTTCTGCTTCTTCTCCAGCATGTCTCTGCCCTTCAATTGGTTTCAAAAACTGATCCTAAGGGTCTTATTAATATCCACTAGCATCCCAAAGGTTTGATTTTAACCATTTAAATCAGTTACATAGATCAAATTTGCTACCGAACTAGACATGCTTTAGGGACAACACTGAAACTATTTTGCAACCACAGCTCCATTCCAACCCCTCTGTTCCTCAATAATACTGAACCTAAAGTCTTCTACCACCCCATTAACATCCCCATGGTTCGTTTATAGAAGATGGAAGCAAGTACAGTAACAAACATTACAACAGAACTTAATATGCTTTTAAGAACAAAACTGGGAGCAACCATACATGAACTGTAAACAGATTTGAATTTATGGCAAACAAATCATTCATATAACATATATTAAACATATAACTTCCAGTTATTGATTGATTAAACCCTAGAGATTATCTAGGTGCACAGAACACGAGCCAAAGAGAAGGAGAAAGAGAAGAACTTGCCTGTAGCTTTGGTCTCAAAACTGTGTTGTCGTCTTCCTAATTTCCGGCAATCACTGACCACCTTCAAGCCTCCTATGGTTTTGGTTTAATCCACCACAACTCTCCCTTGGCCCTCTCTGTTCTCCTTCTAAGTTTTGTTCTGTTTTTCTCTCGTTCAATTCTCTCCAAACTCTCTGTATTTTCACTGTGTCGTAAATAGGGTTATCAAACCCTAGGGACGTATAAGTTATATATTTATAACTAACTCCAAATCCTAAGTCAATAAAAACCCTAGACGTAAATCCTAATTAATTATGTCGGCAAGTCCATAAAAATACTAAAACCCTAAAAGATAATTCATACACTTAATTTAATTAAACAATTACGTCCATGCAAGAAAATAATTAATAATACAATTAAAGTAAGCATAGCAACCAAAAATACAATTAATTTAATTAAAATATACTTAACCAAATAAGGCAATTCAAATACAAAACTAACATAAAACAAACAATACAATAATTACAAAATCAATAGACAAAAATGCACATAGAATGAAATTTAAATTCCAATTTTATCCTTTTTAATTTTAGGGGTATTACAGAAGGTAAAACAAATACCATATTACAATTTACCTCATCCGGAAGGGAGCCAAAATGAATTCTGTACTTGGCCGCATGCTTTGGATCTTGATCTGGCTGATCATCTTTCTCCTCATAAGAGGATGTCTTATTCCTAAAAGATATAGCAACCTCCATGTCTTCAGCCTTCCCAGGTTCATTCTCCTTAGCTGGCTGAACCTGCTCGATTTTATCCTCTTTCCTTTGAAGTTCTGCATTTTTCCTTTGTAGCCTTCTTTTTTAAGTACGTGTAGGAGGCTGCTTAGGAAACTTCGGATGATTCACTCGAGTCCATCTACCATGGTCAACCAAAGCAGGTCTGACCGTTCTTACACAGCTAGATTCTTTTCCCTTTAAACCCTTATTTCTGACTGAATTACTGGTTTCCTTTTAAAGCTAGGATAAGAATGTTCCTCTGGTAAAACTCTATCGGCCACAGATTTTCTGACCAAATGATTCTTACTGCCCTTGGCCCGTTATCTCTGAATATTGGTCGATTAACTTCTTCAGGACTCTGTCTAGGCTGATAACTAAACCTTTAATGGACTCTATGCTTCCTAGTCAATTGAAAATAGCTCATCTTGTCTTGATTATTCCCACGGCCTTTGCAACTTGGGCAACAACCATGGTTGATGAAGGTAACTTGAGCCTCCCTCAACTGATTTTCTAATTGCTTTACCCTTTGTTCATCATTGCTAGCTGATGATGAATTATCAAGAATTTTTGGTGATCTTTCTTGCTTACCATTATCGGTGGCTTTCTCAAGTGCCAGGCTGATTACATTAGTATTTACAACATTAGGGAATGGATCACCATCGACCCCTATTACGTCTGGCTTCTTTTCAGGAAATTTCAATACACCTTCATCAATTGCTTTCTGCAGTACATTTCTAAATACATAACAATTGTTAGTAGTATAATTCCATGAATTATGAAATTTGAAGAACTCTTTTCCTTTGGATTCAGTGGCTGATGGTATATTGTGTCCTTTTGGCAGAACAATTTGTTTGTCGGCCAACAAATGATCAAAAATTTGTTCTATCTTGGCCAAGACAAACGTATAAACCTTACCAGTGTCGACCGTGCCCTTCCTGGCCGTTAATGTTGATAGCTGAGTACCACTGGTAGATGCCTTTGGTTTTGTTAAAGCCTCACATACATAAGGCTTCTTAATAATAATTTTAGCAAGATTGGCATCAAGATCTTCTTCTTCAACCACATCGGTTGAAAAAACTTCATAATTGGGATCCCTATAGTACGTACCTTTCGAGGAATTTTTGCGTTCCTTTTCCTCCTTGAGGACCAACTCATACCCGGTAGCTTTCTTAGCAAGGTCATACATGTTATAAAATGGGACTCCTTCAAACCTCTTCCGGAGTTCAAAATCAAGGCCGTTCAAAGCTAAACGGATGTACTCTTATTCTGGAAGAGGTACACGACATCTTAATCTTGCCGTCCTAAACCTTGCAATGAATGTCTCTACCGATTCACTAGGCAATTGGCTCATCCTAGATAAATCAGCCAGAGTTGGTTCTATCTCCGTACGGTAGAACTGATTGTGAAATAACTCCTCAATCTGTGGCCAATTAAAAACAGAGTTAGGAGGTAAGCGAATATACCATGAAAAAGTTGCCCCTGTCAAAGTGTTAGAAAAATTCTTAATTTTAACCAAGGGCTCTCACAACCCTCTCCACATTGAACTGTGAAGCGGCCAATGCGTTCCATGGTCGATTGACTCCCTTCACCACTAAAGGTTACAAAGTCAGGGACTTTATATTCTCGAGGGAACTCAACTTGATCTACCACTTCTGGATATGGAATTCTATAGATTGGTCGGGTGGCACCTTTAAGTTCCAAGCCGTACTCTTGTGTGAGTAAATTAGCTAATTGTCTTTTATCTAACATGACTTATGGTGGCTAATTTACTACTAGTGGTACCTGATTAAAAACTGGCGGCTGATTAGCCGCTAGTTGATAGTAATTCGGCTAATCATGTGGTTGATTAGCCATATTCTGCCCCCCGAGCCCAACCTGTGGTGGCAGATGTATAGTGGGTTCGGTGGCCTCCATCTGATCTGATTGGCCCCTGAGTTCAAAGGTACCCGAGGAGGGTTTGGTGGAATTACATGTGGCCGCGGAGCTGTTACTGGCAGCTGATTAAGACCTGATATAGTAGACTGCGGGTGGTTCTCTGCCCAAGTTGGTGGCGAATAAGCCGGCTGACTTGATGTTGCACCTGGTTGGAGAATCATTACTGGCGGCCATGGCTGTGATAATTCAACGGCCCTCTCTGGTCGAGTAAATTGTGACAGATTCGGTTGAAGAGCTGATTCCTAATTATTGGAGCTACTAGCCTGAGTCAGCTTATTCAGAATGGCGGATGAGAGTTGGGACATAGTTTCATGCATGTCATTATAACGTGCACCCATCCTTCCCATTGCATCTACCAATAAGCTCACTTGTGCTTACATCGCTGTTAACTCATCAGTAGGACCAGATGCAGAGTTCTTAGCCTGAGCTGGCTGATTTCCTTCCTCCAAATCTTTATCAGTAACTACGGCCTTAGAATTTTTTGTAAGACGTGGTGGCATCTTTGCCTCTTTTAAACACCCACTAGTTGTCCCACCGGGCGTGCCAAAATATGTTCGCGCAGGTTTTGGTCTTATTCCGGTCGATGGACTCTTGCGGGCTTGCCAGAGTATTTGTATAAATACTCAAAATATTGATTCGAACACCAGCCTATCCCTTTTTCTGATGGCTGACTCTCAGGCGATTGTGTGGGAGAGAGACTAGTAATGTAAAAATAGATCCTCATAAGCCAGACAGAACAACAAGGGTAGGGTCCGGGGTTGCAAAGGGGGAGAAACATCGGCAAATTGATTTCCTTTCTCAAAACGTAGATGTGTTTGCTTAGAGCCATTAAAAAATGCCAGGAATCAGCCCCTCCGTGTCTTGTTATTCCCTCAATGTGGATCCAAATGCCAAGCCCGTAAGACAGAAGTAGAGGAGGTTCACCCCAGAGCGCAATCAAATCATAGCTGATGAGATTGACCGATTGCTAGATGTAGGGTTCATCAGAGAAGTTCAGTACCCGATTTGACTCTCAAATGTGGTTGTTGTGCAGAAGAAGAATGGAAATGGAGAGTATGTATTGACTTCACAAATCTGAACAAGGCATGCCCAAAGGATAGCTTCCCATTGCCGATGATTGACCAAATGGTGGATGCCACTACTGGCTACGAACGATTGACCTTCCTGGATGCTTACTCAGGCTACAATCAAATCCCTATGGACCCGAATGATGAAGAGAAAACTTCTTTTGTCACCGAACGATGAGTTTACTATTACAGAGTTATGCCATTCGGACTAAAGAATGCTGGAGCTACTTATCAAAGGCTAGTTAGCAAGATTTTCAAAGATCAGATGGGGAAGACTGGAGAAGCCTATATTGATAACATGGTGGTAAAGAGTAAGAAGAAGGCCGAGCACCTGGAACACTTACTGAATGTATTCAGAGTGCTCATTCGACGTAGGCTCTGGGCAGTTCCTGGGGCACGTGGTCAATACCAGAGGAATTAAAGCTAACCATGTCTAAGCTGAAGCTCTGATAAAAAATACAGAACCACGAATGATCAAAGAAGTGCAAACACTCACACGTTGAATAGCTGTACTGAGTAGATTCATTTCTAAGCTGTTAGACCGTTGTAAACCGTTCTTCGACACAATTAGAGACCATGGAAGGCAAGCCTGAGGGGGTAAGCAACGACAGGCACCGACTAGGTTGAAAGAATATATGCGAAACTTTCCAGTCTTGTCTGTTCCCGAGCCAGGTGAAAAGCTCTTTATGTACCTTGGTGTGTCTAGCATTATAACGAGTGCCGTTTTGGTGCGATGTGATGAAGGAAAGCAATTCCCAGTGTTTTATGTGTTCGTGCGGTTTTTGGTCTTACACTGGTCGATAAACTTTTGCGGGCGTGCCAGAGTATTTGTAATATTGATTCGAACACCAGCCTATCCCTTTTAGCCTATCCCTTTTTCTGATGGCTGACTCTCAGGCGATTGTGTGAGAGAGAGGCTAGTAAGAATTCCCAGCAAGGTTCTTTTATGCCTTGATGCAAGGAATTTTTATCTAAGGTGTTTAAAAGAAGTAAAAATGCAATGAAAAGTAAATGAAAATGAACTGGTTGAATTGAAATGGACTAAAAAGTAAATTGGTCGAATTGAAATGAACTGAAAAGTAATGTTTGCAATAAAACAGACAGGCCGAATTAAAATGACATGAATCTAATCAAAGATTTGTTATTGAATCCATTGCACAAAACAAAAGATTAAATTTGTAAATAACATAATTTAAGCATTGCAAAAGAAGAATAAGTTACTAGAACTTAGTTTCTTCGAATGAAATTTGCCATTTGGACAAATGAATTGAAGATAAAGATGTGATTGGTGCTGGATGATTTTGGAATATGATTACAACACTTCTATTTATAGAAGTTTCAATTAACTAATCTATCTTTATTTCTTGCTAAAATAACTCTCATGCCTTGATTCTTTCTTTTCGTAGTTTGAACTTAGTCAAATCCCATTGTTATTCTGCTTCTTTTCTCGTCTTTTCCTTAGTAGACTTCAACCGAACATCCTTGTTAAAGACTCTCCTTGATTTAGTCAAATACAAGTTGCCGAATTGTTTCTGAAAAGTTGCTAAAGAAGTTACTAATTTTTAGTAACTTCCTTACCGCCGTATTTACCTTAAATGGACCAATAGCCATATATATATATATATATATATATATATATATATATTACAATTCACAAGGCTGCTTCTTCATTGAATTCTTATTTCATAGGAATTCAGTTCCCTTTCTCTTAACTAAATCCCTATTTCATAGGGATTTAATTGTTTTGACTCAACTGATTCCACAGTGTTTCCTTTTCAATGAACTTCCCATTTGAATTTAACTCAAATCTTGGAAAATATATTCTAGTACCAACCTTATTAATAAGGTGGTTGAATATACTTCCCTTAATTTTCTCCCAATGTTTCTTAATAGGCCGATTTCCCTTAAGACATACTAAACACTTGTCGACTCCTTATTGGTCTACGTCACCGCTGAGGTGGCTGTCAAGTTTTGGTGGCAACAAATGCCTTATCACTTATGATAGAAGGCTTTTGGAATTTTAATCGACCAAAACTTGAATTTTAAATTTCAGAAATAAATTCTTACTCCACCGAACCACCTGCCTTAATGGTTATCAGTTCCCAATTAAACCGGTGATTGGACACACCTACTTCAACCTACTAGTATTTAGCTCTATGTTTACAACCCTAAAATTATTCTTCTTCTTACCGTTAAATCGCTATCTCTGAAATTCCCTTTCTCAAATCTTAACAACCCAAATTATTTCCCTTGATGATCTTTCATGGCTCCTAAGAAAACCAAGTCAATCGATTCTACTTCGGCCCCACAACCTTCAGATTCTTCGACTCACGGCAATATCATCGTGAAATCCCTAAAAACCCTTTCTTCTTATAAGTATTGTCTCAATACTCTCATAGATCTTTGTACTGACTTCAAGGGTTTGGGTCCTGCCTTCCTTGATGAAGCTCCTACATTCATATCGTCATTCTATCGTCATTAGGACATGGCATGTTCCCAATGATGCTTGGATCAATTGGGTCGATCGGGTTGGGGCTATAAAAGGAGAGACATGGAAAGCTTATGGTATTTACGATGCCATTCAACTGAGCAAAACAAATATTGCTCAAGACAGGGCTTTAATGATAGCGGCTATGTTTAACTGGTCGACCACCACCAATTCCTTACACTTGAAGTGTGGCATGATGGCTCCAACCATTCAAGACATATGTTGGTTAACTAGCCCCAAGCCTTTTGGGATTGATGTGAGCAGTTTATTGGTATAGGAGGATTCTCCTTTTGTCTTCCCTTCTAATCAAACTGGAACCAAATCCTCCGAGTCTTCATATGGCAAGTATTTAAATTCTACCATGGACCCTCGTCTTCCTGTAAATGATGCCGAATATATTACTTTTTTATTAGCTTGGCTGAATAAGTTTCTTTTATATGTGTCGGCCTTTCAAGTTACTAAGGATTACATCTATGTGGCCGTTGCTCTTTCCAGAGTTAAACCCTTTGCTCTAGCCCCTTTACTGCTTTCCCATATATACCGGGGAATTTATGACTTGCTCACTTCTAACTTTTGACATTATGGTGGCCCCCTTTGGCTATTTCAAATTTGGCTACAAGTATACTTTCTTGAGTTAGGGCCTGTGGTGAGGCCATCGGCCAATGACCCACTCTTTTCTGTGAGTTATGCATTGGCCGTGCCCAAATCTCACTTATTTGGAGATTGCTTTAATTTCTTCTACTCTGGCTGCGAGCATAGGACCATAAGCTAATTTCTTCCATTTTCTCATTGTTCTCAAGCCCCTCGATGACTGACTCCTCCTCAAGGAATATCTACAAAAAAGACTACTGATGAACTTTTGGCCATGTGGGCCAGTTTTCTTATTTCAAGGGATCTTCATTTCAATACTGGTCCTTTGGGGATAGTGAATTCAAAGGTTGGGGTTGAGTTTTATAACCCTAGTCAACTTGCTAGGCAATTCGGCCTGACCCAAATGATTCCCATGCCTCCTTATCTTTCCTTTAACAAAAATTTTAATCGACGTGTCGTATTTTCGGATGACTCTTATGTTAAGAATGTATCCTCTCGGTTTTCTAGTTTGTAAGCTAGATTCAAATTCCAACCCTTCATCAAAAACCCAGCCTCAGATTCCAGTTTTGACCAATGGTGGTCTTCTTACATTGCTTCTACTAGGACGGCTGAGTGCCAGTCCCTTGTCATTAAGATCCTGGAATCATTTAAATTCATATCTGTGGCCTTTGAAGGAGCTTTTATAATCACTCGGGCTGTTACCCCAAACAAAGTACCTCAAAAAGATCCTCCCAAAGGCAAAAAGCAAACAGCGAAAAAACATCCTTTCTCTCAGCCAACAGATGCTCCAACAAGGATTAATAAAGAAAGAGAAGCTAAGGCCAATGCCACAGCCAGCCTTCTCAAAGGTATAATCTTCCTTTATTTTTATATTTATATATTTAAAAGTTTTGAGTTAAATTCTCTTACCCTTTTGCAGATTCAAATAATGAAACCTTGTCAGCCTCCCTTAATCCAGATAATATTGATCTTTAAGATGATGAAATATCCTCCAGTCATCCTCCTTAGCCTTCAAAAACTGAATCAGCCATCATTCCTGATGTTGCTCCAACCCCTCCACTTGTGGGCAAGGTAAAAGATTATGTTTCTTGGCCTAAGAAACATTTATTCTTCAGTACAAATGATTATATCAGCGGTATACATGGCCGATATTGATACCTGTTTCTCGGCCAGAGTTGTTTATCAACCGAGATCATCTTTAATAAGATCTTCTTCTTCAGGGAAAAAGAAAAAAATCTACTACCCATGGAACTTTAAAGAGGACTAAATTCAACAAAGGCAAAAAACTTGAAGTTGAAACAAGTCCTCAGCCAACAGAAGATGTGGCTGATGATCCTATAATTGAATTGGCCGATGACCCCTGTGATTAATGTAGCTGATGATCCTTCTGATCATTCCCCAGATGAAAAAGAGGCAATAACTATTTTTACATGAGCTTTTCAACCTTTAATACTTTTACTAACACCATTAGTCTTTCTTTTGCAGCAATCTCTTCTCCTTAACTTGGTTTATAGCCCAATTAGGAATTTCAGCCCTTTGATGGATTTTCATGAACCCATTAAGGTTCCTTTAAATGTCTAAGTTACTCCTGCCAAAGCTTTATCTCAAGTAGACAGCACAGCTCTTCAGCCAGAGTTTCTTCCACCAGTAATCAGTCATCAGCCACCCTTGGCTACAGATATGGCTGAATCATCCAAGGTATTGATTATCTCATACCTTAAATTTTGTCCATACTTTAAAATTCAGTAATCTAACCTTCTTTGTACTGGCAGTTTGTGCATGAAAAACTCAAATTGTTCATTCATTTCCACCACCAAAAGTCCCTACTTCTTCTCTACTAGCCTTAAGTAATTTCTTCAAAGATGTGGTAGCTTCCGTAATTGAGGAGAAAGATAGTGAATCTTCAGGAACAAGTCCGATTACTTCAGCCAGTGTCCCATTACAAACCATGGAAGAAACCAAAAAAGCTTTGGTTAAAATCTTACAAAGAGATGTTGCTGATCTTCCTCAATTTGAGAGTGAACTCACGACTGTCCTTACCACACTCAGCCAATATCCAGATTTCCTAATCGACCTCCAAGCCACCATTACTACTTTCAAAGGTCAACTGCCAGCTTTGGTTGATGAGATTTTCTAGGTCAATGAATCGATCAACCAATTTGATAAGAGCAAGAATAGGAAGGACACTCTTGGTGAACAGTTGTTGACCCAAGCTTCTACCTTTGATAAAGTAAATAAAGAGTTTGTTGTCCTTGAAGACAGAGAAAGAGTTCTCCAACAGGAGATTAACCAAATTCATGCTCGTAAGGCCATCTTGTTCGCCGAGGCTGCCATATTGCAGTTTGAAGCTCAAGACCTTGCTCATGAGCATGCAAGTCTTTGTGAAGAATTACCGAAATTAGAAGAATCAAAGAGACAAGCCATGGTTGCTTTCAATCGGGAAGACTGGAATTGGTTACATTTGTGACACTGCAGCCAAAGTTAAACAAAACCACACTGTGTTTGTTAAGGTATCTTCAGGAGAAGTGTATGTAAGATTTCCAATTATAAAACCCTTGAGAACAAAACATGATTTAGTTGACAACTTCTACAGCAAGTCAAGGTAAAATAAAAGTGATTTTATCACATCATCCTTCAGGAATTACAAAGTTACCAATATGTATGTAAAAAAGTCTGACATAACTCCAGTTTAGAAAGTTAAAGATAACAAATCTCTTGTGAAGTCTAAGATGATGTGGATACCAAAGAGAATGAATGCTGTGAGTATGTTGGTGTATACTGCTTTCAAAGCTGGTAACACAAATGATAAATGGTATGTTGATAGTGGCTGCTCGAGACACATGATAAGTGATGGTTCCAAGTTTGTATCTCTAAAAAACTTTGATAGAGGAAATGTTATATTTGGAAACAATCAAAAGGCCAAGATTATTGGTATTAGCACTGTGAGTAAGTCTGATGAATTACCTGAGATCAAAGAGGTATTACTTGTTGAAAGCCTCAAACATAATCTTCTAAGTGTTAGCCAACTATGTGACAATGGGAAGAAAGTCTGTTTTGATAAAGAAAGATGTAATGTGGTTGATATTGAATCAGAAAAAGTCCTATTCTCAGCTTGCAGATCCTCTGGAAATGTGTACACAATCTTAAAAGAAGCTACTTACTACAATCCGACCTCTCTAGATGAAGCTATACTGTGGCATAAGAGACTAGGTCATCTTTACTTAAAAAATCTAATCAAAATCCTGAAGTTGAAAGCTGTGAAAGGTCTACCTGATTTAAAGTTCAGTGACAATCATCTATGCAAAGTATGTCAGCAAGGTAAACAAACTAAAGTGTCATTCTCTTCCAAAGAAATCAACATATCCAGAGCTCTTGATTTGATACATATGGATCTCTGTGGTCCTACCAGAACTACAAGCATTAGTGGAGGCTATAACACACTTCATTAAGTTTGTAAATCTTGTTGAAAATGAAAGAGGTTGTACTATGAAGAAGCTTAGATCTGATTTTGGTTCTGAGTTTACAATGAGGGAATTTGAAAGTTATTATGACGTAAAAGGTATCAAGAAAGAGTTCTCAGCTGTAGCTACTCCTCAACAAATTGGGGTTGTGGAAAGGAAGAATAGAACTGTTCAGGAAATGGGAAGAACTATGCAACTTGAAAAAGGTCTTGCAAAGGGATTTTGGGCTGAAGCTGTTAATACAGCTGTGTATATCATCAACAGGGTACTTCTTAGACCTAATTCTTGTAAAAATTCTTTTAAACTATGGTATGGAAGACCTGCAATATTTCATTACTTTAAAGTGTTTGGCAGCAGGTGTTTCATTCTCAATCATATAGAGAACTTAGGAAAATTTGATTCCAAGGTTGATGAAGGGATATTCTTGGGGTACTCTACAAAAGGCAAGGCTTACAGATGGTACAATCTAAGATCCTCTAAGGTTATTGAATTAATTCATGTTAAATTTGATGAAACTCCTCAGTTCAGTATCAATGATGACATTAGTTCTACACCAGGATCAACTGAAGCTAGTCCATCTCATTCTGTTCAAGGGTTAGATAAATCTGTTAAATCTACTTTAGAACTTGATGATCATAGAGAAGTTACTCATCCAGGATTACAAAAATAGGTTTAAGCTGAAAACATCATTGGTTCTCCTCAGGCTGGTGTTCAAACAAGAAACAAGAAGAAACTCACTGAATTAGAAGCTGATGATGGTGAAGAATATAGTCATTTTGCAATGTTATCCTCTATTGAACCAAACTTTTATTCTGAAGCACAAAAAAGTGAAGATTGGATGGTTGCTATGAAAGAAGAACTTGATCAAATTCACAAGAATGACACTTGGACACTGATTCCTAGACCTGCAACTAAGAATGTTATTAGTTCCAAATGGATTTACAAAAACAAACTTGATGAAAAAGGGACATTTATTAGAAACAAGGTTAGATTGGTGTGTAAAGGATACTCTCAACAAGCTGGTATTGACTATGATGAAACTTTTTCCCCAGTTGCTAGGATGGAATCCATTAGAATGCTCTTGTCCTTTGCTTGTAATAAACAAGTCAAAGTGTATCAAATGGATGTTAAGTCTGCCTTTTTTAATGGAGAGTTAAATGAAGAAGTATACCTGAAACAACCTGAAGGTTTTGAAGATCCCAAGTATCCCTCTTATGTTTTCAAGTTAAACAAGGCCTTGTATGGTCTCAAGCAGGCTCTCAGGGCTTAGTATGAAAAATTGCATCAATTCTTGATTGAATAAGGTTTTCATAGAGGAAAAGTAGATAGCACTCTTTATGTCAAGCTTCATCAAGATCAGTTCCTTATTCTTCAAGTCTATGTTGATGACATTATGTTTTGTGGCTCAAATACATCTTTAGCCTCAGAGTTTCCCAATTTAATGAAAACCAGATTTGAAATGTCTCTTTTGGGAACTCTTAGATACTTCTTAGGTCTTTAAATTCATCAAACCTCTAAAGGAATTTTCATTTCTCAACAGAAATATGCCTCTGAGTTACTTACAAAATTCAATATAACTGAGTGCAAATCTGTTTCAACCCCCCTGTGTCCTAATTCCAAGCTGTCTCTTGAGTGTACCACAGAACCAGTTCCCTCTACTCTTTATAGGTCTATCATTGGCAGTCTATTGTATCTCACAGCTTCCAGACCTGATATCATGTATTCTGTGGGGTTGGTAGCAAGGTTCCAAAGCAATCCTAGACTCTCTCCTCTTCAGGCTGCTAAAAGGATTTTGAGATATGTCAAGTGTACTATTTCCTATGGTCTACATTATATCTTCTCACCCACATTGCCTATCACAGCCTTTTCAGATGCTGATTGGGGTGGATCCTTACCTGACAAAAAAAGTACATCAGGTTGTTGCTATCTTCTTGGTTCCAACTTAGTTTCTTGGTTAAGTAAGAAGCAAGATACTGTCTCTCTGTCTACTTCAGAAGCTGAATACATAGCCATTTCTCAAGTTGGTACCCAACTTCTCTAGAGGCACACTACTTTTGCAGATCTTGGTCTTCAATTCTCAGGTCCTCCTAAACTCTATTGTGATAATCAAAGTGCCATTGCAGTAAGTAAGAATCCCACACTTCACTGGAAGAGCAAACATATTGACATCAAGTATCACTTTCTTAGAGACAAAGTCCAGAAAGGCCTCATTGACATCACTTATTTACTAACTGAAAATCAACTAGCAAATATCATAACCAAACCTCTTCTCCCTCAAAGATTTTTAACCCTTGGAGCTCTTCTCAGGGTTGTTCCACCTCCTTTCTAAGCCTTTCATTGTTGGTCCTTCTCACCTTTTGTCCTTCAATGTCAAAAAGGGGGAGAATGGACTGAAATAAGGGTAGTTTTTCAGCTATCCCTTCTCTTACTTGCTGCTATTGTTATTATGCTTCTTATTACTTTGGTTGAGTCTACTTCATTGAGGTCTTATTTCATGATTGAAGTTTTTGTCATTAAAGGCAAAAGGGGGAGATTGTTGGTCCTGAAGTCCCTTAAGCATTGTTTGCCTCTTTAATGTTTAAAACCTGTGTAGCAGTGGCTTCAAAGGGGTTTTTCATTATCAATGATGCTTGCAATATGTTTTAAGGATAGTGTGATCATTTTCTCATCAGTAACTTATCCTTCACATTTGCCTTAATGTTTTCATCACAGTGTGTCTTCATGTTCTTGCTGAAATTGCTGAATTATGTATGGATTCAGTTCATAAAAATTGTCACAAGAGGTTCCAGGGGTAGCACTATCATTTTCTAGTTGTATTCAACATTTAGACGTATGTTCAAGATACTGCATTGCACTGGATTGACCTGATTGAATCAGCATTGTCATTTATATAGTCTCAGGATTTTTCTTAGCTGAGAAGTTAAAAATCTGTTGCAAGGGTATTTTGGTAACTTCTTACTATGCTCTTAGTGTGACACGTTTCAGTGGTCCTAAAGTAATTGAATATCCAAGAATATTGTATTTCTTGGAGGTTAAGTCTTGAGCTGAATGGAGTGTGCAACATTGTTGTGTGTATGTGCAAATTTCAGTGTGCATAGTGACAAAATTGCTGAGGTGGCCTTCTGTTACTGGCTCTTGTTCTTGAAAATATCTACATTATGCTTTACCAATGATTGGCTTGAGGTGACAGGTGTATTCTGTGAGTGTATGAAGTTCTGCGCACTTTGTGATTCCATATATATATGTTGTTATAACCTTTTTAGGGCTTAAGCCTTATGAATGTGTAGTGACATTGAGCTGCAGCCTGAATTATCTCGAGAGCCTTGATTGAACAAGTTTTTCTGAAGTTTTTGGTGATGATTCAAGTCAGAAAAACCCACTGATTCGAGCTATGTGATTGTTGTAGTAGAGAAGATGTTGCTGCTGTTGTTTTTCACTGCTGCAAGGGTTGAACTGAGTATTGGATTTTAGTTCCAAGGTGCTGAGGTCTTTTTAGAGAGTTGATACAGGTATAAATCACCTTTATACACTTGCTCAGTACAGAGTTATTGTTGAAATCATGCTAAAATAAAAAATGGACAGTGAGCTCATCTGTTTTACTTAATTTACTGAGATATTCTTGGATTCAAGCACTAATTGGTTATGCCTTGCTATATTATAAGATTTTAATCTGCTAGCAAGTGTATTTTGATGAATCTAGTATGTTGATGTTGGTTTTGTGATAAAATAGTAGTCTGCTATAATTTTCAGTATTCAACCCTTAGTCATAAATAGTGTTTTTGCTGAAACAAGGGTTGTCTTGGTTCTATTTGTTTATTTCATGCTATACTTCAATGATTAAAAGTTATGAACATGAGTACCACAGTGAATAAAGACTGAGTATGATGCTATTGAATGAATCTTAAGAGAAAATTTCCATTTTACCCCTCAAGATCTAAATGCTGAAAACTGATGTTATGAAGTAGTAATTTGGCATTCTAAGTTGTCAGCCTTATTTCAATTGAAGAAAGAACTTGTGTTTACTGTTTTACATTTGCTGTAATGTATTTGGTGAGCTTAGAGAGCTTGTTTGGTCCTGGCAGGGTCGACAGGGGGAGTGTGTGTATACATTTTGTTGAGCTAGTGTGTGAAGTGAAGTGTGTGAAAGCTAGTGTCTACTTCTGATACAAGGGTGTATGCAGAGAGTGAGACAGTTGAATGTATAACAGCTTACTTACAACTAGTGGATGCTTGCATTGGTTGAGGCCAAGACCCAAGGTTTTCCCTAATTAAGAGGGTTTCCTTGTAAAACCTGTTGCATTGCTTTCTTTACTTATTTTAATTTGACTTCCAGTTTTATTAGAAAAAGATTTGACCAATTCACCCCCCCTCTTGGTTCAACAACTTAAGGTGGCTAATTTACTACTGGTGGTACCCGATTAAAAACTGGCGGCTAATTAACCACTAGTTGATAGTAATTTGGCTAATCATGTGGTTGATTAGCCATATTTTGCCCCCCGAGCCCAACCTGTGGTGACACATGAGTATATAGTGGGTTCGGTAGCCTCCACCTGGTCTGATTGCCCCCCGAGTTTAAAGGTACCCGAGGAGGGTTTGGTGGAATTACATGTGGCTGCGAAGCTGATACTGGCAGCTGATTAAGACCTGACACAGTAGGCTACGGGTGGTTCTCTGCCCAGGTTGGTGGCGTATGAGTCGGCTGACTTGATGTTGCACCTGGTTAGAGAATCATTACTAGCGGCCATGTCTGTGATAATTCAACGGCCCTCTCTGGCCGAGTAGATTGTAACAAGTTCGGCTGAAGAGCCGATTCTTGATTATAGGAGCTGCTAGCCTGAGTCTGCTTGTTCAGAATGACGGATGAGAATTGGGACAGAGTTTCATGCATGTCATTATAACGTGCACCCATCCTTCCCATTGCATCTACCAATGAGCTCACTTGTGCTTGCATCACTATTAACTCATTAGTAGGACCAGATGCAGAGTTCTTAGCCTGAGCTGGCTAATTTCTTTCCTCCAAATCTTCATCAGTAACCACGGCCTTAGAATTTTTTATAAGCCGTGGTGGCATCTTTGCCTCTTCTAAACACCCACTAGTTGTCCCACCGGGCGTGCCAAAATATGTTCGCGCAAGTTTTTGGTCTTATGCCTGTCGATGGACTCTTGCGGGCGTGCCAGAGTATTTGTATAAAACACTCAAATTATTAATTCGAACACCAGCCTATCCCTTTTTCTGATGGTTGACTCTCAGGCGATTGTGTGGGAGAGAGACTAGTAAGAATTCCCAGCAAGGTTCTTTTATTCCTTAATGCAAGGACTTTTTATCTAAGGTGTTTAAAAGAAGTAAAAATGCATTGAAAAGTAAATGAAAATGAACTGTCTGAATTGAAATGGACTGAAAAGTAAATTGGCCGAATTGAAATGAACTGAAAAGTAATGTTTGCAATAAAACGGACAAGCCGAATTAAAATGACATGAATCTAATCAAAGATTTGTCATTGAATCCGTTGCATAAAACAAAGATTAAATTTGTAAATAGCATAATTTAAGCATTGCAAAAGAAGAATAAGTTACAGGAACTTAGTTTCTTCGAATGAAATTTGCCATTTGGACAAATGAATTGAAGATAAAGATGATATTGAGTCATTTAATGAATTTTTGATTCATGCTGATTTGTGGTTGGTGCTGGATGATTTTGAATATGATTACAACACTTCTATTTATAGAAGTTTCAATTAACTATTCTATCTTTATTTCTTGCTAAAATAACTCTCTTGCCTTGATTCTTTCTTTTCGTAATTTGAACTTAGTCAAATCCCATTGTTATTCTGCTTCTCTTCTCGTCTTTTCCTCAGTAGACTTCAACAGAACATCCTTGCTAAAGACACTCCTTGATTTAGTCAAATACAAGTTGCCGAATTGTTTCTGAAAAGTTGCTAAAGAAGTTGCTAATTTAGCAACTTCCTTCCCGCCGTATTTACCTTAAATGGCCCAATAGCCATATATATATATATATATATATTAAAATTCACATGGCTGCTTCTTCATTGAATTCTTATTTCATAGGAATTCAGTTCCCTTTCTCTTAACTAAATCCCTATTTCATAGTACCAACCTTATTGATAACGTGGCTGAATATACTTCCTTTAATTTTCTCCCAATGTTTCTTAATAGGCCAATTTCCCTTAAGACATACTAACCACTTGTCGGCTCCTCATTGGTCTATGTCACCGCTGAGGTGGCTGCCAAGTTTTGGTGCCAACACTATGTTAGCAAAACAATGGCTGAACCAGAGAGAAGGTATTCAAAGGCCAAACAAGTGATCCTGTCATTGGTAAATGCAAAAAGAAAACTCATGCATTATTTTGAATCCCACCCTATAGTTGTTCTGACCACCTTTCCTATAAGGATGATCCTGCAGAAGCCCGACCTATCAGAAAGAATGACAAAGTGGGCCATAGAGTTGAGCTCATTTAACATAACGTATGAACCCAAAACGGCCATCAAAGGACAAGCGGTGGCTGATTTCCTGCTGGAATGCGATGCGGAAGACATTGAAGAAGATCTTGGCTAAAGGTGGTTTTTCAAAGATGATTTTATTGGCCTCAGTTAGCTGGCCTTGAGAGACCAATTCTACCTGGTTTATTTTATCCTCTTTCCTTATAAGTTCCGCATTTTTCCTTTGCATCCTCCTTTTTTGAGTACATGTAGGTGGCTGCTTAGGAAACTTCGGATGATTCACTCGATTTCATCTGACATGGTCAACCAAAGGAGGTCTGACCATTCTTACACGACTATATTCTTTCCCCTTTTGAACCCATATTTCTAACTGAATTACTGGTTTCCTTTTGAAGCTTGGATAAAAATGCTGCTCTAGTAGAACTCTATCAGCCACAGATCTTTCTGACTGAATGATTCTTACTACCCTTGGCCCGTTCTATCTGAATATTGGTCGATTAACTTCTTCAGGACTCTGTCTAGGCTGATAACCTAACCTTTCTTAGACATTGCGCTTCCTGGTCAATTAAAAATAGCTCCTCTTATCTTGATTATTCCCATGGCCTTTGCAACTTGGGCAACAACTGTGGTTGATGAGGGTAATTTGAGCCTCCCTCAACTGATTTTCTAAGTCCTTTATCCTTTGTTCATCGTTGCTGGCTGATGATGAACTACCAAGAATTTTTGGTGATCTTTCTTGCTTACCATTATCGGTGGCTTTCTTAAGTGCAAGGCTAATTACATTGGTATTTATAATATTAGGGAATGGATCACCATCGACCCCCATTACGTCTGGCTTCTTTTCTGGAAATTTCAATACACCTTCATCAATTGCTTTCTGCAATACATTTCTAAATACATAACAATTGTTAGTAGTATGATTCCATGAATTATGAAATTTGTAGAACTCTTTTCCTTTGGATTCAATGGCTGATGGTATATTGTGTCCTTTTGGCAGAACAATTTGTTTGTCGGCCAACAAATGATCAAAAATTTGTTCTGTCTTGGGAAAGTCAAACGTATAAACCTTACCAGTGTCGGCCGTGCCCTTCCTAGCCGATGATGTTGATGGCTGAGTACCACTGGTAGATGCCTTTGGTTTTGTCAAAGCCTCACATACATAAGGCTTCTTAATAATAATTTCAGCAAGATTGGCATCAAGATCTTCTTCTTCAACCACATTGGTTGAAAAAACTTCATAATTGGGATCCCTATAGTACGTACCTTTCGAGGAATGTTTACTTTCATTTTCCTCCTTGAGGACCAACTCATATCTGGTAGCTTTCTCAGCTAGGTCATATATGTCACGAAATGGGACTCCTTCAAACCTCTTCCGGAGTTCAAAATCAAGGTCGTTCAAAGTTAAACAGATATACTCTTGTTCTGGAAGAGGTACACAACATCTTAATCTTGCCCTCATAAACCTTGCAATGAATGTCTCGACCGATTCACTAGGCAATTAGCTCAGCCTGGATAAATCAGCCAGAGTTGGTTCTGTCTCTGTACGGTAGAACTGATTATGAAATAACTCCTCCATCTGTGGCCAATTAAAAATAGAGTTAGGAGGTAAGTGAATATACCATGAAAAAGCTGCCCCTGTTAAAGAGTTAGGAATAAGTCTTAATTTTAACCAAGGGCTCACACTGGCCTCTCCACATTGAACTGTGAAGCGGCCAATGTGTTCCACAGTCGATTGACTCCCTTCACCACTAAAGGTTACAAAGTCAGGGACTTTATATCCTCTAAGGAACTCAACTTGATCTACCACTTCTAGATATGGAGTTCTATAGATTAGTTGGCCGGCACCTCTAAGTTCTAGGCCGTACTCTTGTGTGAGTAAATTAGCTAATTGTCTTCTATCTAATGTGACTTGAGGTGGCTGATTTACTACTGGTGGTACCTGATTAAAAATTGGCGGCTGATTAGTCGTTGGTTGATAGTAATTCGGCCAATCATGTGGTTGATTAGCCATATTCAGTGCCCTGAGCCTAACCTGTGGTGGCACATGAGTATATAGTGGGTTCGGCGGCCTCCACCTGATATGATTGCCCCCCGAGTTTAAGGTACCCGAGGAGGGTTTGGTGGAATTACATGTGGCCGTGGAGCTGCTACTGGCGGCTGATTAAAACCTGACACGGTAGGCTGCGGGTGATTCTCTGCCCAGGTTAGTGGCGTATGAGCCGGCTGACTTGATGTTGCACTTGGTTGGAGAATCATTACTGGCGGCCATGGTTGTGATAATTCAACGGCCCTCTCTGGCAAAGTAGACTGTGACGGATTCGGCTGAAGAGCCAATTCTTGGTTATTGGAGCTACTGGCCTGAGTCAGCCTTTTCAGAATGGTGGCTGAGAGTTGGGACATAGTTTTATGCATGTCATTATAACGTGCACCCATCCTTCCCATTGCATCTACCAATGAGTTTACTTGTGCTTGCATCACTGCTAACTCATCAGTAGGACCAGATGCAGAGTTCTCAGCCTGAGCTAGTTGATTTCCTTCCTCCAAATCTTCAACAGTAACCACGGCCTTAGAATTTTTTGTAAGTCGTGGTGGCATCTTTGCCTTTTCTAAACACCCACTAGCTATCCCACCGGGAGTGCCAAAATATGTTCGCGCGGCTTTTGGTCTTACGCAGGTTGATGGACTCTTGCGGGCGTGTCAGATTATTTCTAAAAAACAGTCAAAATATTGATTCGAACACCAGCCTATCCCTTTTTTAGATTGCTGACTCTCAGGCGATTGTGTGGGAGAGAGACTAGTAAGAACTATCAGCAAGATTCTTTTATGCCTTGATGCAAGGACTTTTTATCTAAGGTGTTTAAAAGAAGTAAAAATGCAATGAAAAGTAAATGAAAATGAACTGGCTGAATTGGAATGGACTGAAAAGTAAATTGGCCGAATTGAAATGAACCGAAAAGTAATGTTTGCAGTAAAATGGATAGGCCGAATTAAAATGACATGAATCTAATCAAAGATTTGTCATTGAATCCGTTGCATAAAACAAAGATTAAATTTGTAAATAGCATAATTTAAGCATTGCAAAAGAAGAATAAGTTACTGGAACTTAGTTTTTTCGAATGAAATTTGCCCTTTGGGCATATGAATTAAAGATATAGATGACATTGAGTCATTTAAAGAATTTTTGATTCATGTTGATTTGTGGTTGGTGTTGGACGATTTTAGAATAGGATTACAGCACTTCTATTTATAGAAGTTTCAATTAACTAATCTATCTTTATTTCTTGCTAAAATAACTCTCCTGCCTTGATTCTTTCTTTTCGTAATTTGAACTTAGTCAAATCCCATTGTTATTTTGCTTCTCTTCTCGTCTTTTCCTCAGTAGACTTCAACCAAATATCCTTGCTAATGACTCTCCTCGATTTAGTCAAATACAAGTTGCCGAATTGTTTCTGAAAAGTTGCTAACGAAGTTGCTAATCTTCCCGCCGTATTTACCTTAAATGGCCCAATAGCCATTTATATATATATATATATATATTACAGTTCACACAGCTACTTCTTCATTGAATTCTTATTTCATAGGAATTCAGTTCCCTTTCTCTTAACTAAATCCCTATTTCATAGGGATTTAATTTTTTTTGACTCAACTGATTCCACAGTGTTTCCTTTTCAATGAACTTCCCATTTGAATTTAACTCAAATCTTGGAATATATATTCTAGTACCAACCATGTTGATAAGGTGGCTGAATATACTTCCCTTAATTTTCTCCCAATGGTTCTTAATAGGCCGATTTTCCTTAAGACATACTAAACACTTGTTGGCTCCTAATTGGTCTACGTCACCGCTAAGGTGGCTGCCAAGTTTTGGTGCCAACACTATGTTAGCAAAACAATGACCGAACCGATGAGAAGGTATTCAAAGGCCGAACAAGTGATCCTTTCATTGGTAAATGCAAAAAGAAAACTCAGGCATTATTTTGAATCCCACCCTATAGTCGTTCTGACCACCTTTCCTATAAGGATGATCTTACATAAGCCCGACCTGTCAAGAAGAATGACAAAGTGGGCCATAGAGTTGAGCTCATTTGATATAACGTATGAACCCAAAATGGCTATTAGAGGACAAGAGGTGGCTGATTTTCTGCTGGAATGCAATGCGGAAGACATTGAAGAAGATCTTGGAGGTTTCTCATGGAAGGTCTTTGTTGATGGCTCTTCAAATCAAATCGAGGCAGGAATTGGGATCAAATTGCAAATGCCAGAGGGGACCACGCTGAGTCAAGCAGTCAGACTTGAATTCAGAGCAACCAATAATGAGGCTGAGTATGAAGCATTGTTAGCTGGGTTGAAGCTAGCTAAAGAATTGAAGGTCAGAAGTCTAGTTGCTTTTAGCGATTCACAGCTGATCATTCGGCAGGTGACGGGAGATTATGCAACCAAATACGAGACAATGGAGGTATACCGATCTACCGTTCTGCACGAAGCAAAATATTTTGATCAGATTAAATTTATCCAATTGCCGAGGGAATATAATGGGGATGCCGATCGATTGGCTTGTAGTGTATCAGGCTCTGGAGAAACATTGGCTAGGGTTATACTAGTTAATGTGTTATCCCAGCCATCCATCCTTGAGGAACCGTCTAGTTCTGACCCTCGGCAATTTAATGTCATACTATATGAGCTAGATTAACCCAATCATGACTTTTATACGAGATGGTGTTCTGCCCGAATCGAATGCTGCAAAGTATGCCGTAGTGCATAACAAGTTCTATAGAAGATCTTTCTTGGGACTGTAGTTGAAATGTGTTACCCCCACAGAAGCTAGGCAAATCTTATGGACTATCCCCGAGGGTGTATGTGGTAATCATTCAGGGGGGAGATCCCTAGTGCACAAAGTGATCACGCAGGGATACTTTTGGCCGAACATGTCGTGAGATGCAGAAGAATACTCCAGAAGATGCGATAAGTGCTAAAAGTTCAGACCATTGATCCACCAACCACCCAAAGACTTGCATATAATAGCTAAACCATGGCCTTTTGTGCAATGGGGGATGGATGTGGTTGGCCCGCTGCCGACCGCGAGTGTAATGACCTGGATTTTCACGGATATTTTTTTTTTTCCGTTGTCTTTCCTTTCTGAGTTCAGTTCCTCTTCGCTTAGTGTCGTCTTGAGTGCTCTGGAGTGATTTTCGAGACTATTTTTAGTGGATTGAGAACTTCCTTTGAGGGCCGAGTCGTTTCCACATTTTTCGTTTTTTGACACTATTCACTTTTCGTCCTTTTCCCTATTTCGTCCTTTTCCCTATTTTGTCTTTTCCCCGTTTGACACTTTGTTGGCATAACTACACTTCTTGTGTTCGAAGTTGGTTTTTGACTTCATGTATCTCCATTTTGAGTGGTTTCTACGAAATACATATCTTTACTTTTGCAAGAAAGTACTCTGGTTGCTCCTGGTGTCCATAGGGGCATGGATGCAAAGTTCTTTGAAATTATTTTCTTTTCTTGGGGTGTTTTTCGTAAATATCTTTTGAAGATATTTTATTTCAAGAGTTTTTAAGAAAATATTTTTGGAAGATATTTTCATTCTGGGCCATTAGTGCAGTTTTCACTTTTTAGAGGAGCCATTGTGCAATTAATGAAAGTTATTACTAAATGCCTTGTTTTGAGCCTGAATCCTCGTACGGGATTCATTTTCACTTTTTGTCGAGTCGTGTACTCTTTGAAATTCCTTCGGGTCATTGTTTTCCAGTTTCAGGGTTTCTGGCCCCGGTTAGTGCCAAACTTGTTTGGGACATAACTTTCTGCTCGGGACTTAGTTTTTGACGCTGTTTCTTCCCTTGTTCATATTTTCTCATTTTGAATCTTTTTTGTTCATAGAGTTTTGTCATTTGCGAGTGTCTGCTCAAATTTAACTTTTTCGGACTCGGCGGGGCCCATTCGGGGCACTTTTTGAGATTTCTATAAAAGAGGGATGAGATATTTTATTTTTTCATCTTCCCCACTCTCTTGCACGACCTGAAGCTTCCATGGCAGCCCAAGGGAGGCTACCACCTTCTCTCTCCTCTTTTGAGCTTCATTCCTTCGTCAGAACATAGAAGGGCCTTTGCGTTTAGTGTTCGTGTTGACTACGCGTTTCTGTCACCCTTATTAGAACCCATTTCTGACCATTCTTTGAGTTTGGGTTTGAAGTCAAGTTGTGATTTTGATGGGCTTCCTTGGGGGTTATGTGCACGGTGTAGTCCCCGACAAAACCTAGAAGTTTTGTCGGATTCGGAGCGGTTTCCATTTGGTGGCTTTTGAGATTTTCATATCAAATTAAGGCAGGGGATGTTCTAGGCTTTTGTGTGTGTTGTATTTAGTGTTTAGCATGATTATACAACTTAATTGCATGCCTTGTATCAATTCTATAAAATTAGTATTAATTATTTCTTTGTATGAAATTTAATTCACAAGGATGTGTATAACTTAGAATGGAATTGTGGCATGTTAGAAAATCATGTTTCAATATGTTTGTTAACATATATTAAATTGGGATTAATTGAATAAGAATTGCACTTTTTATTTAATATTTATTTTTGGTGAAAGATTAAATCCCATGGCCATACTTTTCATGAAATGAACTTGTAGTATGCTTTTAAATTAAGTCTTAGCATGTTTGTTAAGAGAGTATTTGGACAAGTATGAAAATCTAGAGATTTTAAATTAAATGATTAATTAAAATCTATTTAATGGTTCCCTTGGCCTAATTAAGTTTTTTACTTGATAATCATGATGACTAGGACTTGTGAACTAGTATATATTAAATTGGCACCATTTGAAGTTGCTTTGAAATTTAGAAATTTAATTATCATGATATAATTAAATTCTACCTTGTTGTGCCATTGGCCTAATTGAGATTTTAGTGAATGTATGTATATACTATGCTATATTGTATAATATGCATTGATTAGGGGCCATTTGATTGAGATTTGAAAGCTAGGGAATTTAATTAGTTTATTTGATTAAATTCCGTTTCTATTGCTTTAATGATTAAATCCTAAAATTGGCATTGATAGTATGTTTGAAGCATGATTTTAGACTTGTAATAGATTTATAAAATTATATTTTCAATATTGGATTATATTATTATAGCGTGTAGCGAATCGCACACTGAAGATTCGACATGTGATGTTATTATAGCGTGTAACGAATCGCGCTCTGAAGATTCGACATTGTCATCCTATAGTTGTGGATTTAGAGCATGTGTTGTGTGGTTACAACCTACTTGTGCATGAAGGTGGTTTCATGTACTATTTAATACGTATATAAGTTATTAACTTATTTATTTTGGAGTTGCTTGGGACATTGTGAAGCTGTGATGGCTAGGGTTTGGCTCTAGTACGGGGACAAGAGTCCTCTAAGTCAAAAGTTTGCGTGTTGGGTAGGCTGTCTGGGGGTTAGTAGCTCCAAATTAGCCTTATAAAGTTCGCGCGTTGGGTAGGCTGCCTGGGGGTTAGTAGCTCCAAATTTGCCTTGTCTCGGCGGAAATCCGAGCTGTGATGTCCAAGTCTTCCACGATTTGATTTCGCATTCAATTCCAAGTTGACAACCAATGTTTAATTGTGACTTGTGGTTTTGGTAATTGGCGATTTGATGTTGTTAAGTACATCCATACTAAATTGATATATTTAGTTGATTTCACACTTTTAGATTGCTAGTCGATAACCTAGAGAATCTATGTCTTGATGTGTGGTATTAGATATTCTAATTATGCTAAATTGTTATATTTAGTTGATGTTGCATTTTAGACTTCAAGTTGATAACCTTGAGAACCACTATGTTGTTGCTTTGTGTAAGCATGCTCCTATGTTGTTGCTTTGTGTAAGCATCCTCCTATGTTGTTGCTTTGTGTAAGCATGACCCTATGTTGTTAAAAATTGCATGAATGAGGTGATTGAAGCTAGAAATGATCTTAGGTAGCTAGGATGCTCCCTGAGTCTCACCTTGACATAGACGTTAGGTGGAATGAACCACAATAATTAAATCATGCAACTTGTAAACTTTAGGTCGATGCATGCTTATTTCCTACGAGTAGATTTATGTTACTCACCCTAACGATACTGGGGTATATTTCAGGTACAGGATACAAGATTGGAGATTGCAATTGCTTGGGTGATTTGCTGAGTTGAGCTTCTTGAGAAGCATTCTTGTTCGCATGCAAGTGTTAGCATGTTCATGATTTGTCTATGAAATGTAATTTTTCTAACTTGGAGGTTTGACATGTCAAATGTTGTAAATGTATTGAAATGAGGCCATAGGCCATTGTAGCACATCTATTTTATCATATTACACACACTTGCATGCTCACTTTGGCAAACAATACCTTCCTTGATGAAACAAAAACTTTGAGTAGCATTTTTAGGGAGTTTTACCGTATTCTGTTCCAGGGGCATTTCGGGTATTTTACAATGCATTTTTTTATTTTTCCATGCGAGTCACGTAGAAAACTCAATTTTGAGGGGGGTTTCTTCTTTGTGTTTTTCCAGAAAGCATCATCTTGGCCCTCAAAAATCAATATTTTTCTGAAAAATCCTTGCTGCCAGGTTTTGCAAATTTTTAGTACAAATGTAGTTGGTACTATTCATCGACTTTTTTTAAAAAATCATCACGACCGATCCGAAACTTCCGGAGGTCTTGTGGGTGTATTTTAAGATTACATTTTCAATTTAGGCAATTTAAAAACCTCCCGAAGCCCTATTTCCAAAACTTGGGCAGTAGCTCGGATTAGTTTTTTTTCTCTTGACCTAATTTTCTTGGGGGCATTCTGGGCATTTTACAATGCATTTTTTTTGTTTCCGTTCATGTTCGGGGTAGGAAACTTGATTTTAGTGGGGGTTTCTTCTTTGAGTTTTTCCAAAAAAGTCCGTTTAGATGCCCGTTTTTACTCTCAGTTGCAGCAGTGGTGGGTTGTCCTCGTCGGGCTGCCACGACATCATTTTTGTTTTTTACCTTTCTCCCCCGTCCGGACTCCAAATTGAGTAAAAATTTTTTTGAACTTGACTAATTTGTCATTGTCTTTCCAACGGTGTGCTCAATAGCACCTGAATCCACTTTTTACAAAATGACCATTTTGCCCCTATGTTCTTTTTGTCCGTTTTTGAAACGACACTTCTGCATTTGTTTCCTTTAGGTTCCGTGACCTCATTGAGGGTCACATTGGTGTCTTAGAGACACATTGTATCTCTAGAGACCGTTGTTTTACCTTTCACTTTCGCATTTTGGATCCATTATCGGGTCATCTTTTAGTCATCACTGACTCACCGGGTTTACAAAACTTGGGCCGTCACTGCGAGGTCACAAAATAAGTATGTTCTGCTTGCAACAGATTATTTTACCAAATGGGTGGAGGGGGAACCATATCCCAACATGACCCAGACTCAAGTGAGACGTTTCATTTGGAGTAATATCATTTGTCGATTTGGTGTGCCAAGGTCGATTGTTATGGACAATGGGACTAATCTTGACAATAAGCAAGTGAAGGAATTGCTTAAAGAGTATGGAATCAATCAAAAGTTGGCAGCGGTCAGTCATCCGCAGGCAAACGATTGAGTTGAGATTACAAATAGAACAATCTTCGCTTGTATAAAGAAGAAGCTTGAAGAAGAAAAAGGGAAATGGTTGGATGAGCTTCTGAACGTCCTGTGGGCTTATAGAACAACCCCAAGATGACTGACTAGAGAAAGCCCATTCGCTATGGCGTACGACACCGAGGCAGTAATACCGGTCGAACACTTAGTTCCAACTGTTCGAAGCCTAGCATTGAATCAAGAGCAGAATGACAACATGTTGAAATTCGACCTCGACTTGCTAGAAGAGAAAAGAGACGTAGTAGCAATAAGGCTTGCATCCTATCAGCAGACACTCATAAATAGTCACAACAAAAGAGTGAGGTATAGAGACTTTGCACCTGGTGATTTGGTTTTGAAAAAGAAGGTAGGGATTGTCAAAAAGATGATGTCACCATGGGAAGGTCCATACAGAGTGGCAGAAGCCATAGGAAAAGGGGCATACATTTTAGAGACTATAGCTGGAAGATTGGTCAGCAAGCCATGGAATGCCACGTCTCTAGAGAGTTATTACCAGTAGAAATTGAATTCCATTCTGAGCAATGTTCATTTTGAATTACACATTTATAAAATGTATAGAATCTCTAAGATCTATGAAAAGAGTTCAGTTTGTTTTAAAGAGTTGATTAAAAAAAAAAAAAGAAAAAAAAAAGAAGGCACTTAAGCCATAAGTGGCAAATGGTGCTACGAGCCGAACGCCAAACACTTGCAAACAATGAAAAGTGAAGTGGCAAGTAGCATTCTAGCCAAGCGCCAACCACTTAAGCCAAGTAAGTGGTAAATCGCACTAAGAGCCGAACACCAGATACTTGCAAAAAATGAAAAGTGAAGTGGCAAGTGGCATTCTAGCCGAGCGTCAAGCACTTAAGCCAAGTAAGTAGCAAATGGCACTAAGAACCGAACGCCAGATACTTGCAAAAAATGAAAAATGAAGTGGCAAGTGGCATTCTAGCTGAGCCCCAAGCACTCAGCAAAGTAAGTGGCAAATGGCACTAAGAGTCGTAATACACCTAATTTAAAAGGATAGACTTGGAATTTATTTAATTGTTTAAGTTGCGTTTTTATTTATTTAATGGTGAATTAATTGTAAATTGTTTGGTTTGCTTTAAATTGAATTTTAGATTATTTACTTGTTTATTTGAATTGTTTGTTAATTGCTTAATTGTGTGAATTAGTATTGACTTTTAATTAAGTTTCAGTTTTTATTTTAATTGTTATTTTGTTTGGATTTGGGTTGGTGGCAATATTTTAAATTTTATCTTATTTTTCTGTACTATGTTAATTGAACTTAGGGTTTTGGTTTTATTTGTTTTTTCTTTAGCCGTCTTAGTTTTCTCGTATAGTATTAGGACAAGGATTAGGGCAACCTTAATCCTATAAATACAAGTATTAAGTTCTACCTAGGTTTTAGAAAAAAACAAACCTATTCACATCTGTGGAGGTAGAAAGAGAACAGAGGAGGAATTTTGCAGTAGGAACCGCCGGAGACCTTAGAAGACGACGTAGAGATTTTGAACAAAAGTCTCAAAGGCAAGTTCTGTCTTAACTCTCTCCCTTAGGCTTCATGTTCTTTACATACTAGATTAGTTCCAGGTTTATTTATAACATGTTTAAAAAAACAATATATGTTATCTGTTTCCATGATTAAAGTTTAAGTCGTAACTTTTATACTTGAAAAATTGTTTAAACTTGAAACTTTCCTGCACTGTTTTCTATTTAAATCCATGTTAGTAAATGTAACAAGGACTTAAATAAGGATGGGAACCTACTGGGATTTAGTTACAGCTTCTAGGAACCTCGGCAGGGAAGTATCGGAGGTGAAAACGACGCCGGAAAAATAAAACATGGAGAAGAGGAGGGAGAGAGCCAGCTCCTTTTAGATTGGAGCCGACTCCTTTTGGATTAGAGGTGGCTCCAAGGCTTTGGAGGCGGCTCCAAGTTTTTTTGGAGCCTGCTCCATCTTGGTTCTTCATAGTTTTTACGTTCTACTTTGTTTTTTTTTTTCAGTTTCAGTGAGAGAGTTTCTTCGTGCTTGATTGTCTAAGTTTCTGGGGGGAAAATAAATACTGTAGTGGAGGTTTTAGAGGTTGTCCAAAGTAGGATTAAAGTCTCAAGGGATAGAATAATACAGATTTAAACACCGAGTTTTAATCGTTAAAACTGTATGGATTTCTTATGTGCCTCGCAGACCTGTTTGTATTCGGACACTTATATTTCTTAATTATATTAGAATTTTCTGTGAGAGCTAGTCTACTACTAATTACGTATTCATGGAATGGAAATACATGTTAAAAATCTATATTTTGCTAAGGATTATTTGATGGTCAAATTGTAAAATTTAATGCATCAATTTGTTAGACAGGAGATTAAAGGTATGATAAATTGCCTAAATTTATTATACAGGTTATGGAACTAAGTAATCTAATATTTATTTAGGCTCTGTTAATTATGAATACTGGGAATAGACTTATATTTATAGACACAGTCCTGTGTGATCTAGCATTAGCTTTTGTGATGTGATTTCAAGTAATGGCTTTTGTATAGTGGTTTTATTTAAGCATGGTCGTTAATATACTCTAACATGCTTAGTATGGATTTGTTGATATTGATATTTATATTGTCAATACTTTATCAACTGTTGGTTTTATTTAAGCATGTTTGTTAATATACTCTAATATGCATAGTATGGAATTGTTGATATTGATATCTATATTGTCAATGCTTTATCAACTATTCGATGGATGGGATTGTATGCACCGGTATGGGACGGTGTCATACTAGGTTTGGATTAGCTCAATTTGCTAAGTCCTACCTATTTTGGAATAAGGGTACGGGTTGTTAAATAAAATCCTCCTTATATATATGAGTCGGTGCGGTTGAATACGCAGAACGACTTACTGGATTTCTTGTGGATGGTTAGGAACGGAGTTTAGATATATTTTTATGATACTGTGATGTGAGCTTGAGTCTCAGCGTCGACGGTTAGGATGCATATATGCAATATGATGCGTAGCTGGCTGTGAGGGTTGAGGTATACCCTGTTTAGGCTTAGGTACTCATGCCCACTCAGGTGCACTTTGCGTGATGCCTTCTATTCAGGTTGAGACCCTCTTCATAATCTAGCGAGAGTCCAATAATGTGGATATATTTATGCATGGGTTATTAGTTATTGTTGACCTATTTAGCATGTACATGCGTATCGAGTCTCTGCTTGGATTGTAGTAGGATATAACTTGTTCGTGGGCCTGACCCACTTCTATTTTTCAGGTGTACGTCAGTTCCAGTCTTGAGTTTGTTCATGCTGAGCAAAGACGGTCACTCATTCTTCCGACGACGTAGGATCTCTATCCACAATTTAATTATGGATTCTTTTTAGATTTAATTCGGTTTGTTTTTATTTATTAGGGGTCTACTGGATGGATTCCCGAGCTATACCATTGGAGGTTTTGGGATGGATTATTAAATCTTTATTATTTGGGATTTTAAGAATTTGATTTCTAAAGGATTTTATATTTAAATTTCTTTCAGTTCATTATATTATTTCTTTTAATCACTTTGTATTCCGTGTTCATTTTAAAATATTAATTGTTTGATATTCCCTCGGGTTTGGGCCTGGGCCTGATCAACCCGTGTCTCGAATCCGAGGGGTATCACAAGAGCCAAACGCCAAACACTTACACGAAATAAAAAAGTGAAGTGGCAAGTGGCATTCTAGCCGAGCACCAAGCACTCAGCAAAGAAAGTGGCAAATGGCACTAAGAGCCGAATGCCAAACACTTGCACGAAATAAAAAAGTGAAGTGACAAGTGGCATTCTAGCCTAACGCCAAGCACTCAGCAAAGTAAGTGGCAAATGGAACTAAGAGCCAAAAGCCAAACACTTGCAAAAAGTAAAAAGTGAAGTGGCCAGTGGCATTCTAGCCGAGCGCCAAGCACTTAAGCCAAGTAAGTGGCAAATGGCACTATGAGCAGAATGCCAGATACTTGCATAAAAATAAAAAGGTAAAGTGGTAAGTGGTATTTTAGCTGAGCGCCAAGCACTTAAGCCAAGTAAGTGGCAAATGGCTTTATAAGCCGAACGGTAAAAACTTGCACAAAAACGAAATCAACTAATATAATGTTATCATGGATGAGCACTAGTGCAAGCCCAAAGAGAAGAGCAACAAGATAAGTGTTAAGAGATGGAACAAGAGTCGACCAAAAATCGTCCATTCCATTTAATTCATTGCATGTTCTGAATTACGAGAATGAAGTATCCTGATGAAATGAATACAATGCAAAATGATGGCACATCTGTAAGTTCCTAGCTAGCCCTATCTGTTCCCTCAGTTTCTGGACCACACTCGACACTTTCCTCACCATGGCTAACTGTCCCATCTTCTTGGGGAGGAGAGTCGAGCTAGATTATCATCTCATTCTATTGAATTCCACCCTCAGCAACAGGTGTATGGGGAATCATGGAGGATAGATGGGGAACATCCAGAGGTTGATCAGGTGAAGGGATAGGAATGACCCCAGAAGATGCAATCTCTTTACATTCTTCAAAGATACGTTTGGCAGGAGTGGGTTCCGGGTTAGCATAGACTCCTGGGGGACTGATCTTTAATTCCTTGTCAACATCATCTGGGCCGATGTAGGAACTGGTTTGACCTTCAGCAGGAGAATGGTCAGTGTAGCCGTCTATGTATCCTTTTGCGTACCTGAGGGCCCTGATCCAAGAGAAACGACTGTGGAGAGCCCTCATTCCACCATCAACCCTGCCAATGACGCCGAGCAAGGCTTCACATTCATTCGAGGCTCTCTTCTCAAAAGCCAATCACATTGACCGTTCGTCATCCAGCAAGTGCTAGAGATTTTCTCTTTCAACCCTCAATGCTTCCCACTCAGTCTGCATAACATTATTCTCAATCTGAATAGCATTTTTCTCATCTTAAAGGGAGTCTACATCCTTCTTCAGAACGTCCTTTTCTTTCTCAACGTTGTTTAGTTGCACCATTAATTCGGCGTTTTTGGTGCTAATGATTTTATTTTCTTTGTTGGACGATTCAAGAGCACTGGCGATTCTATGTGCCCGAGCATTGGATGACTCAACATGTTTCTGCATTGTCATCATCTCGAACAGAGTCTGTAAACAGATGCACGAATACTAATTAAGCCGAACGTATATTCAAAGAAGTCAGAGTATGAAGGCTTTCTTAATTTAACCAAGTAAGGGGTGAAAAATTACCTCCATGGTGGCCAAGGGAAAGCGGCTGAACATCTCCTTCTGGATCAGCACTTTAGCCACTTCAATGTCCTTAAGGAACCACAAATGCTTGTAGTAGGCCAGAGTGGTCTGGCTTTCCTTAAACATAGTTTCATTGGATTTGACGACCGACCCATCCGCTTGGATGAATCGTGGGGTCCACGGAATTACTTTAGAGGGAGAAGAGGAAGCTTCACCAGTTCCAAGAGTGGCGGTGGTTTTGGTTTGGGAGGTTGTGGATGCACCCACCCTAGAGGCTTGAATCCTCTTTTGACAGTGGAATGTCATCAGGATCGGGTTCACTATCAGGCTGGGGTCTTTTCCCTCTCTCTTTATCTGAAGCAAGCACAAGGGAGTTGGAGGGGTTACTTGCCCTTGGAGTGTTGTTCGGATTGGCACGTGGAGCACTGACATTGGAGTTGATGGCAATCACAACATTCAGAGTGGTGATGGAGGTAGTGGCAAAAGTAGATGCCGAAGCTGGAGAAGAAGCCAGTGCAGGAGTAGTGACATTTCTAGGAGAGTCCTTCATTTTGCTAAAAGAAGGGATCTGGATTTGGTTCATAAGAGCGCCCTGGAGTGAGATGTCGTTAAGATTCTGAGATACAAGGAGTTCCGAATAGGAAGGAACGTTGTTCAGAACGTATTCCTTCAGGTGGTTGATCTTATCCCTGTAAATGTTGTAACTTAGTTCGTTATGACGAATACCTAAAGAGTTGCAAAGAAAAGCATAGAAGCGAGGAATGCAAACTTCACAAGGGTAGTCACTCTTGTGATTTTTGAATTTTTTGTACAACGAGACAGAGCATTCACCAAAGACGCTTGGGATGGGGTAATCTCTAGCGGCTGGAGCAAACCAAACCCCTTTAACCCCAATTTTATTTTTTCTTCCACCCCTTTTCAGAGTCGAGCTTGTCCGTACAAATAGATCTTTTTTCAATGAGATAAAAATGGTAGTACATGTCATCCAACCTGATCTTAGTGACCTTGTAGCAAATGAGAAGATCTACAATATCAAGATCTAAACCCCTGTCACGGTTCATAAGCAATAGAATAGATAAAACCCTAAGGAAATTGGGGTTTACTTGAAGAGGGGAAAGTCTTAGTCTGTTAAAGACATAATAGAAAAAGGGTGCAAAAGAAATCTAACAATGTTCAGGTGAAGGAGGGAGAACAAGATTTCACCAGGAAGAAGACCTGCACTGGTTCTAATGTTCACATTTTTGGGGCACTCCCTAATAAGAATATTGCTGGGGAGTTGGAGTTTCATGAGAAGAATATCTAGATCAATGGGCATGGTGAAGACGAACAGGATCCCCAAGGAAATGTGTAAAGTTTTTAAAAGATAAAGGGAAACAAAACTAACCTCAAAAGGATTGAAGATTGCAAAAGATGCTGTGGGATAGTTGAGAAGGGAGAGTCTTTTGCAGGAATTCACCAGGGAAGATTTGATTTGCTTGAAAGGGATAAGCAGTGAGTTGATTGATAGCGATGCGTGATAGAGACAATAGAGAAAGCTGAGAGTACGGATTGGGGGATTTATAAAGGAGAAGTGGACCCAGTAACCGAGACGTCAAGAAAGTGAAGAGATTTCAAATTTCAAAACATTAACTTCTAAACCAACCACTTGCTCCCACACGTCATCATCTCGAGCTATCAGGCCATGATTAGGTCCTTTTGATAATCTCACCCTGATTAATTAGTGAGAGATTTGGGAGCAAGTGAGGATGCCAAAAATGGCATGGGCCAGTTACGACCCAAATCGCTAGAAGCGAGTCGAGTAAGTGGCATTGGTTTGAACCAGATCCTCAAGGGTTTGGCCCAGGAACTGAAGGTCAGGTTGGAGGCCCAATCCAAAGGGTCAAGCCCATGATCAAGAAGAGCCCAAGAGGAAGCCTAGTACAAGGGGTTAGTTAGGAAACTTCTAGAAGGTTTGTAATAGTCTATAAATAGATGGAAGATAGAGTGAAAAGGGGTTGGAAAATTCTTAAAGTGTAAAGTTACTCTGTCAAAATAGAGAGAGAAATTTCTTACATCTTCAGTTATAGAGGGAACTTTCATCCCCCGTACTAGATACATACTCCAGCCTTAACATATTACAATGTCTATACAAGCTTTCAAAAAATCATCAAGTTATGCAACAAGTATATCACATATACACAATGCACATTGTCAATTACCATGCACGACCAAGTAATGGAATACACACAAGATATGCTCTACGCCTTCAAGCTACAATGGCATATTAAATGTCATATAAGTATAATGTGTATACAACAAGTTAAATCATAACTTCTACTCATGAAATACCATTTTGTAATCATACACCAAGTTGCAAATTATAAATTAAGCAAGCGTATAACATCAATACTTAATTACCTCAATGAAAGCATACAAATGGAACTTAATTAACTTAAATAATTAAATTATCAAGATTACAAAGCAACTCCAAAAATTCTAAATATAATATATGTCAAAGGTTATAGCAAGGCCTAATTTAATTTCAAGTTACAAGCCAATTCAACCTTAGTTACAACAAGGTAAATTAAGATCAATGCCAAGAAAATAATAAAATAAATTTCTCAAAACTCATTCAAATATTCTCTATTTAATATATATGAAAGAACTTGCCAAGATAATCAACAATATCTAGTTAGAAACTTAAACAAGTTATTGGAGCAATTAAATAAAAATAATTAAATTAAAATGATTAAATCTCTAGATTTTAAAACTACTCCAATTAACTTCATATTAAGGCAAGTTATAGATCAAGTCCATGGCCTTCAAGAATATCATGTCCTAGCTTAATTTCATGCAAGTTACAACAACCTATTAATTTAAAAATTAAGTAAAAGACATGTAAACAATTTATAGTAGGCCACAAAAACAATTAAAACACCTAAATTATAAACATAAATCACCCCTACCTCACAAGAGGATTGTTCCTCTTGAATCCAAAGCAAACAAAGGAATTTTACAATTTCCTTCAAGGGTTATATAGAGGAAGGTGAGGCAAGTATTTTGTGTTCCAAGCTTTTTAGTCAAAGGTGAGTGGAAGGAGATCAAAACCAAGGTTTTAAGCCTAGGTTAATGGTTTCCTTCAATGGTAGTTAAGGTTTTATGTGAGGAAGATGATGAAATTAAACTAATGTAAAAATGAAATATTAACCCCCTTTGGTGTAATCCTCCACTCACTTGGTTAAAGCAAGTCAATTACACCTAGTCTTGCACCATGCCTACACACACACAAAAGCTAGACTTTAATTTGGAGCCTACACTTGTCATTAATCCAATGGTTCATTCTAGGCTTAATCTAAAGCCTACACTTGTCAACAATCCAAGCCAACAAGTGCACCAATGTTAGGCCAACAAGTGGGTGAATCTCCAAACTCCACATGTCATCATCCAAGGCTTCCAAGTGTTAACCAATGAAATGCTTATAAGTGGCCGAATGAGAGCGCGACATTTGTCACACTTTCCGGTAATTACAAAAAGGTCCTTTTCGAAAACCAAAATAAATTACAAAAAAATAATTTCTTTTCATAATTACGAAGAAAAAAACCCCTATTTATAGTAAAACCCAAAAAGTGCCCCCAAGAGGGCCCCACTAGGTCCGAAAAAGTGGAATTTGCGCAAACGCGCTCAAACAGTAAAACACCATGAATGAAAAAGAACCAAAATGAAAAAAAAAATGAATAACAGAATAAACGGCGTCAAAAACTGAGTCCCGTGCAGGAAGATATGCCCCACACAAGTTTGGCGGCAACTGGGGCCGAAAACCCTAAAACTAGGGAAAACGACCGGAAGGAAATTCTAAGAGTTCCCGACTCAATGAAATGTGAAAATGAATCTTGTATGAGGATCCAGGCTCAAAATGAGGCACTTTACAATAACTTTCGTTAATTGCACAATGGCCCTTCAAGAAAGGATAATTGCAAAACTGCCCAGAATGAAAAAGATATTTTCTTAAAACCCCTGAAATAATTATCTTCAAAGGATATTTACAAAAAACACCCCAAGAAATATCAATGTTTCTGAAGAATCCTTTCATCCACGCCCTGCGGGAGAAAGAAACAACCGGCGAACTTTTCTCCAAAAGTAAAGCTCGCATTTCGAGAAAATCAACTGGAATGAAAACTCGTGAAGTCAAAACTCAACTCCGAACACGGAATGTGAGGTTGTACCAACAAAGTGACAAATGGGAAAAGGACGAAAAGTGAATAGTATCCAAAAAATGAAAATGTGGAAATGACTCAGTCTTTAAAGGAAGTTATCAATCCAAAGGAAAGAGTCTCAGAAACCATTACCGAGCACTCGAGATAGCACTAAGTGATGAGTAACCAAACTCAGAAAAGAAAATTCAATGGAAAAAAATTTATTCGTAAAATTTCAGAAAAAGGAAAGGAAGGAAAATGACCGGGTCATTACAGGGTTCTCCTTGGTTGCAGTAGTAACTAGAGCCACAGTCAGATCTGTGATTTCCCCACTGGGAACCCCTTGCTCATCCTGAGAAGAGAGGTTGGAACTTTCTCCAAATAGAATTGTTGGAAGCGCAGGTTTAGGTAGAATGAGCTTAGCCAAAAGTGCAGTGCAATTGTCAAAAACCCCCTCTGCTGAATTTTCGTCTGAGTCTACATAAGACCCGGGAGGATCAATGAGTAACTCAGCATCACATGTGTCTGGATTGATGAAAACCCTCTGAGGTCCTCTGGGCAAAGGAAATGTGACGGCCCTCGATTTCCAAACCCAATGCGTCTTGTGATTACCCGTAGATAACCCGTTAATGAATCCGAAATGGGGAAGCGAAAGTTAAAACCAAGGTCTCTAGAGATGTACGTCATCCTAAGACATAAAGGAGGCTTCTCGAGTAGTTTCGAGACTCAACAGAAGCGAGAAGAAAATAAGAGTTTCGAAACCTTACAAGAGATGGACCACGGGTAAAATGGTCATTTCATAGAGAAATGGATGCTACCAAGCATACCATTGAAAATAAAATGAAAAATTAATAAAGTTAGACTCAAGAATCACCTGATTCGGAGTCCGGACGGAAAAGATACGAAAATAGGACAAAGTGGCATTCTCCGTTTAAGAGATACCACGACCCTATCTCACTAAAATTGTCATAACTCTCACTAAATTTGGATTTTTGGTGTGTTCTTGGTACCATTGGAAATCTAACTTTATGCTCTTGAATTTAGACTCAAGAATGACCTAATTTGGATTTAAAATGGGTAAGATATGACCCTCTGAAGTTGGTGTAAAAAAGTTATCCAAGAAAAACTAAAAAGGAAAGGCTTCAAGGAGGATCAGCCGACTGATGGCAAGGATTAGCTGGCCGAAACTCAATCATTAGCCAGCTGATGGCAAGGATCAGCCGGCCAAAATGACCTTTTTCACTTGCAAACTCACTAGAATTGGTCTCAAGAGGCTATCAGCCAGCTGATATCTGCTGTCAGCCGACCGATACACCTGATAGCAGCAAAATCTGCTGCTGTCAAGCATGGGGAAGGTGCTCAGTCCAGACCTAAGGCTATACATGCATCCCATATGATTCGAAAATAAGTTTAAAAACATTCCATGGTCTCAAATAAGCATCCATAACACGATAAACCAAAAGGAAACTCCAAATCCTATTCCAATGCATAAATTTTGCATAAAAATTCATAAATCACCCTAAAATAGTTCCAAATTCAAAATTTAACAGTTTTGTGAGATGTGAACATGCACACAAATGTAAAATGATAAAGTAGACGCGCTACAATAGCTTACGGCCTTATAGCATGTCATATGCAAAATATGACCCATTAACCCTAGAAATCTCATAAATTCCATAAACAAACCATGAAAATAAGTTAGCATACATGTCATATAAATGTCATTGGCCCTTGGCCTCATTACATACACATCCAATAAGTGTCAAAAGGTGCACTTAAGTGCACATTACATAGTTTGAACAAAGCTTATAACTTTTGACATAATAAACCAAAATGAAGCATGATATGCTAACAAGTGCATATTCTAGTATAACAAAAATACTCCAAGTAGTCAAGCAAGCCTAGGGGTGTTGTGCATCCCACGATAATGTTTCTTTACCTGAAAAATAATCCAATAACTTTGGGGTGGGTAAATAAGTTACTCGTAGGGAATGAGCATGCATAGACCTAACTTTATAAAAACTTCGCAATTCAATGTAAATCAATCCATGTGGTACATGCCACCTAACGTCTACGTTCCACATGAGTCTAAGGGATCATCCTAGGCTACATTAGAACAATAAAATTACAAGTCACTACATCCATAATGTTTAACCGACATTGGAACTTCCAACACAACGCAATAAGATGTAAACTCACAAAGTTATCAACTTGGAAGTTAAAGTGCGAAATCAAACAAAAGTGGATACTCAGACCTCACGCCAGATCAGACTGACAACGTGGTTACTTTAGGGTTACTAGCCCACGGGTAACCTCCCTATGTGCGCACTAGACTTGTAGGGGGACAATCCCCCGTACTAGAACCATGCCCTAGCAGTAGTCATAACAATAACGTCCCAAGTTTCCAAAATCCACATAAAATACTTACTCAAATCATTAATACAACAAGGAGGAAAATTAATTAAATAAAATAATTAATTTCTTTAGATTTCATTTCTCATCCAAATATTCTCAATTTAATATATGTTAAAGAACATATCATGATCATTACACATTTTACTTCAAAACTTGATTCAAATCATAGAAACATATAAATGAAAATTAATTAAATTAGTTAATTAATTTCTCAAGATTTCAAAACAACTCTAAATGACTTCAAGTTAATATAAGTTATGAATCAAGTCATGGCCTTTCCAAAAATCATGTCTTAGCTTAATTTCATACAAGGTACTATTATCTACCAACTTAAAATTTAGATTAAAGACATGTATTCAATTTATACTAAGTTATAAAGCAAATATAACACCAATATCATAAATATAAATCACCCCTACCTCATAAGAGAATTGTTCTTCTTGAATCTAAGGGAAGCAAAGGAATTTCAAGTTTTCCTTCTAGGGTTATAAAGAGGAAGGTGAGGCAAAGCTTTTGTAATAACCCTAGTTTTCAAAAGGATAAGATTGGAATTTAAATTTTGTTCTATGTGCAATTTTTATTTTGATTTTGTGGCTAGGTGCTTATGTGTCAAATTGTTTATGTGTTTGTTTTTATTTTAAATTAAGTGTTTGTTTTATTTTGTTGATTTAAATAGATTGTTTTCTTTACTTGTATTTTTAATTGATTTAATTGATAAATTGTTATTTAATTGACTTGTTTGATTATTTCTTTGTATTTTTGTTTTCTTTAATTAAATTAAATAGTTTTTTTTAATTGTGTAAATGTTTTATTGGTTTTTGAATGGAATTAATTGGAATAATGGAATATTCCTGGTTGTAATGAAAAAAAATAGGGTTTAGTCTCTTACTATCTCACGCCGACTAAACTGGGCCTCAATTAGGTTTTCTATGGTGGATTAAGATTAGGCTTAGGGTTTTGATTAGTGCCTATATATATACTATAGTATGTCTTCAAAAAGGGTTGAGAACCCTATATACGTACAGTGTTGATAGAGAGAACAGAGAGAGTAACAGAGAGTTACAGGAAGAATTACAGAGAGAGATAAAGGGAGGAAGTCTAGGGTTTTGCCTTAGGCTAAGGTTGAACCAAGGAGGAGGAGGAGCAGTGGTTGGCTCATGGATAAAACCAAGAGCAACAGAGGTGGAACGGTCGTCGGAGATTTCATCGAAAAATTCAGAGACGGTTAAGGCAAGTTCTTTCCTTTCTCTCTCCTGTTGCCTGTGTTCTGTGCATCCCTAGACAGTCTCTAGGGTTTAATTAATCAGTAACTGGGATTTACATGTTTACAATATGCTATATTGATGATCTGTAAGTGTTGAATTAAATTCTATTATAGTTAGTGCATGTTTAGTTCAGTTCGTTTCTTTAAGCATGCTAAATTGTTATTGTTATTGGTTACTGTAATTGCTTCTAATCATTGTAAACAAACCATGGGGATGATACTGGGATTAGATAAGACTCCTAAGTTCAGTATAGAAGAAGAACAGAAGAGGTGGAAGCATTCGGAGATGAGGCAGAAGGGCGTAGAAGTTGCAGAAGTGCAGACGGCTCTCAAAGGAGTGAGAGCCGGCTCTCCAAAGGAGAGAGCCGGCTCTAGGGCAAGGAGAGCCGGCTCCACTTGTGGGAGAGCCGGCTTTAGGCTAGGGAGAGCCGGCTCCCTCTTGTGGGGAGCCGGCTCCATGCAAAAATTGCACCTGTAGGTGCAGTTCTGAGGTTTTTTAATTTTCAGGGGCTGTGGGGCAAATCTGGAATTGTAATTGGGCTTCTATATAATTTTAAATAACATGTTTAAGTCCCAGGATGGTTAGTCTATGCAATTAAGCTAAATTGACATCATGAAATTTAAATCCCTTAATTGTATATTGTTCATAGAAGTGAAGGATTTAACTGTAGGTTGCTGTTCTAGCAAGTATTACGGGTTGGTATGATTATACTCTAAATATAATTTAGTATAATATGCTCTGTTAGGTATCGGATTTGTAATATATCAGTCCCTGGATTGTTAGTTATTTAATCACATACTGTAACCGGATAAGGAATATTTAACTGCCTATTGTGATGTTAGCAAGTTAAAAGGATTTGTATGGTTGTTCTTATATATAATAAATATAATTGAATATGATATGCTCTGTGGGTTTCCGGAATGATATTAAATCATTCTTTGACATAATTGACACTTTACTAATTGCTAAGGTTGTCAACTGCCGGACTGTGTTTTAAGTTAGTTGAAATTTAAGTTTAATAAATTAAGTTATCAACTTCATAGATGGATTCTGGATTTTAACTTGATGAAACATTAAACTTTGTCTCGTTAATTACATGGACGGATTTTGGATTTTAACTTGACGAATTAGTAAGCTTTGTCTTGTTTAATTACATGGATGGATTCTGAATTTTTAGTTGATGACTTGTTTAAATTTTGTGTTTATCAACTATATGGATACTGTGGACTTATTTGATGTACTGCTTATAATGATGCATCATTTACGGATCATATGCATGGTATCTACCGGTATGGGACGGTGACATACGGAGGGACGGATTAGATCAAAACACTAAGTCCAACCCATTCATACATACGGAATGGATTAACTAAAACAGTTAAATCCTACATGGTTTCATGTCCTGTCAACTAAAACAGTTGAACGACATACTGGATGGTTGTTTATATTTCTGCGTTAGGATGGATAGGGTTTTAACTAAAACGTTTAAATCCTGATTATATGTTGTGTCTTGACCAATGAACTATTGACCAGCACAACATTGTATTTGGAAGTAACTTATATATATAATTGGAGTAGGGATTTAATTAAAACATTTAAATCCTAATTTTATGTCGTGTCATGGCAACGAATCAGTTGAGCGGCACTACATTGGTTTGGATGGGAATTTATATATATAAATTATGGTACCGCGATTTGAGCTTGAGTCTCATAGTCGACGGTTAGGGTGCGTATATGCAGTAGGATGCGTAGCTAGCTATGTTGGTTGAGGTATACCCTGTTAGGCTTAGGTAGTCATGCCCACTCAGGTGCGTATTGCATGTTACCTTCTATTCAGGTTGAGACCCTCAGCATAGTTAGTGAGAGTCCTGTAGTGTGGATATATATTTATCTATTACGGACCATATAGATATGTTTGAGACGTCTAGGATGTATCTGCGTATCGGGTCTCTGTTTGGATTGTAGTTAGGATAGAACTTATTCGTGGGCCTGACCCACTATTATTTTTCAGGTAACGGACGGTTCCAGGTCTCAGAGCTTGTTCGTGCTGAGCAGAGACGACTACTCATTCTATCGACGATGTAGGGGGTTCTTCATGGTTTAGCAGTGGACTTCTTTTTAGTTGTTCGCTTTCCAGTATTGGCTTACGGTTAGGGGTCCACCAGATGGATTCCGGAGTTGTATTATAATTGGAGAAGTTGGATGTAACAGACTAGTTCTTATTTATAAGATTTATTCTGAAGTTTTCAATAAAGGATTTTCATTTAGTTTCTTTCCAGCGAATTTTATTTACTCATGTTTATCTTAATTATATTCTGTGTTCGATTATTGCTAATTGATTTGATATCCTTGGGTTATCGGGCGTAGGCCTGGCCAACCCGCATCCGGAAATCCGGGGGTATCACAGCTTTTGTATTCCAAGCTTTATGGTCAAAGGTGAGTGGAAGGGGACCAAAATGAAGCTTTAAGCTCTAAGCCAAGTTGTAACGACCCACTCTACCACATGGTATGATATTATCCGCTTTGAGCCTAAGCCCGCACGGTTTTGTTATTGGGCTTTACCCTAAAAGGTCTCATACCAATTGAAGTGACACACCTATATTTAAGCACTTCACCTTTCCCTTTCCCTTTTCCAGGCGATGTGGGATTGTGCATCTGTAGCTCGCCAGTGTGGTAGCCTATCAGTGTCTCACACTCGCCCATGGCACACCCGCCCACAAGGTCATCATAATCTGAAGTGTGCCAACGGGGACGTCGAGCCTCCAAGGGGTTGGATTGTGATGACCCTGTGGGCAGGTGCGAGACACTGACAGGCAACCAAACTAGCGAGCTAGGGTGCACAATCCCACATCGTCTAGGAAAGGGAAAGGTGAAGTGCTTATATGTAGGTGTGTCACTTCAATTGGTATAAGGCCTTTTGGGGTAAAAGCCCAAGAGCAAAACTGTGTGGGCTCAGGCCCAAAGCGGACAATATCATACCATATGGTAGAGTGGGTCGTTACAAATAGTATCAGAGCCTGACCCAGCCGGAAGTTTGCTGACAAAGACGTCGGGCCTCCAAGGGAGGTGGATTGTGATGACTCTGTGGGTGGATGCAAGACACTGACAGGCTACCACACTGGCGAGCTACGGGTGCACAATCCCACATCGCCTGGGAAAGGGAAAGGTGAAATGCTTATATGTAGGTGTGTCACTTTAATTGGTATGAGGCCTTTTGGGGTAAAGCCCAAGAGCAAAACCTTGCAGGCTCAGGCCCAAAGCGGACAATATCATACCATGTGGTGGAGTGAGTCGTTACATTTTCCTTCTAGGGTTATGAAGAGGAAGGTGAGGCAAAGCTTTTGTATTCCAAACTTTATAGTCAAAGGTGAGTGGAAGGGGACCAAAATGAAGCTTAAAGCTCTAAGCCAAGCTTTGCTTCAATGGTGGCTAGGTTAGGGTTTGAGAGGAAAGAGATGAAATGAAATCAAAATGTAAACCCTAAACTAAATGTAGTGAAATCCTCCACTCACTATGTGCTCTTACACTACCTCTCTCACACACACTAATTCAAGACTAAATATGGAGCCTACACTTGTCACCATCCTAAGTAATCATCCAAGGCTTAATATTAAGCCTACACTTGTCAACCATCTATGCCAACAAGTACTCCTATCCTAGGCCAACAAATGGGTGAATCCCCACCCTCCATGTGTCATTATACTAAGCCTCCAAGTGGTTCCACCACAATGCCAACAAGTGGCTCCATGGGAGTGTGACACTTGTCACATTTTCCAAAAATTACAAAGAGATCATTTTCCAAAATATCTTGTGATACCCTTCGATTCTAGAGCCATGGGTGATCAAGTCCGAGCACAGATCCGAGGGATACCAAACAATTAATATTCAAACAAGCACGATTACAAAAAGAATTTAATGAATAAATAAGCTGAAAGAATTCTAAAATAAAAAATCCTTAAAAGTTATAAGATCTAACATTGCCAAAACCTCTAATATTATTACAACTCGGGAATCCATCTAGTGGACCCCTAAATAATATCCCAGTTGGAAAATAAAGAACTGAACTAAAACGGAAAACAAAACTAAAACATAAGTAATAGTCCTACATGGTCAGAGGAGTGAGTGACTGTCTCTGCTAAGCACGATCAAGTTCTACGACTGGAATTGTCGAAACACCTGAGAAAAATGATAGTAGGCTAGGCCCACGAGTAAGTTCTACTCTACTACAATCCAAGCAGAGACCCAATATGCATGTACATCCTAAACAACTCAACAATAACTATATAATCCGTACATATATATATCCACACTAAGGGACTCTCACTGGACTACAAGGGGGTCTCAACCTGAATAGAAGGCAACATGCAAAACGCACTTGAAGTGGGTATGAGTACCTAAACCTAATAGGGTATACGTCAACTTATCATAGCCAGTTATGCATCCCACTGCATATACGCTCCCTAACCATCGACTCTGAGACTCAAGCTCATATCGCGGTACCATAATTATATATTTAAAATCCATCCAAAACCAAAGTATGTCATTCAATTGTTTATTGACCTAACATAAAATATAAGTAACAAATAATCCAGTTAGTCATTCAACTTATTTAGTTGATCTGACTTAAATATAAGTAAAATTTAATTTTATAATCCATTCCCTTATTCCATAATAGGTAAGATTTAGTATTTTGAAACTAATCCGTCCCTAGTATGCCACCGTCCTATACTGGTACATACAATCCACAAAATCCATATAATTGACAATACAGTTAAAAAATATAAACATCAATTAATCCATAATAAACATAATCAAAATCTGTAAATTGGCATGCTTATTTTATACTACTTCACAAAAACCAAGAATTGATAATACTGACAATATATGTAGACATCAATTAATCCATAATAAGTATTGTAGAGTTATGTAAATTAGCACGCTTATTTTATATCCCTGATACATGATAAAACTATATCATACATAAACCATTCGCTAATATACAGGTAGCAAATTAAACCATCCACATCCAACAACAATATGCAGTGTTAATTAAAATTTCATATTGTTCAAGACACTAATTCTATGTGGTTTATTATGTAATATAATGTCCTCTGGAGTTTTAGTATGACCTTAAACATCATTTAAACCCCCGTTATAGCTCCCCATTTAATCCTGAAACCTCAAAACCTCAACACAGTGGCCAAAAACTCGCCGAAAACATAAAAAAAATAAAAAAAAATTAGCAAAAGAGCCGACTCCCCCCTCAAGGTGTAAAGCCGGCTCCCCACCATAGGGAGCCGACTCCCCCCTCAAGGGAGCTGCCTCCCAATGTTGTAGAGCCAGCTCCCCACCATGGGGAGCCGGCTCCCTTCAAAAGGGAGCTAGCTCTCTTCCTATTTTCCTTCTCTGCGTCTTCTCCGACAACTTCCGATTCCTCTGTCCTCCGTTACTAAGGTTCCAAAGTGTCTGAACTAGGTCCCAGAATATTCCAAAAACATATTTAAATTCATTATGCATTGTTACCATCAATTAAACTAATACTGGCGCAAAAAAAACAAGATCAAGCAACAATAATTTCATTAACAGACAAACTGTTTTAATCGAATTCAACATGCATAAAAGTTTAATTTAATATTTAGTTACCCCTAGAATTGTTTAGGCATGTAAAGAACACGAAGCCTAACGGAGAGAGTTGGATAAAAAACTTGCCTTTAAGTTTCAGTTTGAAACCTTGCACTGTCGTCTCTGATTTTTTCGATGACTTCCAACTACCGTCAACCTCCTATTGCTCTGGTTCAAACCCACAAGCAAACGTCAATCACCTCTCCTTAGTTCAGCCTTTGTCCTTAGCCAAACCCTAATTCTCCTCACTCAGTTTTCTCTCAACCCTCTCTGTATACATGAACTCTCTGTATACGTTAATAGAGTCTGTGTTTTTAAACGATATATTTATAGGTGCATAGGAAAACCTAATTCTAATTAACTGAGGAGACGTAAACGCAAAAGAAAAGAAAGTAACAAATAAACTAACTATATGTATAAGTCAGCGATTTAATAAAAATATAAAACCCTAAAACCACATTATACATATAATGAAAAATGACACTAATTTAATCATTAATAATAATTAATAATTAAACTAACCCTTATACCCATATATAACTAAATATATATGTTGAACCATCCATGGGTATTAACTGTACCATTTAATCCCCTATCCAAGTACACCATATGACTCAAAACCATTGGTCCATTACTACTATACAAGCCCAACTCCTTGACATAAAAATAAACATTTAATTTTAATTAAACAATTAAGTCAATTTAAACATATAACTTCAATTTAAAACAAATAAATCAATTCAAACAATTACTCAAGTAACCAATTAAACAAATACCACATAAACATATAATTTCAATTTAAAACAAATAAATCAATTTAAACAATTACACAAGGAAACAATTAAACAAATAGCCAAGTAATCAAAAATGAATTTAAAATGAAGTAAAAAATAATTAATTAAATACAGAGACTATCCTTTTAAAATTAGGGGTATTACATATCTTCCAAATTAAATTACAAAATGGTCCCAAAGAAAAAAAAAATTACTTTACTTAATTACACTAAAACCCCAAAAGTCAAGAATGTTTCGGAAAAAACTATGCATCCATACCCTTTACAAGAAAAGTAAACATCTAGCATGCTTTTTATGACGACCCCGGTTTTTAGGCCAGCGTGTCCTGTGATGAACCGTAAGGATGATCCGATAACGGATCCGAATGCAGAAGCGAAAACAGAAAACAAGACTCTAAGAAGTCAAAGTGACCTTCCATGAGGTTGTGGAACTCAACAAGAACTGATGCGGAAGCAAAAGATCGAAAATATGACAAATAAGCCCCTAGGGGCAAAATAGCCATTTCTGAAAACTATAGATTCGGGTGCCACCGAGCACACCGCTAGAAGGACAACAAAAAACTAATCAAGATGGACTCAAGAATTGCATGATTCGGAGTCCGAACGAAGGAGAAACGGCATGACGAAGAAAAACGAGCACTTAAGGCAAAAAGGGTAAACTGGTAATTATTCAGGAAGAACCGGGTGTACCCGAGCACCCTGTTGGAAAGACAGCGAAAAATTAGTCAAGTTCAAAAAAAAATTCACTTGAATCGGAGTCCGGACGAAGGAGAAAAGCCCAAAAGAAGAATTGACGTCGCGGCGGCCCGACGAGGGGCCATGGCGCACACGGCGCCCATGCGCGAGCCCACCGGCGTGCATGCCGGTGCCCAAAGACATGGCTGGTGGCAGCCTTTGGCTGCTGCTACATTTTTTTTTGATCTGCCCATAACTGAGGCTTGAAACGGAGGTCAAGACGAGTTTTTCTGGAAAAACACAAAGAAGAAACCCCCCCTAAAATCGAGTTTTCTACCCGACAACATGGACGGAATAGAAAAAAACTCACTGTGAAATCCCGAAAATGCCCCTAGATCAGAACTGAACAAGAGGGTCATAAAGCTGTTAAATGAAAACTGGAAGCTGAAACTTCACGAGAGATTTCCGGAACCAAGACGACATTTTCTGGAAAAACACGAAGAAGAAACCCCCCCTAAAATCATGTTTTCTATTCAACCATGTCAAAAGAAGAAAATAAAATTGATGTGAAAGGTCCATAATGTCCCTAGATCATAATATGCAAAAAAAAATGTGAAATGAATTCATAAGAGGCTCAAAACACAAACGATAAGGTTTTGCCTGGAAACAACCATGCACACAAACGTAACTTACCTATTTAGATGCGCTACAATGGTCCATGGCTTAAAAATATAGTTAATACAAAATCCGACCCCCCAACAGGCAAAAAGGCAAAAATGGACATGGAATGGAAAACATGGAATCCAAACATGTAAAATGGAATCAAATGACCATTTGGCCCATGGTCACACTTCGTACAAGATTAATAAGACCCTATGAAAGAATGAAAATGGAATTTCTACACCCGATGCAACCATGGTGAAGCAATGACTTGCGATTTTTCAAGATTTTCATAATATTTCATGAAGTTAAAAAGTTGTATAGAATACAATACACCTCCGGCCTCATCTCATACATGTAAAATACATTGAAAGGAGTGCACTTATGTACACATTACATACATGGAATTAAATATACATATTTTGACATATAAGTCTACAAAATGACATTTCATGCTAACATTTGCATGAAATGGAAACTTGAAAGCTACACGACATCCAAGGAATGCTAGGTTTCACAAACCAAGTCTTCGTACCTGAAATATGCCCCAGTATCGTAGGGGTGAGTAACATAAAGCTACTCGTAGGAGATGAGCATGCATCGACCTAGCATTTTACAAATTTATCACCTTAAGGTGAAACATGTTAAAGGGGCTCATGCCACCTAATGTCTATGTCCAAGTGAGACTCAAGGAGCATCCTAAGCTACCTTAGAGTGTTTCTAGCATAAATCACATCATCCATGCATTTCAACAACATAGAAACATGTTATACAAAGCAACAAGAATCATGATATAAATACATAAATAAAACAAATCAAAGTTGGAGTAATCCGATTAATACAATGAGTTTATAGTTACCACGGATCACATTATCAATGTAATTGAACAAAGTCTAGAGGAATCCATACAACATGACAAAAGCATATTTGAATACAAGTTAACAAGAATTACTTTATCCATGCAATTCAACAACAAAAGAGCATGTTATACAATGAAACAAAGTATAAGTTCTCAAAACCATCAACTTAGAATCTGAAGCACAAAATAACAGTAGTGGGTCATGCCACCTAACATCTAAGTTCTAAATGAATCAATAGGATCATTCCTAAGCTATGTTAGAACGTCAAAACACAATTTTCAATATCGATGCAATTTAACCAACATTGGAACTTCCAATACAACGCATAAAGCACAATTTCGCAAAGTTAACATCCTGTAACTTAAAATGGAACGACAAATAAGAAACAACAAGTTACAACATCATCTAGTTATCAACTTGAAAATGAAATGCGAAATCAAACAAAGTGGATACTCGGACGTCACGCCGGATCAGACCGACAACATAGTTACTTTAGGGTTACTAGCCCATGGGTAACCTCCCTATGTGCGCACTAGACCATATAGAGGGACTATCCCCCGTACTAGAACCACGTCCTAGCCATAGTCAAGCAATGACATCCCCAAGTTTCCAAAATCAACAAGTTGTGCAACAACGCATATATCAACAGGAATATGCAAGATAATCAACTATCTACTAAGCACAACCAAATTTGGATACCTATACAATACATGCTCTAAATCCACAACAAACATGATATGATGAATGTCGAATCTTCAGTGTGCGATTCGTTACACGCTATGCATGAAAGATGTTAAACACGAAGTGTGCAAATCATTACACAAGGCAACAATATATTCAATAAGGAAAACATATTATCACGAAAACAAACATAACAACTATGTTATCCAATGTTCAAAACATAACCAACTGAATATACAACAAGTCTAAGTTCATGATTTGAATATAGAAACCACTTCTAAAACACAACTAGATCATGGAGCAAATTGATAGAATTTAAATAGATAAACACAATTAAATTCTCTAGATTCCGATTCAATTCCAAATAACCTCAATTTAGTACATGTTAAAGGACATGGCATGGTCATCACCTATATCCATTCTAAAACTCAATTAGGTTGTTGGAATAACAAAGTAGAACTTTAATTAAATCATGCTAATTTAATTACCAAAGTTCTAAAATAACTTCTAATAGTCCCAAATTAATATATACTAGTAAACAAGTCATGGCCAATACAAATATCAAGTTAAAACCTCAATTAAGCTAATGGGACCACGAAATAGATTTTAATTAATTCTTCTAATTAAAATCTCTAGATTTTTCAAACTTAACCAAATGCTCTCAATTTAACATATCTTAGAGAACATGCCAAGGATTAATGTAATATCACATTTCAAGCTTATTTTATGCAAGTTACACCTATGTAAATTAAACTTTCACTAAAGTTAAATATAAAATAAAGGTTCCAATTCTTATGCAATTAATCCCAATTTAATATATGTAAACAACCAGACCAAAGCTTAATTTCCTAGCATGCCACAATTCAATTCCAAGTTGTATATCACCATGAGAATTAAATCTTAAATAAAGAAATTAATTAAATGAAAGGTTTCAAAACCTCACTGAATATTCTAAATCAAATATATGTGAAGCTATATGGCATGTAGATCAAGAATATCAAGTCGGAATTCGGATGGAGTGAATAGTGCACTCGGGGCAAATTAATTAATAATTACTAATTTTCAAAACACCTCCAATTACTTTCAAATTCAACTATGTTGGAGAGCATGCAAAGGCCTAATTTAATATGCTAACACATATTGATTTTAAGCTAGTTAAGGCCATGTGAATTAATCTTTCACCTAAGATAAATATTAAATAAAATCTTTAATACTTATTCAAATGTTCCAATTTTAATACACGACAATGAGCATATCAAGGTGCAATATAAAATCATGCTACATGTTTAAACCAAGTCATGAGCAACCGGGAAAATTAGATCCCGTACAAGAAAAATACATAATAAAATCTTTAGATTTTTATATTTAATCATGCAAAACAAGTAGTATAAGCATCACAAGCATGCTATATAACAAGAATTTAAACCTAAAACATCCCCTACCTCAATTTGAGATGAAAATCTCAAATGCCATCAAAATGGAACGGCTCCGAATCCGACGAAACTACTAGGTTTTGTCGGGGAAAACACCGTGAACATAACCCCCATGAAAGCCCCATCAAAATCATAACTTGACCTCAAAACCAAAATCAATAAATGGTCAAAACTGAATTCTAATAAGGGGGAAAGGTAGAGCACGGCGAGGGGAACAACAAACGTTAAGGCCGAAGACTTTCCATCAAGGAAAAGTGAACCAAAAGAGGAGAGAGAAGATGGCAGCACCCCTTGGGCTGCCATGGGAGCTCCAGGTCGTGCATGAAGAGGGGAGAAGATGAAAAATGAAATATCTCACCCATCTTTTATAGAAATCTCAAAAAGTGCCCCGAACGGCCCCGCCAGGTCCGAAAAAGTAAAATTTGAGCAGATGCGCTCAAATGGAAAAACTTTGTGAACAAAAAAGATTCAAAATGATAAAATATGAACAACGGAAGAAATAGCGTCAAAAATTGAGTCCCGAGCAGAAAGTTATGCCCAAAACAAGTTTGGCAAAAACCGGGGCCAGAAACCCTGAAACTAAAAAACATCGACCAGGAGGAAATTCCAAGAGTACACAACTTGACGAAATGTGAAAATGAATCCCATACAAGGATCCAGGCTCAAAACAAGACATTTTGCAATAACTTTCATTAATTGCACAATGGCCCCTCTAAAAAGTGAAAACTGCATTTATGGCTCAGAATAAAAATATCTTCCAAAAATATTTTCTTAAAAACCCCTGAAATAAAATATCTTCAAAATATATTAACGAAAAACACCCCAAGAAAAGAAAATAATTTCAAAGAACTTTGCATCCATGCCCCTATGGACACCGGGAGCAACCAGAGTACTTTCTTGCAAAAGTAAAGATATGTATTTCGTGGAAACCACTCAAGATGAAGGCACGTGAAGTCAAAAACCAACTCCGAGCATGAGAAGTGAGGTTGTGCCAAAAACTGACAAACAGAGATAAGACAGAATAGGGAAAAGGACGAAATAACGCATAGTGTTGAAAAACGAAAAATGTGAAAATGACTCGGTCCTCAAAGGAAGTTGTCAATCCACGGAAAAGAGTCTCAGGAACCAATTCTGAGCACTCGAGATGACACTAAACGACACAAAACAGAGCTCAGAAAAGAAATTTAAAAGAAAAAAAAATCCATTCGTAAAATTTCAGGAAAAAGGAAAGGAAGGCAAATGACTGGGTCATTACACTTTTCTACAAAAGTAAAAATATGCATATTATGGAAATTAAATATCATGGATGCATGCAAAGCTGGAATCAAATCCGAGCACAAAGAGTGAGGTTATAGAAATGAAAACGAAAATTGGGAAAAAGACGAAAATGGAAAAAATAAAAAATGCTGAAAAAAGAAAGGAGAGGAATGACCGGGTCATTACAGGAAAGTCATCGAACCCCTCCCTATAACCTTGGGCATGTGTTAAGGCAACCATTCGAGATAATAGGTCAGTTAATATGATACCCCCTAATTTCGGAACACAGGTTGATCAAATCCACGCACAAAACCAAGGGATATCAAAATAATTAAAGTATTTCAAACAAGTACAGATTACAAAATAAAATTAAAAAATAAGTAATACACTGAAAAAAAACTAATAAATAATAATTTCATTAATAACTCTCAAATTGTTACAACTCGGTAATCCCGTAACTCGAGGACCCTTTAACCAAAATCCACTATCCAGAAATTCATTAATAAACATTAAAGTAATAATATCCTACTTTGAAATAAAATAGAAAGAATGGATATGTCCTCCATCTGCGGATCCTTAACCTTGAGACTTGGACCTCTAGTAACCTGAAAGATAAAAATAAGTGGGTCAAACCCACGAGCAAGTTCTCTTTACCAGTCCTCTAAAAACCAATAAAAAGATCATCTCTGACCAAAGTCAATCCTAATAAAGTCTTTTATCTTTAATATACAATGATACACATATATATAAATAATTATATATAATATAATAGTCACATCTATTATTAGGTTCATTAATTCCAAAACCATTAACAAGGATTAAATAATAATCATACCTAGATCAATCCACCATTTCTTTTAAAGAAAAGTTCATTAACCTCAATCCCTTCCTAGACAGTTAATTAATCATTTAAACAATATAATATAATTAAATGAATATTATATTTAATCCAAAACTCAATAATGATTTAATTATTTAAATCACACAGACAATAACTAGGCTTTGACAAATCATCCATGTCTCTACCAATATTATTTTATTAATATATATAAAATAATACATTAACTTATAATTACTAGATTATTCTAATTTAAGAATATCTAATCCTAATACAACCTATACATACAATAACCTTAGATGAAATTTTAATCATCTGCATAGCAATTTAATTATGCTTGGGCAAATCAACCATGTCATTATAAATATATTTATTTATATATTGACAATTCAACCATGCCTCCTTTTAAGTATATTTATTTATACATTGGCAATTCAACCATGTTTCCACAAGTATTTTTATTTATACATTGTCAATTCAACCATGCCTTCACAAGTATATTTATATTTATACTTTTAAACTAGCAACTCATCCATGCTTTTTATATATGTATTTTATTCATACAAATACTTAGGCAATATATTTACACCTTTGACAACTCATCCATGCCCCACATAACCATGAGCCTTTATTAATTAACCCAATAAGAGTTTATCCATACCCAAGACTACATCCTTTGGTCCAACTTTCCTTAAGCCCAATCCAATTAATTTAAATAAATAAAATAATTAAATAAACACTTATATTAAAATAAATAATTACATGAAGCACATAAACAAATAAGAATTTACAACTAAGTCACACCATACCAATAAAATCAACACGCCAACAATTCAATCAATAATTAAGCACACAAACAATCAATCGTCATACATAATCACGAAATATAACTTAATTAAAATAAGACAATTAATCTAACACTCAATTAATGCAATTAAATCAAACAAATTATTTTTAAATAAAATAAAAATAATTAATCCCTATAAATAATTCCTTTAAAATATAGGGGTATTACAGTTAATGCTTCAACCCCTCTAGGAATCCGACAAAGAAGATCAGTCAAACAGGCTCGTTCGGCACTAGCGACCTTAAGCCACTCCTCAACCTCAAGTCTTGCCACCTTTTCAGCCTCCAAGGCCACTCCCAGATTAGCCTTCTCCTTCAAGGCCTTATTTTAACCGGCTTTAGCTTTGGCCAAGTCAATGGAGAGTTTTGCATTCTCATCATTTAAAGACCGAACCTTACGGTCCCCGACCTCAATGGCCCTTTGCATGGCCATCAACCCGAACACCATCTGCATAATGAACAAGATGTTTTGAATAAGTTAAACACAATAATTTATAGCTTGTCCTGAATCTGCAGATCTTTTGGAGTCCATAGATTCCTATAACAAGACATGGAGATGGGCCCATTTTTGAATATGGTGTCCATCGGGGTCACTATGATGTTGTTCCCCTTGTTATCTAGCTTAAAGAATTTTGGGCTCTAGGAGCTCACGAGCACCTCGGGATCCTTAGAGCCGACATTCTGAAGACTCTGATTTGAGGAACCAAAGCCAATAGTAAATCCACCAGATAAGAGTCTCCTCCTAGGGGCATCATCCCCTTGATCGGATGCAAGACTCTTCCCAAAAGACTTGCCATGTACAATTTGTTGAGCCTCAGAAAGCTATATTGCCCTAGCCTCTTACTAAGTCTGGGTACCATAACCAGTTTGGGTAACAGGAGAAAGTCTGCTAAAAGAGGGGATCTATAGACGAGCTATCTATGCACCTCTAGAGGCAATGTCTTGAAGTCATTCAGGAGTTAACAAGAAAATGCTATAGAGGATGCTGTGCCATACGCTCTATTTCAAGTATCTGAGTCTACTCAATAAAATTGAGAAATCAAAAAGATCATATGATACGTCGAAAAAGCGGTAAATGAACCTACAGAAGCAAGGAAGACATATTTCACACACACATTCGAACTTATATTTTTTATAAGGAGGATATAAAGAAGGGACACATTGCCTAAACTTAGTGGGGATAGTGGCGCGATTGGCATCCATCCAACCTCCCCCAACCACAACCATATCATCCTTCCAACCCTTTTGAGATCAAAGATTACCTTTACAAAAAGAGTGCCCAGGGATCGGGAAGAAATGATACCAAAAGTTAATCCTCCCAAATCAACCCATATAACGAGTCTTTACCATTTTAAATAACATGCAGTTAACTTACATCAAAAGTAATTAACCTACATCTTAATTAAATTATACTAATCCTCTTAAGCATAATTAAAATCATTTAAACACTTTATTTAACTTGTTAAAATAATTAAATAAATCAAAGCATCCATTAAACCACATAGAAGTTTATTAAAAATCCCCTATTGTCCAATCCTATTGCATATAAAGGTATATTATGCATTCATAAGGGAGATAAACCAAGTCCTAAAAAAGGACAAAAATAACCTAGACTAAAAGCAACAGAAAATTACAAAATGTCCTGCAGGTTAACCCCCAACACATCAAGAACCTCCCATAGTATACTTTTAGCTAGCTCCTTAGCCACTCTATCATGCTTATCATGTAAACAATTATTCCTTTCCCACCAAAAGAAATACAATGTTACAGTAAGCATAACTCTAGCCATCTTCTTAACATCCTTTCGTTACTGAATTTGAATAAACTGAGTTGCTAATTCGTGAACTCCTAAACCCCTCTGCAAATTCCATCCATAGATTTTAGCTAAAAAAAACCGTACTTTCCAAGTATAATCACAATTATAGAACAAATGATCCAAAGTTTCAACATCTCTATAGCATAGATAGCATCTTGTTGCTATATTAAAACCTCTTTTCTGTAAAAAATTCTGAGTTACAATTGCTTTCTGTATAACCAAAATAGAATGAACCGACCATCTTAGACTCCCCCCACTCCAACATTAACCAGCCCAAACCACATCCTCCAATTTCACTCTAGCAGCTTCCCATGCAACCTTGAAACAAAAAGTTTGAATCCATTTAATCTGATCCACCCCACCTGTTATTAACTAATTTTTAAATAGCAACATCAGCTCTTGTGTAATGTTGCTCAGTTTGTCATCATCCCATTAACCATCTATAATGAAACCACACATACTAATCTTCTTATCACAACTCAAGTACCCAAGAATCCTATGGTTGAAAAGTTCTCTCAAGAACCTGCCTTCACACTATGGATCCATAAATACTTTAACATTCTGCCCAGTTCTAATAATGTATCTGCAATTAACCTTCAGAAGCTCTCTAACATCAATAATACTCCTCCAAACAGCTGAAGAAGCAACTTTAGGAATCACATTCCAATAAGAAGCCTTTTTTAAATAGCAATGTGAAAACCATGCCACCAACAACCTATCCTTAGATAATAAAAAATCCCAAGCAGGACTAATTTTCCCAGCAGTATCAATATCTGCGATTCTTCTTAATCCCAAACCCCCTTCCTCTTTGGGAGCAGTAATCTTCTTCATCTCATACCATACATCTTTTTAGTATTTTCAACATGACCCCACACAAAGTTCCTCATTCTTCTTTCAATGCAACTAGAGACAGCAATAGGAAGAGCATAGACTGATGTCCAGTACTAAACCATTGGAATAATAACAGCTCTACTAAGCTCCACCCTACCTGCCATAGACAAATAAAGACCATTCCATCTAGAAGTAATGGAAATAATTTTATCTACCAAACTTAAACAATCAACTCTCCTCAGTATTTTATTAGATATAGGTAATCCTAAATAAGTGAAAGGTAAATTTCCTACCTTACAACCCAAGGACCTAATAATGGAATTCCTTCTTCTAATTAATCTAGTAAGATAAACTTCAGATTTATCTTTATTCACAGCTAGACCAGTAGTATTTTTGAATTGAGTCAACAACTTTTTCACAGTTAAAACACTCCCCATATTTGTTTTGATCACAAAAAAAAATCATCTGTAAAGAATTGATGAGTAATAGGTAAACCAGCCTGTAAAACAGCTTGAGAAGACACCACATTACCTTTCTGAACTTCCAAATCCATCATACCAGAAAAATAATCAGTAACCTATGTGAAAAGAAGTGGGAACAGAGGACACCCCTACCTAAGACCCTCTCTGGTTGAAAGAAACCTTGTGGAGTACCATTAATGAGAATAGAGAATCACATTGATGAAATACACTCCGTAATCCACCTTATCCACTAATCCCCAAAGCCAAATAGCTTTAATAACTTCAGCAAAAAGTTCCACTGCACTGAGTCATAAGCCTTTCTCAAATCAATTTTCCAAGCCAATGCTGGACTAGTCCTCTTAGCCCCAAACCCTTTCATGAGCTCATTAGCTATGATGATATTATCTTGAATTCTTCTGTCATGTATGAAGGCTAATTATTCATTTCCAACTAATCTCCCTAAAACCTTAGCTAATCGATTAGCTAAAATTTTAGCAACCACTTTATAAAACACAATACATAAAGAAGTATGTCTGTAATCAATCACCTGATTAGCATCCTTCTTTTTTTGGATCAGAGTAATAAAAGTACTGTTTGAGCCTTTACCCACGACTGGATTTTTAAAAAATTGAATAATTACTGCAGTAAAATCCTCCCCAACAATTGACCAATATTGTTGAAAGAATCTAGCTGTAAATCCATCTGGACCAAGAGCTCTATCAGATCCCATCTTAAAGATTGTATTTTTCACCTCTTCCTTTGTAACTTCAGCCTTTAACATACACACCTCTTCCTCCTGCAAAGGTTTCCTAATATACTTTTGAGTAGGTTCAATTAAGCTATCACCACCCCTTAAATAAGCCTTTTGAAAATGAGCCACAAACAAGTTACTAATCACATCTGGATTAGTGATCAAAACCCCATCCTGATGTATAACTGTCAAATTACTCTTTGCTCTATGATGTTTAATCTTATAATAGAAAAACTTGGAACATCTATTTTGTTCTTTCACCAATTAACCCTTGATTTATGAGCTAAAAGAATAGATTCATTTGAAACTGCAACCTATAAGTTAGACCTACACTCATCCACCTTCCTAATCAGCTCAACATTTGTAAGATCAGCAACCAATAAAACTTGTAACTCTGCCAATTTATCTCTGCATGAGATAACTTCTTCATAGATTGAACCAAATTTCTCAATATTCCACTATCTCATAGCCTTTTTACAAAGTTTCAATTTGTATAACAATTTGGAAATTGAATTCCCCTTGAACTGAGCACCCCAAGTAGCAGCCACAATATCTTTTACCATAGGTTGTTTGTTCCACACCAGTAAGAATCTGAAAGGTTTAGGTCTAGAAGCAATCTGTATAAGCAGGTTGATACATAAACCCCAATGATTTGAAGTCAATGGGGGGTCAGTAACTCATAAGACTCGGGATAAGCCAAAGCCCACTCCTCATTTATCAAACCTCTGTCTAGTTTAGCATGTATTCTCCTACTGCTAAATCTCTTGTTACACCAAGTGTAAACTCCATTGGCCACGGGCATATTAGATAAACACAACTTATCAATTATATTATTAAAATCTGCAAAAACCCTTGGAGGATGAATTCTTCCATCCTTTTTCTCACTATTAAACCTAACAATATTCCAATCACCCAATAACAACCATGGACCATCAACCCCTTGAGTAACATCTTCTAAATCCCTCTATAACTGAACTCTTTCCATAGTAGTGTTTTTAGCATAAACAAAAGTCATAAAAAATTTAATATTAGTCCCTTTAACATTCACTTTCAAATGAATCAGCTGATTCTTAGATACAATAACAGCCACCCTAATTTTCAAAGAATCCCATCCACACCATAAACGGCCACCAAAATCAGCATTATAATTGTTAACCCACTCCCAGCTATACCTGATTCGAGTCTTGATTTTATTAAACTTTGAGAAGTTTGCTCTAGTTTCCACCAAACCACACAAAAAAATTGAGGAGCCACTCAACCAAGCCATAACTTATTTCTGCATTATTTGCCTATTGAGGCCCCTAACATTCCACATCCTTATCACTGAAAAACCAAACTTGGTGGAACAGCCCCACCTGCTAACATTCCTCTAGTGATTCTCACACTATTATCAACCTCAACCTCTTTCTTTTTATTCTTTTTTTTCTGTTTCTTAGAAGAAGTTCCCCCTCCTGGAGAAACTGTATCCACTTCTTTACAAACTTCCTAACTTGTTTTCTCTTCGGTCTCCTTGATAACTTCCTGAGAAGAAACTGCATTTTCCAATAACTCCAATTGACATGGAGTAGAAGAAATAGAGTCCGCTTCATCTTTCTTCTCTTCCTCAATAACTATAAGCCCAGTCTTCACAACCTTCTCTTTATTAGGAATTTCATCAGGCACTTGGAAAGCATTAGGTGATATTATCATGGTCTGGGATGCTGGTTACCCAACCTTCGACTTTCCTTTAGATTTTTTCTGAACTGTAAAACCCTCTAAGTCTTCATTCCCATCCTTTGGCAAATCTTCTTCTTGAATACTAACCAAATCCCTTATTTCCTGGTCTTTGATCTTTGGCTTCACCACCCACTTATCCGTTAGTTTGAGAGGTTTAGCTTTGTTCAAAGGACACATAGCCTCGAGATGATCCATTTTCTTACAAAACTTATATACTTGAGGCTTCCATTCATATTCAACCTTCATTATCAAATCATACAAGTTACATGAAAACCCTTAACAGTTTAAATCACACACTATGTTTAAAATCTTTTTAAGCATGCAAACAGGTTTATTACTTCCAATTAATCGTCCTGAAGTTGTCCTAAGCATGTATAGAACACGTGATCTAAGGGAAATAGATAGAAGAAGAACTTGCCTTAAGGTTTCGGATTGAAAACCTTAATCTCCTTCTTCCTTGCTTTTCCTGTCGACCCTTTGGGTTACGTTCGAAGCTATCTGTTGATCCTAGTTTACCCATAACCAACCTCCTTCCTTCTATCCTTGGTTCGGCCCTTGTCCCTTAGCCAAAACCTCTTTTTTCTCTCCTTTGTGTTTTCTCTTCTCTGCCTCTCCTTGTGTCTACGTGAATAGGGTTTTTCAACCCTTTCACAAACACATAAACTATATATATATAATCCTATAATCTAATCCTACTACAAATGTAATTACCTTAATTCATAAGAAAAGAAAAAGGAAAACAAAATATATTCATATATATATATATATATATGTATATATACTAAGTCTACTAAAAACTAACATGAATACATAACTATATATATATAACATTATAACTATATATATAATACTGACTATAGTTATGAATATTAACTATTTATAATACTAATGAATATAATACCTTATATATATATGTATGTATGTGTATATATATGTATGTATATACCCATATATATATGTACAACTATCCATCGGTAAAAATCCATACCCATCAAGACTACTATCTAAGTAGTCCATGTGACCCAATTGGTTGGTCCATTACTATTATCCAAATCCAACTCCTTTTAAAGATAAAATAAAATAAACATTTAATTCATTTAATCCTAACAATTAAATACAAATAATTACACATCATTTAAGCAAATAAAATCATACGAATAAATTAAATTAAAAAACATCATTTAAGCACATAATCAATTTAAACAAATAATTCAATTAAAACACAGAAACAATTAGCCACGTAATCAAATAATAAATTAAAATACAATAAAACAATTAAATAAATCCCAATACTATCCTTTTAAAATTAGGGGTATTACAATATAGGAATGTGTATGCCCTAGTAGAAGGGGGACTTGTGACCAACTTTGTGTACGCTTTGCATGAGATACTCACTATCCGGTGGAGTCTGCCTTAGTCCAGTGAGAGTCTTTAGTGTGTATATTTGTGATGGCCCGAATTTTAAAGAACCCGGTGTGTCAGCGAGTAACCCGAAGCTGGTCCGATAACCAATCCCAAATGCGGAAGCAACGAAAGAAAAGAAGTCTCTAGAGGTGAATACCACCTCTAAGACGCCAAAGTGACTTCCCAAGAAGTCATGAGACTCAAAAGAAAACAATTGCGGAGCTAGGGTTTAAAACGGACAAAGTGACCACTAGAGGTAAAATGGTCATTTTAAACAAAATTGGATGCTACCATGCATACCATTGGATAGACAACGAAAAAATTAACAAATTTAAACAAAAAAATCATTTGATTTGAAGTTAGAATGAAGAAGAAAATTTTTTCCAAAGTTTTACAAAAAAACATGACAAAATGATGCCCAATGCGATCGATCGCAACATTTGCAACCGATCGTAAAAATAACGAACGGTGAAAAAAGCAAGGTTTGGTTCCCAGTGCGATCAGTCGTAACATTGGCGATCGGTCAAAAAATTTACGAACGATGAACAGTTATGAAAAATTACAGGTACGATCGATCGTAACCATCTGCGACTAGTTATAAAATTCATAATCGATCGTGATGGGATTTGCTACAACCGTGAAATTTTTGAAAAACACCTGTTTTTCAAAGCAACAACGAAATTTTTTGGAAAATGTTTGTGAAGCAAGCCCCCCTAAAAACGAGTCCTCTAATCAACCATGGTCTGAACCAAAATTAAAATGTAACCTAAAATGACCAAAATGCCCAAGATAATAAGGACATGAAAGTAAAATAGGCTAAAATTTAACATATATTCAATACATCAAAAGAGTTTGGCCCTTGACCTCATTACACATATGTTAATGTAGAATCAAAATAAGACACTTAAGTTCATATTACATGTCCAAAATGAAGCAAGTCATGCTTCTAAACAAGTTAAACTTTAACAATATCAAAACTAATCAAAGCATGCTAACACTTCCATGTCAAAATTATGTTAAAATATCCAAGTGAGCAAAGTCAATAAACCAATAAATAAAAAATGGGAAAGGAAAAGCCCAATCTTTGTCACTGGATTTTTCTTGATCACGGCATCATAAAACTTTTTAATTTGCCCCCAGATGAATGTTAGAAAAGACACATAATGGCCAAAATGTATAGCATATAAAGCACACAAAAAATCTTACTAGCGTTCAAACCGATGACTAATAGGGTATACACATTATGAGCAAGAAGGACATCAGTGAACCATAGATGTAATGGCACGGCTTACTTGGATGTTGAGTTATTCTTTGGACCCAAAAAAATGCCAGCACAAAGGCGATTAATCATCGGAGTAGTAGTGAGATCATCTGGTATAGGAGTGAAATCTGACTCCAATTTGGCAGGGCATTGATGTGAACATCCCATAACAGTAGCAGTAGTCCATGGATCAATTCGGAACATAGTACCATCAATGTATAAAAGTAGTACTCCATGTTCATTAGGCTTTAGACGTAGATTCTGGTAAAACACTGTGATACCCCTCGACTCTGAGACATGGGTTGATCAAGCCCAAGCCCAAACCCGAGGGAATATCAAACAATTAAGTAATAAACAAGCATTGAGTACAAAAAGAAAATAAGAATAAATAAATATGTGGAATGAGAACTAAATAATAACTCCTTAATTGAATAATTAAATAATCCTCCAAATGAAATATCCAAAACCTCCAATATCATTACAACTCGGGAATCCATTTAGTGGACTCCTAATAATAACCCAACTGGAAAAATAACTGAATTGAAATTAAATCCAAAACTAAAACATGAAGAAGAGTTCTACGTAGTCGGAAGAGTGAATAACTGTCTCTGCTCAGCACGAACAAGCTCTAAGATTGGAACTGTCGAACACATAAAAAATAATAGTGGGTCAGGTCCACGAACAAGTTCTACTCTACTATAATCCAAACAGAGACTCGATACACGTATACACCCTAGTCAACTCAACAATAGCTAAGTAATCCATTTATATATATATATATACACTAAAGGAATCTCACTAGACTATAAGGTTGTCTCAACCTGAATAGTAGGCAACATGCAAAATGCACATATAGTGAGCATGAGTACTTAGATCTACTAAGGTACACAAGTGCATTATATCTAGCTACACATCCCTGGTAATATACGCAATCTTGAGACTCAAGCTTATATCATAGCATCATAATCATATATATAAAGATCTGTATAAGCATAAAATAAATGTCATCCATCTAATATAGTGGCCTGACACGAATAAGGAGAACTTAACTCTTTGGTTAATCTATTCACTTATAAATAAATAGGTAAGACTTAACTTATTTGGTTAATCCGTCCTTAGAATGCCACCGTCCCATATCGGTGCATTAAACCATACAGTCCAATAAATTATGCAACAGATAGTAAAGTACATCAATTAATCCAGAGATAAAATGATACACATCATATAGATAAATATTGTATTTATTTAGGCAAATACAACTTACCTTCCAAGTAATTAACCTACATCTCAGATAAACATTATAAAGGTTCATAAACATTGTTTACAAACCATTTAAACATTAATTTCAATTGTTAAAGCAATTAAATTAATCCATTCATCCAATTTAAACAACATATAGGTTATTTAACTTCCGAATTATCCACCTCCTTAGCATATATAGGTATATTATGCATTCTAGGATCTTCCCAAGTCCATTAAACCCATCCGTAAGGATTAAATCTAGTTTAAAACAATTTTGGCCATTAAAACTAAAAAACCCAAGTTGCAGCCCAACCGAGTCGGCTCGGTTGCCACCGAGACGGCTCGATTACCAATTGAGTCAACTCGGTTACCAACCGAGTCGGCTCTATTCTTCCTAAGGCCCTAACTCAGTCGACTCAGTTCCAACCGAGTTAGTTAGGTTAGCAATTGAGTCGACTCAGTTGCAACTGAGTCAGCTCTATTCGCCTGGACTTCGTCTCCTTCATTGGTTTAGCTTCTGTAAACCCTAAAAACTCCATAGTTAAGAGTCCAAAGCTCCAATTTAAGTCCCATACGTCCATAGTAAATTATTTTAAGTGTTTTAACATACAAAGATTTAACTTAAACAACAGTTCATGCATCAAAAATTTAAGAATAAAGAAATCAAGAACATATGAATAAGATATAAAAATCCTCTGTTCTAATCCGATTCAAACATGCATAATTAATCAATTATGTTGTTTAAGCCCCTGGAATTTCTTAGTTATGTATAGAAACACAGATCAAAGGGAGAGAGTAAGAGAAGAACTTGCCTTTTAAGGTTTCGGAACAAAAACCTCAAATCTCCTTCTTCTCTGATTTTCTGATGACTTGCGCTGCCGTCAAACCTCTCTGCTACTCCGTGCTAGCCCACGCACAGACCCTCCTTTCTTTTCCCTGAGTTCGGCCTTAAGCTCCCTTGGCCGCACCTTTCTTTCTCTCTCTCTCTAAACTCTCGGCTCTCTCTTTCTCGCTCTCTGTAAGTCTCTCCTTCTCTCTATATGCTAAAATATATAATACGTATAAAATCACAGCCTCCTCCAGACTATAGTTATATATATATATATTACAAATATAAAACCCTAATTAAATCCTAGTAGCAAACCAATTCTCTGACTTAATGATTAAGAAAGGAAAATAAAATAGTACTATAGTAATAATAATACTACTATAAAACCAACCAACGTAAATATATATATATATATATATATATATATATATATATATATAATATACATATCTAACTAAAGTTATTAATAATATTAATTATTAATGATAATTAATAAATATAATAACCCTATATACATATATACACAGATATATATGTATCACTATCAATGGGTAATATCCATACCCATTAAACCTCCTATCCAAGTAGCCCATGTGACCTATTATGTTGGTCCATCACTACTATCCATAACCGTTAAAATAAAATGAAATGAAACAAACATTTAAATCATTTAATTCCTAACAATTAATTACCAAATAACTACACATCATCTAATCAAGTAAAAATCATACAAATAAATCTAAGCCTCCTTCTTCCTTATTTTAGCCTTCTTCTTTGCCAAAACCTTCTTCTTTCTCTCTCTAAAACTCTCTCTTATATTTTATACGTGAATAGAGTTTTCTAACCTTTTTACAAACCCTCAATACCTATATATATAGATAACTATAAAATCATATTCCCATTCCAACTTATAAAATATAAAATCCTATTCCCAATCCAACTTACCTTAATTAAAATAAAGGAAAAGGAAAATAGAAAATAGAAATAGAAATATACCAAATCTGTTACATATATGTATATAATATATTTAATTATAATACATATAATTCTAACTTTCCATAAAAAGAATAATAACAATACATATAATTCTAACTTTCCATAAAATAATAATAACAATACATATAATTCTAACTTTTCATAAAAATAATAATAATAATAATAGTAATTATTAAAACTATCCCTATATATATATATTATCATAAATATATAAATACAACTATTCATGGGTAAATATCCCTACCCATTAAACCTCCTACCCAAGTAGTCCATGAACCTAAATGGTTCGTTCATTACTACTATCCATATGCAACTCCTTTTAAAATAAAATAAAATAAAACAAATAATTTAAATACAAATAAACACATAGCATGTAAACAAATAAATACACATCATCACTTAGCATTTAAACAAATTAATTCATACCAATAATTAATTAAAATAACATTTAAGCATATAAATTAATTTAAACAAATAATTCGATTAAAAATACATAAACAAATAGCCACGTAATCAAATAAATCATTTAATCAATTAAAAATGCAATAAAACAAAAAAAAATAGCCACGTAATCAAATAAATCATTTAATCAATTAAAAATGCAATAAAATAATAAATTAAATGCCGAGACTTTCCTTTTAAAATTAGGGGTATTACATATGTGGAGGGAGGGGATTCACCCACTTGTTGGCCTTTGGTTGGAACACTTGGTGGCTTGTGGTATTGACAAGTGTAGGGCTTAGATTAAGCCTTGTGAGGAGGCCTTTTTTTTTTTTTTTTTTTTTTTTTTTTTTTTGAATGGGATTTTTTTATAGAATTTTCAAAATAGTACAATTACAATAGGAGAATAAACTCCAATACAGATAAGGTAATTGAACTAAGTCCAAATACCGTTAAAAATAAAAATAAAACAACAAAACCTTAGAGAAATAAAGCAAAAACAAATAAACACAAGAGCATAAACTGCCCTGCTCAACTTGATTTAGCCAAGAACCCCAAGGAGAGAAACAAAACATCCGCTTCTCCAAGCCTCAACCAGTCTGTCAAAGAGACTTGAATTTCGAGAAAAACCAATCTGACAACACAACACAAACAATCCTCAGAAATCTGCTGTCAAACTGCAAACAATCAGAATACTAAACTTGAGAGAAAGAACAATTCTGTCAGCAATGCATGTGTATACAAACTCTCAAATTACTTCCCCAAGATTGAACAAAACCATGAACTTAAGAACCTGAACCTGGGCGTTACTACCATATAACCTCCACTTCAAAGGAAAAGTTCAACCTCCAAAAATTATCAAAAAATCAACAAGACTAATATTCAGGTATGTAATTACATCCCAAATAATAACTTGCACCACCTGAGTAGGTTGATCTTGAATCCCACTATGTAACACATTATTCCTTACAGACCAAATTTTCCAAATTGTTACTGCAAAAATACCACTTAGAATGTTGGCTTTGGTAGATTTATCACAGTATACTGAGTAAACCACTCCACCACTTAATTCAAAGACAAAAATCTAGAACATTGTATGTGAACCAGCTCAAAAATCTCTCTCCAAATCCTTGAAGCAAAATCATAAGAGGCAAATAAATGATCATTAGTATCAGCTCCTGCATAACAATTATGACAGACCGAGACCAGTTGTGACCCTCTTTTTTGTAGATTCACAAAAGACAAATTTTTATTGTGAAGAATAATAACATCACATATAGCGACTCTGGGCCTGCATTTTTTCCAAATTAAACCTGGCCATTTCACAATTTGAGCTGAAGATCTACAACTATTCCATGCTGCTTTCAGAGTGAACTACCCATCTTTCCACTTAATTTGATCTGAACCCTCATGAATAATCACTTGCTGAATGACATTCTGAGTAAATTCAAGATTTTCAGTAAGACTCCATACTACATGATCAATAATAGAAGCTAGTTTTGTCTGCCAATCCAACCCTCTGAACCTAGCAGCTCCAAACAGCTGAATGAGAGAGTGATCATTACACCAGGGATCAATAAGAAGTTTAAAATGATTGCCATCACCAACCTGAAACAAGGCCTTATCAAGGATCAAATCCCTCATCCCCAGAATATGTTTCCAAACATCAGAATCTGTAGCTTTTTGAACCACCAACCAGAACACAGTTTTATTTAAATAAACTGCTTGCAACCATTGAATCCATAATTTATCCTTTTTTTCTGAATAAAGTCCCAACACATATTCATTTTTGTTGCACGATCAATGTCAATAATTCTCCTAATATTGAAACCACCCTCCCCAACAGGTAATGTGACTTTACTCCACTTCAATTGAGACATCTTTCTAATCTCTTGTTTACCACTCCACAAAAATTTCTTAAACCTTCTTTCCAGCATATTCTTAACTTCCCAAGGAATTTTGAAGCCAAACAACCAATGATACAGATATGAAAACAAAACTGACTTGATTAGCTCTAACCTTCCTGCCAAAGAGAGATTAATAGTATTCCAGTGTCTTAATCGAGCATCAACCTTGTCAAGAAGCATTCTGTAATCACCACTCCTAAGTAAATTATTAGATAAAGGTAATCCAAGATACCTGAAAAGGAAAGATTCAACTTGAAAATTCAGAATTCTTGCTAATCTTCTTCTTCCTCTCACTGCTTTTGAAAAAATGATGGAGCTTTTATCTTTATTAACCTGAAGCCCAGCACTAATTTTAAATCTCTGAAGGACTTCTTCAACACCTTTTAAAGTACTCACATCAGCCTTCACCACCATAACCAAATCATCAGCATAAAAAGCATGGGAAATGCTCAGCCCTGTCTTGAGAACAACCTTACACCTCTTAATCTTCCCCTCCTCAATAGCTTTAACAATAAGGTTGGAGAAATATTCAGTGACAAAAGCAAACAAGAGTGGAGACAAGGGACATCCTTGTCTGAGGCCTTTAGAAGCTGAAAAAAAACCTGCAGGCACTCCATTACAAAGAATAGAAAAATTGGTTGTAGAAGTGCACTCTATAACCCAACTAATCCACTTCTCACTGAACCCAAAACTCAATAAAACCTTCTGTAGAAACCCCCAATCCACTGAATCATAGGCCTTTTTAAGATCAATTTTCAGAGCAATAGTTGGATCACCATTTTTCCTACCAAATTTTTTTACTAAATCAGATATCAACCAAAAATTATCATGCAATCTCCTACCTTTAATAAATGCAGACTGCTCAGGCCCAATCAAATTTGGAAGAACACTACTGAGCCTGTTAGCCAAAATTTTGGATATAATCTTGTATATGATATTACACAACGCAATGGGTCTATAATCGCTGATCTTATCCCTATGATTACTCTTAGGTATAAGAGTAACGAAAGTAGAATTCACTCATTTAGGTAACATGCTTGTAGAGAAAAAGTAAGCAACACCATTCACCAGCTCTGGACCTACAATCCCCCAGTATTTTTGAAAAAATCTAGCTGGAAAGCCGGGGCTTTATCAGGACTAAACTGCATAACCACAGCTTTAATTTCCTCAGCAGATATACCTTCAGCTTGAGTTAGCCTTTTTCTAGGCTCCAGAATTTCCTCATTCACCCCTCCCACATCATTGTATAGGTCAGTATAATATTCTACTAACCATTCCTTAATAACTTTAGGGTCATTAGATTTCTCCCCTTTGGTATTCTCCAAGGCTGTAATAGCATTGTGACATCTTCTCTGCTTCACCAAATTATAGAAAAAAGAAGTGCATTTGTCTCCCTCTTTAAGCCACTTAACCCTAGACTTCTGAGCCCACAATATTTCTTCTAACTCCAACTGATGTTGAAGAGTACCACTGGCATCTTTTTCCTGACTAATTAAATTTGAATTAAATGGCTCCTTCATCAAATCCATCTGGATTTTAATCAGATTCCCTCTAGCAATTTGAACTTGATCTGATAGCATTCCTCTCTTGCCATTCCATTCTTTCACAGCCTTCTTTACCTCTCTCAATTTTTTCTGTAAAACATGTAAAGGACTTCCAGAGACACCAATGTTCCAAGATGTAGCCACCACCTCCTTAACCTCCTCTTGCATACACCAAATTTTTAGAAACTTAAAAGGTTTAGGTCTAAGAGAGCTCACAAAATTCAGATGAACATCCATACCATAATGATCATACAGAAAAGCAGCAATTAAATACACTTTAGAGTCAGTAAAGGAATGCAACCAAGCTGAATTAACTAGAACTCTGTCCAATTTAGCATTAATTCTAGTTTGAACTCCTTGCTTATTACACCAAGACCAATCACCATTATTCGTTGGTAAATCTTCCATTTTAATGTCATAAATAGCCCCATTAAACTCATCTAATAAAATTTGAGAGACACGTTTACCTCCCTTCTTCCCATGATTAGCCCGAACCATGTTCCAATCACCTAGAGCAATCCATGGACCAGTAACTTTAGCTTCATGAACCTTAAGCATCCCCCATAATAAGCTTCTATCCATAGCTCTATTAGTAGCATACACAACAGTACTAAAGACGCAACATCCAGAAACTTTATGCTTAACCTGAAATAACATATTGAAGCAAAACCACGTCAAACATAGAAGAATCCTAGCCAAACCACACTTTTCCCAAATAATGAGACTTATAATTAGCCAACCAAGACCACCGAGGGCATAACTTAGTCTGGATTCTACTAGCCTTACCCTCTTTAACCCTAGTTTCAACAAGGACCACTAAAGCAAATTTATTTTCAGCTATCCATTGCTTTACTTCCTTCTGCATTGGAGACCTATTAAGGCCTTTAACATTCCAAGCTCCTAACATTGAGAAAGAGAAGGCAGTGAAGCACTGCTGGCTCGAGTCACTTTATCCGATGAAGGAACCTGCAATTTTTTCCTCTACCGAGAAACTGACCCCCACCTTTAATTTCAACACCCTTTGGACTGTTACTCTCCAAGTCATCATCAAACACTGTTTTCCACCTCCGTTAAATTCTGTTTTGCATCAGCCAAATCATCAGTTTGTTTTTCCCCAAACACAATCATTTTTTAACAAGTGCCCTGTGCACCATCTGTATACTCAGGAAAATCCTCATGTATAGCAGCAATGGGAATAACATACTATATCTCATCTACCTCAGCCATTATCGTATCCCCATGTGTATCCCCAAGTGATTTTTCCATATATCTTCATGATGATCTATCTCCGTCTTTTTTCAATCCTCAACCTCCACATTATGACTACTGTCTTCCATAGCTGCCCCGTTTTCTACATCTGCTTCTTCAAGCACAGCAAAACTATTCGATATAGTTGTTTCCTTGGTTGGGTTACTCTGTATTTCTCTGCTAGTAATAGTATCAACCACTTGGTCTACACCCTTTAACTCCACCATCTTACCCTTCTGTTTAACCACCCATTGTTCAGTCTCCTTCTTTGGTTTAACCTGCAACACCTGTAACACCTTTTGTGGGCATTGTGCTTCAGTATGGTCAATTCGGTTACATATCCCACACAATGTAGGCTTCCATTCATATTCGAGACCTACTGTACAATCACAGCCATATATATCAATGACCATGGACTCGGGTAATTCCCCCTTGACCTCCACTTCAACCATTACCCTAACAAATTGTCCTTTGTCTCTATGATTCTCAGGATCATCCATATAAATTGGATTGGCAAACGAGGAACAAAGTTTGGATATAGAACTTTCATTCCGGCAATGAACAGGTAAGTCAAAAATTTGAAGCCACACCGGAATTGTTTCCATCACTTCTTTCACTAGATTAACATTCTTATCCCATTTTTTCAAAATGATTGGGTGGCCTTTGAATGTGTGTATTCTAGATAACACAGTTTATATGTCACTTTCATTAGGAAATCTCACCAACATGAAATCTTTAGCCCAGTACTTCGCTACAAATGCTTTGAAGTATGGATAATAGGGCTTCTTTCCCATAACATATCCAACAACTGACGATTTCCAATATGCAACTTCATCCGCCACATCTGCTTCAATGATTGAAACCTTCTTCCCGTGACATTCCATGTGATATTTCAAGTTTTTGAATGACGAGGATGTTGAATCATTAAAGAGACTACTATATGTGGGATGTATAGGAGACGAATTCCGGCTAGAAGCAAATGCCGGCTGTAAGGAGGAGGTCTGGGCCTCCTCCATGGTGGTTGCCATCGTCACATGAATAGGAGAACTAAAACAACCCTAATCGCCTATTCTAGAGAGAAAAGGGGTAAAAATTCTGATCGCCCGTTGTTCAACTTGTGAGGAGGCTTAAGATGGTGAAAAGTGTAGACCTAGGATGTGATCTTGTGAAGAGGCCTAATTTGTTGACAAGTGGAAGGCCTAGATTTGGTGTTCCATATGTGTGTGAGAAAGGTAGTGTAGGTGTGTATGTGTGTTTGGCCATCAAAGCCCTTAGTTAGTGGAGAAATACACATTTCTCCACTAACTTTCCTTCTTCCTCACAAACCCTCTCTAGCCACCATTGTTGGACCTTATAACCCTAGCCTCCACATTCCATTTTTGAACCCTTTCCCTTGAAGATTTGGTCTTCCACTTTGAAGATCAAACCTGTAATGACCCGATTATTTTCCTTCCTTTCCTTTTTCTCAGATTTTTACAGATAAATTTTTTCCGTTGTGTTTTTTTTTTCTTTTCTGAGTTTGGTTACTCGTTACTTAGTGTCGTCTCGAGTGCTCGAAAATGGTTTCCGATACTCTTTCCTTTAGATTGACAACTTCCTTTAAGGACCGAGTCATTTTCGCATTTTCATTTTTAGGACACTATACACTTTTCGTCATTTTCCCGTTTGTCACTTTGTTGGCAGAACCTCACTTTCCGTGTTCGGAGTTAAGTTTTGACTTCACAAGTTTTCATTCCAGTTGATTTCCTCAAAACGCATAGCTTTACTTTTAGAGAAAAGCTCGCCGGTTGTTTCTTTCTCCCGTAGGGGCGTGGATGAAATGATTCTTCAGAAACATTGATGTTTCTTGGGGTGTTTTTCATAAATATATTTTGGAGATATTTTTGTTTGGGGTTTTTAAGAAAATATCTTTTGGAAGATATTTTCATTCTGAGCAGTTTTGCAGTTATCTCTTTTGAAAAGGCCATTATACAATTAACGAAAATTATTGCAAAATGCCTCACTTTGAGCTAGGATCCTCATACAGGATTCATTTTCACATTTCATCAAGTTGGTAGTCGGAGGTCATGTGCACCACCAAATTGGTGTTGTAAAGTGTGGCTAAGTTTAAATTTATAGAATGCCACTACCACTACTAACTATTAATGTAGCTAGAGCGAGTAAGGATCGTTCAAGGGAAATGAATGGTATTTTGGAATCAATGATGGAGTAATAGGTCGAATGATTAAAACACGAATTTGATTTGATTAAACTATGGTTCAATTAAAACAATGCCAGAGAGTAACAATCTAGAAATTAGGGAAAGATATATGAGAGAGAGGTCTTAGGGCTTAGAGTTCAGTACTAAGCTTCACTTCACCAAACACTAGCAATTATAAATTAATAGGGAAATTCAAGTTGTAAAATGTGTGTGTGTGTCACCAATTGCAAACAATGCATAATGGATGGCAAATAAGCATAGATTGTCTAGTCAATCTAGTGAATAACACAACCTATCAAATGAGACCAAAAACCATTCAATTAAACCACAATTAGTGCATACACAATATTCTATAGAAATGTACTATTTGCACTCATGAGTATGGAACATCAAACAACAAGAATGGATTGTCCACCTATCTAAGAAATTAAAGCAATTACACTACAACTAAGCTAGTGACATGAAAGTTAAACTAATTAAACTAAGGGTGTGACACAATCCATCAAGAAACAAGTATGAACCATCAAATAAACCTCAAGAATCTTCAATTTAGCACTATACCTTGACCATCACTAGATTAACAACATCAATACACATAGATATGCATCAATTTCATTAAATCTAGAGAAAAACACATGAACATTCATTCTAGCATACATAGACATATGGATAGAATTAAATGATCAATTGAAAGCATTAATCCATACAAATCAAGTAAAAATCATACACAAAATCTAGGTTTAGGAAGCAAGCCTAAGGGCTATCTCTGGCCCCAAGAGAAGGATTTAACCACTCATTGTAGTGGTCATGGAACCCTCAAGGGCTAGCTTGGAGGTTGGCAACATCATCCTCATCCTTACTTTTTTTCCAAAAACCCTAGTTCTAGAGAGAAAACTATTTCTATATTTTTTAAAAAATCTACTCTATGATATTCTTTACAATATGGTTCAATTAATCTATTACAAACCTCTTTGAGTAGGCACCAAGTCAGAAATACAGCCTATGATTGAAGGAAATTCGCTGCTACACAAATTAGGTAGAGTTCGGTGTGCTCGAGAATTAGACAACACACTGCCAACAGTCATCTCGATCGATCAAAGATTCTTGATCGATCAAACACTTATCTTCGATCGATCGAAGCTGACGTGTCAGCAAAATATCTTCTCGGCCCTATCCACTTTGATAAGCTGGCACCGCCTTATTTCAATCGATTGTAGCCGAATTCGATCGATCGGGACTTCTTTCAATCGATCGAAGTTCCTCTGGTGCAATTTTCTTGGCTTCTTTCCAACTTTACTCCTTAGCTCCAAAATTGAGCTAAATGGCTTTTATTAGCCTGTTTGAACTTTATTGACCTGAAATAGGCAAAAACACAAATAAGTACTAAGACATGAAAATAAGATAAATGAATTGACTAAGATACCCTAACTTAGGTGCTAAAATATGTCACATTTGAGCACTCATCATGAGTCGTGTACTTTTAGATTTTCCTTCTAGTCGTTTTTCCCCAGTTTTAAGGTTTTCAGAGCCGGTTGCTGCCGAACTTGTTCTGGGCATATCTCTCTGCACGGGACTCGATTTTTGATGTCGTTTCTTCCGTTGTTTTTTTTTTTTTTCATGTCGGTTCTTTTTCATTCAGGGTGTTTTACCGTTTGAGCGCGTCTACACAAATTCCACTTTTCCGGACCTGGCGAGGCCCTTTCGGGGCACTTTTAGGGTTTTACTATAAATAGGGGGTTATAAAATTAAAACATGGGTTTCTTCTTCTTCTCACACTACGGTAAATCAGCCATGGTTGCCCAAGGGGGCTGCCATCCTTCTTCTCTCAAATCGACCTCCTTCCCCTTTATAAAATGCCGTAGTACCTTAGTGTTTATCATAGGCCTTGACGAGGCGAACCTTTCCCCTTTATTAGAAACCATTTTTGACTATTTTTGAGTTCGGGCTTGGATTTTCATGGTGCCTCAAGGGTTAAAGTTGCTTCCCTCGTAGTCCCCGACATAACCTAGAAGTATTGTCGGATTTGGAGCGATTTCCTTTCGGTGGGGATTTGAGATTTCATCTCAAAGTGAGGTAAGGGATGTTTTAGGTTTATATAAATGTTATATTGAATGTATTTCATGCTTATACAACTTGTATGCATGCCTAAGTATTTTATTTAAGACAGTGTCTTTCGGTTTCGTAGAGTCCGATCTATTGGCTTGAGGGCATAGACTTGTTAGGCTTTGGATTCGTGACCGGAGGTTGTTGATAAAGGTGTTTTACAATGTAGGAGTTGCTGACTCTACTTGCATTAAGGATTTAAGGCCTTAAGCGTAACGGTGCCTATGACATTATTGTCAGAGTTTTGGGATTAGGTACCCTAACTTTCACAAGATGCTTGGTTCCCGTAGCATTTTTCGTAATGATCTTTTCTGACATTGATGTCATTCGTATTGATAAATTTTTTTGGGGTTGACCTGGTTGGGGTAGGTTATGAACTAGTGCCTTATACTATCATACTACCTTATAAAGTTGTATGTTATGGACGAGTGTTAATTGCCGTCAATGCTACCTTACTTACGAGTAAGTGTGGGCAGGCGTTAGTCACTGTTATTGCTACCACACATTTGAGTATGTAGTGGGCGGGTTCTGGTCATTGTTCGTACTGCCATGTCGCACTTTTCTTTTGTTGTGTTTCGACGCTTTGTTGTCTTGGGATTCTCTTAGTGGTTGATATTGAGTTGACATGCCAATTCGTTTGAGGGGTTGCTTTCGGTTCGTGGCTTCACGTTCCATCAGTTGGATCTTGAGGCTTCTGGAGTTGTTCTTTAGTTCTTTAAGAACTTTTCCTCAGTGTGACCTTGTGTTAGGTCCTTGTTCGGTTTTCCTCGGGAAGTTCCTAATTTCGGGGACGAAATTTCCTTAAGGAGGGTAGGTTGTAATGACCCGGTCATTTTCTTTCCTTTCCTTTTTTAAAAATTTTACAGATGAATTTTTTTCATTGAATTTTCTTTTTAGAGTTCGGTTATTCATCACTTAGTGTCGTCTTGAGTGCTCGGAAATGGTTTCTAAGACTATTTCCTTCGGATTGACAACTTCCTTTAAGGACCGAGTCATTTCCACTTTTTTTTTTTTTTTTTTTTTGACACTATTCACTTTTTGTCTTTTTCCTGATAATGGTTTTTCTTCGCGTAACCTCACTTTTTGTGCTCGGATTTGGTTCCGATTTTGCATGCATCTATGATATTTAAATTACATGCTTTGTGTATTTTTACTTTTCTAGAAAAGTATGCTAGTTGTTTACTTTTACGTAAAAGGGCATGGATGCATAGTTTCTTCGGAAACATTATTTATTTTTGGGGTTTTTCGTAATCATAGAAAGTAATTATTTTATTTCCTAGAGACCTTTTTTGTAATTTATTTTGGTAGATATTTTCAAAAAGGACCTTTTTGTAATTACCGGAAAGTGTGACAAGTGTCGCGCTCTCATTGGGCCACTTGTAAGCATCTCATTGGTTAAGCCTTGGATGATAACATGAGGAGGGTGGAGATTCACCCACTTGTTGGCCTAACATTGGTACACTTGTTAGCTTGGATTAATGACAAGTGTAGGCTTTAGATTAAGCCTAGAATGAACCATTGGATTAATGACAAGTGTAAGTTTCTAATTAAAGTCTAGCTTTTGTGTGTGTGTAGACATGGTACAAGACTAGATGTAATTGACTTTCTTTGACCAAGTGAGTGGAGGATTACACCAAAGGGGGTTAATATTTCATTTTACATGTTTTTTATTTCATCATCTTCCTCACATAAAACCTTAGCCACTATTGAAGGAAACTATTAACATAGGCTTAAAACCTTGGTTTTGACCTCCTTCCACTCACCTTAGACTCAAAAGCTTAAAACAAAAAATAATTGCCTCACTGTCCTCTATATAACCCTTGAAGGAAATTCAAAATTTCCTTTATTTGTTTTGGATTCAAGAGGAACAATCCTCTTGTGAGGTAGGGGATGATTTAGGTTTTTAATCTAAGTGTTATAATTGTTTTTATAACTTACAATAAATTATTTACATGTCTTATACTTAATTTTTAAATTAATAGGTTGTAATACCTTGCATGAAATAAAGCTGGGACATGATATTCTTGAAGGCCGTGACTTGATCTATAACTTGTATTAGTATAAAGTCATTTGGAGTTGTTTTAGAATCTAGAGATTTAATTATTTAAAATTAGTTAATTTCTATTTAATTGTTCCACTTACTTAATTAAGTTGTTGAGTTGATATATGTGATTACCATGATAGTACCATTGACATATAATTATTTGAAGTCATTTGAAATTGATTTAAATTCTAGAAAAATTAATTAGTTAGTTTAATTAATTTATATTCAAGTGTTACATTCATTTAAATTCACATTTGACTTGATATATGTAATGAGTATGGTATGTTCTTTAACGTATATTAAATTGAGAATATTTGAATAAGTTCAGAAAACTTTATTTAATTATTTTCTCGTATGAAATTTAATTCGTCTAGTTGTACCTAGTGTAGAATTAACTTATAACTTGATTTTAAACAATGTCTTGACATATTCTTCAACATATATTAAATTGAGAATATTTGAATGAGTTTATAAAACTTTATTTAATTATTTTCTTGTAGGAAGTTTAATTTGTCTAGTTGTAACTAACGTCGGATTAGTTTGTGACTTGATATTAAATTAGGCCTTGATATAACCTTTGACATATATTATATTTAGAATTCTTGAAGTTGCTTTGAAATCTTGGGAATTTAATTATTTAATTTAATTAAATTTCATTTGTATGCTTTCATTGAGGTAATTGAGTATTGATGCTATATTCTTGCTTAATTTATAATTTGCAACTTGGTATATGATTACAAGATAGTATTCCATGAGTAGAAGTCATGATTGAACTTGTTGTATACACATTATACTCATATGACATTTAATATGCCATTGTAGCTTGAAGGCCTAGAGCATATGTGACAACCCGGATTTTTAAGAGTTGAAATTATTTTTATTTCATGATTTTTAATTGTCATAGTTGATTATTATAATTTTCATTGGAGATTTGTCCATTTAAATTATTTAAGTGGGTTGATTGGATTTTGATTTTTATTGCAATTGTGTACATGTATGATATATAAATAAATTGCATTTGAAGATATAGGAAGCAAAAGGGAAGGGATCAGCCGAGTATGGGAGGAAGGAAAGGAAGTGAGATGAAATTTGCAATTTCAAGGAGCCCACTTATTGATGTTAATGATTTAGTCTTGGGTCTTTGATTTAGTTTTCATTGTTACATATTATATATATGTAATCTGATGGTGGGTATTGGGAGAAAGAGAGCAGCAGCGAAAAGAGAAGGAAAAATGGGTTTCCGCGGGTCCCTCTTTGTTGATATTTAAGAAGCTTGATTTGTCATTTTTTTTCCTGGAGATATATATATATATATATATATATATATATATATAGTTTATTTACCTTTTCTGAATGTAATACTTCACCAATATGCTGTATTCTTCAAACCTCTATCAGTTACATTAATTTGTAAGTTTATTTCAGTAACCTTTTGTAATTACTTTTTGATTTTAATATCAGTTTAATATTTAGTTATTTATCTTGTTATATATATATATATATTGGTCGGTTATACACCGCCTTATTTAATTTAATGTTTAACTTGTTTTAAGTTATTGTGTGTTTCCCCTATTGGTATCAGAGCCATTTATTCGTGAATATTTGTATAATCTATTATGTGTCTTCTCTCCGACTTATCTCGATCGATTGTTTTGTTTAGATCATTCTGTTTATTGATTCTTAAATCATTGTACTCTTATTCCTACCTATAAGTCCAGATCCAAACAATAAGACCTGAGCCAAACAGTAAGACCCAAGAGAGGCCTGAGCGGGACGGCATGAGTAGATGAGTGCGTGGATAGGAATTAGATATCGCTTTGAGAGAGTCATGAAAATAGTATATTTTATTCAGTCATTCAACCACAGGTAGTCTGAGATAAGTAAACATGAATAGGTTATTCAGGTCTTCCTCTTCAATGAGTTCTAGATCCAGAACCAGCCTACCCCCTATTCCAAACATAGTTAACGAAGAAGAATACCAAGTTGAAGACATTAGTTTAGATTTTAGTGATTGGAGTATTCCTCGTATTCCAACCAGAGAAATCTACAAAACTAGTTTCTTCAAGTCAACCTTTCTTAGTGACTACACAGTTAAAACAGTAGAACAAATCTACTCCTTGTCCAAAGAACATGAAAGATGTCAGTTACTCACTAGTAAAGCAATTAAAAAACACAAAGATTATGGATCCAATTTTATTCACATAGGCTTAGTCCAAGTGGCTATTAATCCATTTGGCGGTACTAGTCTCAATGTCTCAGTACTCTTAGCTCTTCGTGATGCTAGATTCCTAGAATATGATGATAGTCTCTTAGGAATAATCGAAACCAGTCTCTGTAATGGTTCAGTTCATTTTAATTGCTACCCTGATCTAACCCTCAGCCTCACTAATCCTCATTTATTAAAAGCCTTAACCCTTAATGTTAAGACTTCCGGTTACAAGATGCTCCCTGGTTCACAACCTCTAGGTCTTATTTACCGAATTTATTATAAGACAAGAGGAACAAATCTCAACATTAAAGCCATAAAAAAGGATGCTAAGGGTCATACTCTATTAATTGAAAGTAGTTCTGCTGATGCTAATATTCAGCTCAAGAAAACTATTGCTTGGAAAGATATTTCTTTACCAAATGAATGGTTCCTTGAGAATGAAAATCATCCATTAAAAATACAAAATGATATTTGTAGTCTTGATAGAGTCCAGGAATATATTGATGGAACAGTTAAAATAAGCTTTGATGAACAACGCCTTCTGACCCGTTCCCATCCTTCTACTTCCTCTAGACTAGATCAGGACAAAGAAAGTAACTCAGTTCCTCCTCTTGAAAGAAAAAATTCAAGACTTAATCCACAGTTCAAAGATCTCAAGTTAAAAGGTGTTCACATTGAAGAACAAATTAGTCATCCTTGTTATGAACAAACTCCTCCAGCCAAGGCTCAATCTGCACCTAATTCACCTACCCCTTCAGATTTCATTGGTAACATCAACCCAGTCGATCCCTCGTTAAACACCATTAGTAAACCTTTTAAATATAATCTCCCCAAGTTACATGAAGAATATTCCTCTCAACAAAACAAAGAAAAAAGAAAAACTTTTTGAAAAAATCATACTGAGAAGGAACAACAAAAAATCCTCCGTCATTGGCAAAGATTTATGACAGAACACCAGCTAGAAATCAAATTTTTTGATTATCTAGAAAACTGTTATAATCACGTCAATGTTCTTACTAAAGTCAAATGGAAAAAACCAGATAAATCAGTAACTTCTTCTTCCGTTCTTCCTCTAGATTCAGTAATTCTAGATCATATGGGAACAGAAATCCCTGCCTCTCCCTTAAAGGTCACCACCACTATGACGACCCTGGTTTTTAGGCCAGCGTGTCCTGTGATGAACCGTAAGGATGATCCGATAACGGATCTGAACGCGGAAGCGAAAACAGAAAACAAAACTCTAAGAATTCAAAGTGACCATCCATGAGGTCGTGGAACTCAACAAGGACTGATGCGGAAGCAAAAGATCGAAAACATGACAAATAAGCCCCCAAGGGCAAAATAGTCATTTCTGAAAATCATAGATTCGGGTGCCACCGAGCACACCGCTGGAAGGACAACGAAAAACTAATCAAGATGGACTCAAGAATCGCATGATTCGGAGTCCGGACGAAGGAGAAACGGCATGACGAAGAAAAACGAGCACTTAAGGCAAAAAGGGTAAACTGGTAATTATCCAGGAAGAAGCGGGTGCAACTGAGCACACCGTTGGAAAGATAGCGAAAAATTAGTCAAGTTCAAAAAAAAAATTCACTTGAATCGGAGTCCGGACGAAGGAGAAAAGCCCAAAAGAAGAATTGACGTCGCGGCGGCCCGACGAGGGGCCATGGCGCACACGACACCCATGCGCGAGCCCACCGGCGTGCATGCCAGCGCCCAAAGACATGGCTGGTGGCAGCCCTTGCCTGCTACTACATTTTTTTTGATCTGCCCAGAACTGAGGCTTGAAACGAAGGTCAAGACGAGTTTTTCTGAAAAAATACGAAGAAGAAACCCCCCCCCTAAAATCGAGTTTTCTACCTGACTTCTTGGACGGAATCGAAAAAAACTCACTGTGAAATCCCCAAAATGCCCCTAGATCAGAACTGAACAAGAGGGTCATAAAGCTGCTAAATGAAAACTGGAAACTGAAACTTCACGAGGGATTTTCGGTACCAAGACGACATTTTCTGGAAAAACACGAAGAAGAAACCCCCCCTAAAATCATGTTTTCTATTCAACCATGTCAAAATAAGAAAATAAAACTGATGTGAAAGGTCTATAATGCCCCTAGATCAGAATATGCAAAAAAAAAATGCGAAATGAATTCACAAGAGGCTCAAAACACATACGATAAGGTTTTACCCGGAAACAACCATGCACACAAATGTAACTTACCTATTTAGATGTGCTACAATGGTCCATGGCTTAAAAATATAGCCGATACAAAATTCGACCCCCCAACAGGCAAAAAGGTAAAAATGGACTTGGAATGGAAAACATGGAATCCAAAAATGCAAAACGGGATCAAATGACCGTTTGGCCCTTGGCCACACTTCAAACATGATTAATAAGACCCTATGAAAGAATGAAAATGGAATTCCCCCACCCGATGCAACCATGGTGAAGCAATGACTTGCGATTTTTCAAGGTTTTCATAATATTTCATGAAGTTAAAAAGTTGTATAGAACACAATATACATGTCATTGGCCTCCGGCCTCATCTCATACATATCAATTACATTGAAAGGAGTGTACTTAACTACACATTACATACATGGAATCAAATATACATATTTTGACATATAAGTCTACAAAATGATATTTCATGCTAACATTTGCATGAAATGGAAACTTAAAAGCTACACGACATCCAAGGAATGCTAGGCTTCATGAACCAAGTCTTCGTACCTGAAATATGCCCCAGTATCTTAGGGGTGAGTAACATAAAGCTACTCGTAGGAGATGAGCATGCATCGACCTAGTATTTTACAAATTTATCACCTTAAGGTGAAACATGTTAAAGGGGCTCATGCCACCTAATCTCTATGTCCAAGTGAGACTCGGGGAGCATCCTAAGCTACCTTAGAGTCTAAGCAACAAAAATCATAATATACATACGTGTATGAAACGAATCATGGTTGGGATAATCCAAAGAACACGACAAGAAGAATGCTTGAGCATAGATTAACATGAACTACATTTTTAATACAATTGAACTAGGTCTAGAGTAATCCATACAACGTGGCAAAAGCATATTTGAATACAAGTTAACAAGAATCACATTATCCATGCAATTCAACAACAAAAGAGTATGTTATACAATACAATAAGGTTTAAGTTCTCAAAGCCATCAACTTAGAATCTAAAGCACAAAATAACAGTAGTGGTTCATGCCACCTAACGTCTATGTTATAAATGAATCAATAGGATCAATCCTAAACTTTATTAGAACGTTAAAACACGATTTTCAATATCGATGCAATTTAACCAACATTGAAACTTCCAATACAACGTATAAAGCATAATTTCGCAAAGTTAACATCCTGTAACTTAAAATGAAACGACAAATAAGAAACAACAAGTTACAACATCATCTAGTTATCAACTTGAAAATGAAATGCGAAATCAAACAAAGTGGATACTCGGACGTCATGCCGGATCAGACCGACAACATAGTTACTTTAGGGTTACTAGCCCATGGGTAACCTCCCTATGTGCGCACTAGACTATATATAAAGGGACTATCCCCCGTACTAGAACCACGTCCTAGCCATAGTCAAACAACGACATCCCCAAGTTTCCAAAATCAACAAGTTATGCAACAACGCATATATCAATAGGAATATGCAAGATAATCAACTATCTACCAAGCACAACCAAATTTGGAAACCTATACAATCCATGCTCTAAGTCCACAACTAATATGATGTGATGAATGTCGAATCTTCAGTGCGCGATTCGTTACACGCTATGCATGAATGATGTTAAATACGAAGTGTGCAAATTATTACACAACGTAACAATATATTCAATAAGAAAAACATATTCTCATGAATACAAATATAGCAACTATGTTATCCAATGTTCAAAACATAACCAAATGAATATACAACAAGTCTAAGTCCATGATTTGAATATAGAAACCACTTCTAAAACACAACTAGATCATGGAGCAAATTGATAGAATTTAAATAGATAAACACAATTAAATTCTCTAGATTTCCGATTCAATTTCAATTAACCTCAATTTAATACATGTTAAAGGGCATGGCATGGTCATCACTTATATGCATTCTAAAACTCAATTAGGTTGTTAGAACAACAAAGTAGAACTTTAGTTAAATCATGCTAATTTAAATCCCAAGGTTCTCAAACAACTTCTAATAGTCCCAAATTAATATATACTAGTAAACAAGTCATGGCCAATACAAATATCAAGTTAAAATCTTAATTAAGCTAATGGGACCACAAAATAGATTTTAATTAATTCTTTTAATTAAAATCTCTAGATTTTCAAACTTAACCAAATGCTCTTAATTTAACATATCTTAGAGAACATGCCAAGGACTAATGTAATATCACATTACAAGTTTATTTCATTCAATTTAAGACCACGTGAATTAAACTTTCACTAAAGTTAAATATAAAATAAAGGTTGCAATTCTCATGCAATTAATCCCAATTTAATACATGTGAACAACCACACCAAAACTTAATTTTCTAGCGTGCCACAATTCAATTCCAAGTTGTATATCACCATGAGGATTAAATCTTAAACAAGGAAATTAATTAAATGAAAGGTTTCAAAACCTCACCGAATATTCTAAATCAAATATATGTGAAGCTATATGGCATGTAGATCAAGAATATCAAGTCGGAATTCAAATGGAGTGAATAGTGCACTCGGGGCAAATTAATTAATCAAATTAATTAATAATTACTAATTTTCAAAACACCTCCAATTACTTTCAAATTCAACTATGTTGAAGAGCATGCTAAGGCCTAATATAATATGCTAACACATATTAATTTCAAGCTAGTTAAGGCCATGTGAATTAATCTTTCACCTAAGATAAATATTAAATAAAATCTTCAATACTTATTCAAATGTTCCAATTTTAATACACGACAATGAACATATCAAGGGGCAATATAAAATCATGCTACACGTTTAAACCAAGTCATGAGCAACCGGGAAAATTAGATCCCGTACAAGAAAAATAAATAATAAAATCTCTAGATTTTATATTTAATCATGCAAACAAGTAGTATAAGTATCACAAGCATACTATATAACAAGAATTTAAACCTAAAACATCCCCTACCTCAATTTGAGATGAAAATCCCAAACACCCACCAAAATAAAAGTGCTCCGAATTTGACGATACCGAGAGGTTTTATCGGGGACAACATCGTGAATATAACCCCTATCAAAGCCCCATCAAAATCATAACTTGACCTCAAAACCAAACTCAAGAAATGGTCAAAACTGAATTCTAATAAGGGGGAAAAGTAGAGCACGGCGAGGGGAACAACAAACGTTAAGGCCGAAGACTTTCCATTAAGGAAAAGTGAACCAAAAGAGGAGAGAGAAGATGGCAGCACCCCTTGGGCTGCCATGGGAGCTCCAGGTCGTGCATGAAGAGGGGAGAAGATCAAAAATGAAATATCTCACCCCCCTTTTATAGAAATCTCAAAAAGTGCCCCAAACGGGCCCCACCGGGTCCGAAAAAGTAAAATCTGAGCAGACGCGCTCAAATGGAAAAACTTTGTGAACGAAAAAGATTCAAAATGATAAAATATGAACAACGGAAGAAATGGCGTCAAAAACTGAGTCCCAAGCAAAAAGTTATGCCCAAAACAAGTTTGGCGCTAACTGGGGCCAGAAACCCCGAAACTGGAAAATATCGTCCAGGAGGAAATTTCAAGAGTACACAACTCGACAAAACGTGAAAATGAATCTTGTACGAGGATCCAGGCTCAAAACAAGACATTTTGCAATAACTTTCATTAATTGCACAATGGCCCCTTCAAAAAGTAAAAACTACACTTATGGCCCAGAATGAAAATATCTTCCAAAAATATTTTCTTAAAAACCCCTGAAATAAAATATCTTCAAAATATATTAACGAAAAACACCCCAAGAAAAGAAAATAATTTCAAAGAACTTTGCATCCATGCCCCTATGGACACTGGGAGCAACCAGAGTACTTTCTTGCAAAAGTAAAGATATGTATTTCGTGGAAACCACTCAAGATGAAGGTACTTGAAGTCAAAAACCAACTCCGAGCATGAGAAGTGAGGTTGTGCCAAAAACTGACAAACAGAGATAAGACAGAATAGGGAAAAGGACGAAATAACGCATAGTGTTAAAAAACGAAAAATGTGAAAATGACTCGGTCCTCAAAGGAAGTTGTCAATCCACGGAAAAGAGTCTCAGGAACCAATTCTGAGCACTCGAGATGACACTAAGCAACACGAAACAGAGCTCAGAAAAGAAATTTAAAAGAAAAAAAAATCCATTCGTAAAATTTCAGGAAAAAGGAAAGGAAGGCAAATGACCAAGTCGTTACAACCACAGTCACTGATAATGACACACGAAAAATAATTGAACAAAATAATTTTACCAATCAATATTTGCATACTATTGGGACTCAACTTGATAAGATTGAGCTTTCCCTCACTCAGTCTTCTATTCCTCCTGTTCCTTCTACCCCACTTGAGTCACCAATTATTTCTATGCCTACACAGAGAAAAGGCCTTCCCAAAGCCATCCCTAACTCTTCTGTCATTCTCCAAATTGAAACTCTTCTCAAGACCATGGAGAAAGGCAAAGCAATTAAAGAAGATAAAAAACTCATTGTCATCAATAATACTGATGATTCTGATAGTCTTTCTTCTACCTCCAGTTACCCCTCTGATATTCAACAAATTGAACATGCTTTTTCTAATCTAGAATTAAATCGATTAGTTAATAAACGTGTTAATCCAACTAGTCTTACCAAAAATTGGTACCCTAGACCTACACCTCCTGACCTTCAATATGAAGAAATAAATATTGAAAATCAATTTTCTGTTTCCTCTGATAAACTCTATGAATGGAATATTGATGGTTTTTCAGAACAGGAAACTCTTAATAAACTCAGTCATATTTCCATGGTGGCTAATAATTATGTTACCACACATAATCTTAGTCAACCCGAAATAGTTGATCTTCTAGCTTCGGGATTCTTAGGGATGTTAAAATCTTGGTGGGAAAAACATCTAACTAAAGATTCTCGAACACAAATCAAAAATGCTATTCAAAAAGACAATGATGGTCTTCCCATTTTTTATGAAGCCCTAGGACGTGCTATTCCTGATGGAGTCAATACCCTTGTTTACACCATAGTAGACCATTTTATAGGCACTCCTAGTAACATCACCTCTAGAATACATGACCAGCTTACCAATCTCTCTTGTCCAACCATGAGTGATTTCAGGTGGTATAAAGATGTATTCCTGTCCAGAGTTATGCTAAGAGACGATAGTAATAAACCATTTTGGAAAGAAAAATTCATTAATGGTTTACCCAACCTTTTTGCTCATAAAATTCGAGATACTCTTAGTAAAGCCACAGGTAACATTGATTATGATAATCTCACATATGGCAATATCATCAGCTTAATCCAGAAGGAAGGATTAAGGATGTATATTGATATGAAAATTAGTAACCAATTACAAGATGATAGGAAAAGAGCTAAGTATGAAATGGGAACCTTTTGCGAACAATATGGTCTTCCACCTATAGCTCCTTCCAGACAAAACCCTAAATCACATAAGCAAAATTACAAAGGTCACCATAGAAATTACAAGAATAGGAAACCAGTCTTTCCTAAAAATGAATATTATTCTCAAAAGCCTAAACCTAAAAAGAAATTTAGGAAAAAGAGCTTTAGAATACCCCTAGTAATATTAGTAAAGATAAATGCCACAAGTGTGGTCGTCAAGGTCACTTTGCAAAAGATTGTTATGCAAAGACAAAAATCAATCAGTTACAAATCCCTAATGATATTAAGGAATCTATTTACCAAATTCTTCAGTTAAAAGACACCGATGACAGTAGTAGCGATCCAGAAGCTGGCTCCTCCTCACAATCATCTGATACTTCTCCTAGTTCACCCAATATTACATTAGGATGCAAAGATAGTTGTTGTAATCCTACTAAGTCACTTAATGTTCTCACAAATAATGATGAACAAGAACATCTACTTATTGATTTAATCAGTAAAGTCGATGACCCTGAGTTAAGAAATCTATATTTTAAAAAGCTTAAGGTATTACTAGGTAACTCAGAACCTGAAGCCCCGACAGTTAGTAAGCCTAATTTTAGTCTATATAAAACTCTAGAAAGATTTAATAACAAACCAAAAGAAGTTACTATCCAAGATTTGCAAACAGAAATTAACATAGTCAAAAATGAGATTAAGAATCTCAAAACAGATCACCAAGTCATAAAAAATGATATACAAGAACTAAAACAATATTCTACTTTTTCCTTTACAGGAAAAGACTCTTCCGAGTCCTCTGATAAAGAAACTTCTACTCATTCAAAATCAAAACATTTAAATTCTTCTGGTTCTGAATCTTCTAACAAACTCCAAACTTTGAGTCACATTTCATTTCAAAAATGGTATACTAAAGTTACTCTTATCATCAACAAAGATTTCAAACTTGAAGTCGTTGCTTTGGTTGATACAGGAGCTAATCTTAATTGCATTCAGGAAGGCCTCATACCAACTAAATACTATGAGAAAACCTCCGAAAGGCTAAGCTCAGCTAATGGTAGTAAAATGGACATAAAATACAAGCTTTCCAAAGCTCATATTTGCCAGAACAATGTATGTTTTAAGACATCATTTGTCTTGGTCAAAAATATGACTGATAAGCTCATATTAGGTGTTCCATTCATTTACCTCCTCTACCCATTTACCACTGACAATGAAGGATTAGTCACTCGTCCTTTTGGACACCAAGTTCACTTCAAATTTCTTAGTCCTCCTTCCAGGAGCGAATTGAAATCAGTAATTGATTCTTCTGTGTCTAAATCAATTAAGATAAGTAGGAGAGAAAACACAGAATAGATTATACAAATATTCACGAATAAATGGCTTTGATACCAATAGGGGAAGCGCACAATAACTTAAAACAAGTTAAACATTAAATTAAATAAGGCGGTGTATAACCGACCAATATATATATATATATAACAAGATAAATAATTGAATATTAAACTGATATTAAAATAAAAAAGTAATTACAAAAGGTTACTGAAAAAAAACTTACAAATTAATGTAACTGATAGAGGTCTGAAGAATACAGCATATTGGTGAAGTATTACACTCAGAAAGGGTAAATAAACAAGAACTGAATATTACAAATAGAACTGGATATTGAAGCCTGAATTCTCTCTCTTTCTCAAAGTCTGGAAGAGTAGCTTGAATGAAGCCTGAATTCCAATGGGACTGACCACTGCATTTATAGGCGAGGCTGGAGACATCTGAGGCGTGATTCCTGGCTTTCAAAAAGTAACTTTTGATTGTTTGTAATTGTTGGTGAATAATGGGTTACTGTTCCTGTCGTTTATGCCGACGGTTACTGTAGATGAATAGTTCTTTGTCGGGAGCACTGTTGAAATAGTGATTCTGCCGACAGTTACTGTAAAAATAGTGACTTGGACCTATTACTGTAGCATTGTTGACTTTTCCTGAAAATCGTCAATAAGGATCATCATAGGGATTTTGACTATCTTGGAAGACTGAGTCATCATATAGGTTAATCGGGTCACTAGACTCAGCTTCAGAAAATGTATCATCAGCTTCTTCCTCTTCTTAGGAGAGTTCTTGGAGGCGATCAGTTAAGGAAGCAGCCATTTTCTTGAGCTCTTCAATCTCCGATTTTGGAGTTTTCTTGGATTTGGAGGTAGTTGCAGAAGAAGAGGTCTGTTTATGTTGAGTTACTGGTTGTGGTTGTGAAACCGCTGTGACTGGTGTTGGTGACTGCTGGGGAAATTCGCCCTTAATGTAACCAATGATTCTGTCAATTTGGAATGCGTCCCACCATTTAACATAGTGACGACGGATAACTCTGGTACCTTGGATATCATATTGCCATTTGAAAATCCAAGGAATTTTGTATTTGCAGGAGAACAGGAGGAGGATAGGGAACTGAGAATTGTGTTTACTGACTTTATACACAGTGTGGAAATATTTAATTTGGTTGGCAAGAGTTAGGGGCAAGATTTCCAGAATGGAGCCATACTGAGACCACCATTTCAAAAACCAGGTAGGGAGTGGAGTTTTGTAATTGAATTGGTTATCAAAATTGACAAACCAAGAATGTGTAAATGACTCATTTTGGTGAAGTAGGATGGTGAACCAGGCATTCATGTAGTCATGGTAATTAAACACATAATCATTTTCAGGCAAGGGTTTGCATTGAGCAAGATGACCACCCCATTCTTCTAAGGACATGATTTTTTGTATATAGAGAGAATGGTAGAGAACCTTTGTCTTATCAATTTTATCAAAAATTTTGTTAATACGGATGGATTTGGTGGAATACAGAATATTTCTGTAATATAGAAGTGACTTGAAAGGATGACTGGAAATGTAATGAATATTAGGAGGAAAGAAGGACCGGGCTAGTTCAATGGGGTCCTGTATGTGACTAAGAGAGGGCTCAATGTAAAATAAGCCATGAACTGGTTTTTCAATGTAGTCATTAGGTGCTTTTGAGGTAGGCCTTGTGGTAAATGATTGGGGGTAGCGTGTAGGAGTGACTTCGAAAGGATCAGGGGCAGGGTTAACTAGAGCAGACTTGAAGGTTGGTAACTGAGAAGTAAGTGGTTGAAATCTATTGGTGACTGCTAGGGCAGAAGATTGTGACTTGGTAACTGGGGTGTTGCCGGAGCAAATATCAAAAGGTTTAACTCGGTGCCTCTGGGGAGGCTGTCGTTCTGCCATCAGATTTCTACAAGAATTCTCTAGTAAGAAAATCTGGAATAGAATTATTACTGCCTTTGATATATTCTATATCAAAATCGAATATACTTAATATAGCTTGCCACTGGGCAAAAATTTGTTTAGAAGCAATATTTTTAACATCTTTTTCTAAAACATATTTTGCACTTTGACAATCAACTCTGAGTAAAAACTTTTGGTTCAAAATATCATCTTGAAATTTACTAATACACAAAACAATAGATAAAATTTCTTTCTTAATAGTACTATAGTTACTTTGTGCTTTTGTCCAAACACCAAAATGGAATCGAACTAATTGTTCAGGTGTATTTGGACTGACTCGCTGCTTGAGGATGCCACCATATCCAATGTCAGAGGCATCAGTTTCAATTATTTTAAAAGAATCAATAGTCAGAATGCCAAGACAAGGTAAAGACTTGACATAACGCTTAATAGATTTAACTAGATCAGTATAGACGGAAGTCCATGGAGGGGGGTTACTCTGAAGTCGATCAAATAAGGCTTTACAATGCTTGCAAAGATCTTTGTAAAAATCAACAATGTAATTTAAAGCCCCTAAGAATCTCTGTAACTGTGATTTCTCTAAAATTTGATCGGGGAATTTATCAGCAAATTGAAGAGACCTATCAATGGGATGAATTTGTCCTTGATAGATATGGTAACCAAGAAACCTGATATTGGTTTGGAATAACTTGATTTTTGTAGCAGAAACAACAAGACCATTTTTTTGAATTGTGGCTAGAAACGATTTTAAATGTTTCCAGTGTTCATCAATGGACTTGGAATAGATAAGAACATCATCAATATAAACAATGGAAAAGTGACTATAAGGATTGAAAATATCATTCATGATATTTTGAAATTCACTAGGACCATTTTTTAATCCAAAGGGCATGACTGTCCATTCATAATGACCAAAAAGAGTAGTGAAGACAGTTTTGTATCTGTCTTTTTTGCGGAGACGAATCTGCCAAAAGCCTGATTTCATATCAAATTTGGAAAAAAAAACGGCTTGACTAAGGCGACTAATAAGATCTTTTTTATTGGGGATAGGATACCAAATCCACTCTAAGACCTTATTTAGTGGTTTATAATTGATGACTAAGCGAGGAACACCTCTTTCTAGTTTAGAATTTTTCTGAACATAAAAAGCTGGACATGACCAACGTGACTTGCTTTTCTTAATAATCTTCTTATGTAGAAGATCATTAATTTCTTTTTTGCAGAATTCCATGACTTCAGGACTCATTTGTATTGGTCTGACTTTAGTAGGAATATGCCTTCTCTTGAATCCTTTAATATACGGTAACTTCACAGAATGTCTTTTTCTGTGCCAAAAAGCAGTAGGTAGATCAGAACAAACTGTATTTTTAATTTGGTGTTCAAAATCTTGAATTTTTGTTTGGATAACTGATTCAGTTAACTGGACATCAATTCTCTTGTAATTAACTTCCTTAAAAAAAAACTCAACTGTTGAGTTTTACTTTGAAGTAAGTTGATTGATTTAGATACAGATATATATATATATATATATATATATATAATATGTATATATATATAAATTGTCTGAATTAGAAGACGGAAGGCATGTGGGCTGAATACTTCAGCCGAAATAGAGGAAAAAAATGGAAAAAAAAGTAATGTAATGATATTTTCATGGGACCCACATGATTTATATTTAAAGAGAGAATGAAATTTGGTTTTCTATACATTGTACATGTATATATATTTATGTTTCTTATCTGATGGAAGGGAACCAGCCGACAATAGAAGGAGAAAAAGGAAATGATGTGAATGGCACTGTGATAGATAGTGGCGGAACCCAGTTAGTGAAATGGGCAATTTTCTTTTGGCTTTGAATTGTGCACGTGGGCTATTATTTTTCTTGTGAGGTAGTCAGATGAATGATGATACTAATAAGATAAGAAAAATGAAATGATGGAGGTGTGATGGTGAGCTGTTTACATTTTGTCCATATGATTGCCCTATATATATTGTGTACTTGGTGACCATGGTAATGATACAAAGAAGATAGAAAAATTAAAGAAAATTGAGGACAGACAGCCGAGAGACGGCACAGAGGGCTGGACTTGAGGCTTTGAAATTTCAGTGATGATTTGTTTTACAGTGTAGGGATTTTCATACCTGAATAGTTTGGGGTGATTTTTATCTCAAATATTTTGTTAATGCTATCTTGTTAAAATTACGTATATGTATTTTGTTTAAAGGCATATATATATTTTGTGAGACTAATTTTCATGAAACTCCTTTAATTTCTTGTTATGATTTTTCTACTAGGACTTCTCCCGTCTCACCCCCTTTTAGTTTCAAATACCGAGGATGCTTGAGGATTTTTAGCTACGGGTTTAGGTGAAAGAGTTGGTGTTGAGTATTTTTATTTAATTATTTAGAGATTTTGTTGTTTTTCATTTGAGGAATTAATTTTGTATTAATAAAATGATATTTCTTTTGAGATCCTGGGTGTAATACTGATGTATTTTGATTTGAATAAATCGAAGAATTTATTTAGAAAATTCGGGGCGTTACAGAATGGTATTAGAGCCTGTACCCAGTCGGAAGTGTGAGTTTGGTGATGTTGTTAACGGGTGTGAGTGGACAAGTGTTTAGTTCTGATTAGCTACCGCTTGTAGTCTGGTGTGTGTGGGTGGGTGTCGTTCACTAACAGCTGCTGGTGTGGTCAATAATTGTGATTTGGCATGTTGTATTGCCTGGTTTTATTATTGGCCTTGTTTTTGTGGACGGGTGACGTCATTGATTAGCTATCACAATGGTTACGGAGTGTGTGGGCAAATAATTAGCACTGTCAGCTACCACAACGTTTTTTATGTCACGGTATCTCGCATTGCCTGGGGTAAAGATTTTTTATTTTGTTTTACCACTTTTGATATTTTCAGGAATGCAAAAATTTTTGGATTTGAATTTCGAGATGAAATTCTTTTTAAGTGGTGGAGAATGTGACAACTCGAATTTTTAAGAGTTGAAATTAATTTTATTTCATGATTTTTAATTGTCATTGTTGATTGTTAAAATTTTCATTGGAGATTTGTCCATTTAAATTATTTAAGTGGGTTGATTGGATTTTGATTTTTATTGCAATTATGTACATGTATGATATATAAATAAATTGCATTTGAAGATATTGGAAGCAAAAGGGATCAACCGAGTATGGGAGGAAGGAAAGGAAGTGAGATGAAAATTGCAATTTCAAGGGGCCCACTTAATGATGTTAATGATTTAGTCTTGGGTCTTTGATTTAGTTTTCATTGTTACATATTATATATATGTAATCTGATGGTGGGTATTGGGAGAAAGTGAGCAGCAGCGAAAAGAGAAGGAAAAATGGGTTTCCGCGGGTCCCTCTTGGTTGATATTTAAGAAGCTTGATTTGCTATTTTTTTTCTTGGAGATATATATATATATATATATATATATATAAATTGTCGGAATTAGAAGACAGAAGGCAGGTGGGCTGAATACGTCAGCCGAAATGGAGGAAAAAACATGGGAAAAAAAGTAATGTAATGATATTTTCGTGGGACCCACATGATTTATATTTAAAGAGAGAATGAAATTTGGTTTTCTATACATTGTACATGTATATATATTTATGTTTCTTATCTGATGGAAGGGAACCAGCCGACAATAGAAGGAGAAAAAGGAAATGATGTGAATGGCACTGTGATAGATAGTGGCGGAACCCACTTAGTGAAATGGGCAATTTTCTTTTGGCTTTGAATTGTGCACGTGGGCTATTATTTTTCTTGTGAGGTAGTCAGATGAATGATGATACTGATAAGATAAGAAAAATGAAATGATGGAGGAGTGATGGTGAGCTGTTTGCATTTTGTCCATGAGATTGCCCTATATATATTGTGTACTTGGTGACCTTGGTAATGATACAAAGAAGATAGAAAAATTAAAGAAAATTGAGGACAGATAGCCGAGAGACGGCACAGAGGGCTGGACTTGAGGCTTTGATATTTCAGTGATGATTTGTTTTACAGTGTAGGGATTTTCATACCTTGAATCGTATGGGGTGATTTTTATCTCAAATATGTTGTTAATGCTATCTAGTTAGAACTGCATATATGTATTTTGTTTAAAAGCATATATATATTTTGTGAGACTGATTTTCGTGAAACCTCTTTAAATTTCTTGTTATGGTTTTCCTACTGGGACTTCCCTCGTCTCACCCCCTTTCAGTTTCAAGTATCAAGGATGCTTGAGGATTTTTAGCTGCAGGTTTAGGTGGAAGAGTTGGTGTTGAGGATTTTTATTTAATTATTTAGAGATTTTGTTGTTTTTCATTTGAGGAATTAATTTTGTATCAATAAAATGATATTTCTTTTGAGATCCTGGGTGTAATACTGATGTATTTTGATTTGAATAAATCAAGGAATTTATTTGGAAATTTTGGGGGAGCGTTACAACATATCTTGTGTGTATTCCATGACTTGATTGTGTATGTTAATTGACAACGTGCATTGTGTATATGTGATATACTTGCTGCATAATTTGATGATTTTTGGAAAGCTTGTATGGACATTGTAATATGTTAAGGCTAGAGTATGTCTCTAGTACGGGGGATGAGAGTTCCCTCTACAACATATAGTGTGCACTAGCTAGTTCATTGCAGGCTAGTAACTCGAGATCACTTGTTTGGTCATTGAGACCATATATCCTTTGTCTTTCCGCCATTGGTTGATTTCGCATTCAATTTCTAGTTGTAATTGTGGATTACTTTTAACTTGTGCTTGGACACATGGTACTTCATTTCTTGCTTAGTATACTTGTATTTGTATGCTTGTACGCCTTATATATCAAAAATACTTTGTATACTTAGATTTGTATACTTGTATGCCATGTATGTCAACATTGCTTAGTATACTTAGAAATGTATACTTGAATATATATATGTTGTATTCTATTTCAATATTGCTTAGCGCACTTGGTATGTACACTTGTATATTAATGATTCACTTTCTAGATAACCTAGTATGCTTGTATCTTGTATACTTGTCTTAAGTGCATTTCAATATTGATTGTATACTTGTGTACGTATACTTGTATATTGAATATCTTGTTGCGTGTACCACATGTTTCTATGCTGCCTAAATTGCATGAATGATGTGGTTTATGTTAGAAATGTTTTAAGGTAGCTTAGGCTGCTCCCTGAGTCTTACCTTGGACATAGACGTTAGGTGGCATGGACCTTATATATTGATTTATATCAATTTAATAAACAGTAAAATGTTAGGTCTATGCATATTCATCTCCTACGAGTAACTTGTTTACTCACCCCAAAGTTATCAGGTTATTTTCAGGTATGGTTACCTTGATTCGGGATGCACAATATCCCTAGGTCATTTTGTTGGATTGAAGTTCTTTTAAATGTATTCTTATTCACATGCAAGTGTTAGCATGTTTGAGTTTTACCTTGAGACTTGTAATGTGTGCCTAAGCACACTTTTTGATACTCATTTTATGTATATGATATGTGGCCAAGGGCCAAAGTTTATTTGGAATCTATGTTTATTGATAAATGTTAAAATTTGCCTTTAATATGAATAATATGAAAATCATTGTCTTAGTATGTCATTTTTGCACCGGAGTGTGCTTTGGGTATGAAATTCATTATTTGGCCTTTATTTAATATGTATGAGATTAGGCCATAGGCCAGTGACTTCTAATTTTATTCTATGCATTTTCACTTTCAAGATTTATTATGAAAAAAATAGAAAAATGATAAGTCATTGCCTAACCATGTTTGCATCGAGTGTGGGAATTCCATTTTTATTCTTCCATAGGGTCTCATTATTCATGCATGAAGTGTGTCCAAGGGCCAAACGGTAATTTGAAACCATTTTATAATTTTAAGTTTTAAAATTCCCTTTTCATGTGCATTTTTGCCTTTTTTGGCCGTCGGAGGGTCGGATTTTGCATCGGGTCTTCTTGGGAGCCGCGGACCATTCTCGTGTGCTTGAAATCATTTATTACGCTTGTGTGCATGTTCGTTTCAGCCTAGAAATGTATTTAGGGTCAAATGCATACTTGGTGCAAAGTTGCATTTTTTTTAGTTTTTGCCCTTTTCTGATCTAGGGGCATTCTGGGTATTTAACAGTATATTTTTTTCGTTTTCTTTTGCGTGGCCAGGTAGAAAACTCGATTTCGGGGGGGAGTTTCTTCTTTGTGTTTTTACACAAAAAAAAAAAAAAAAAAAAAAAATTCGTTTTGATGCCTCGCAGATCTGGAAAATCTGGTGCGCACAACTTTTTCAGGTTTTTCTGAAAAAAGTTCTGATCTAAGGGGCATTTCGGGTATTTCACTTGAAAAATAAAAACTTCTCTTGACATGCATGTAGAAAGCATGATTTTGGGAGGGGTTTATTGACAACCTTTTTCCAAAAAATGTCGTTTAAGCCCTCAAAACCCCATTTGAATTCCAAAAATCTATGCAAGCCCTGCACATACTTGAAACCTAGAAAGTTTATTTTTTTGAAACTTTGACGTTTCATATCTTTTTCGTCCCGACTCCAAATCAAGGGATTTTTCAATCTAAGTTTATTAATTTTTGCTTGTCTATCAAATTCTATCTGGACAAAACCATTTTACCCCTTGTCAAGTACCCTTGCTGCACTGATTTGAAACCCAAAAATTGGTTTTTTTTAAACTTTGACGTTTCATATCTTCTTCATCCGAACTCCGAATCAAGTGATTCTTGAGTCTAGATTTATTAATTTTTCCTTGTCTATCTAATGATATACTCAGTTGCATCTATTTTTTCTGAAAAGACCATTTTACCCCTTGTCAAGTACCCTTGCCGCACTGATTTGAAACCTAAAATTTAATTTTTTTGAAACTTTGACGTTTCATATTTTCTTCATCCAGACTCTGAATCAAGTGATTCTTGAATCTAGGTTTATTAATTTTTTCTTTTCTATCTAACGGTATGCTCAGTTGCATCCAGTTTTGTCTAAAAAGACCATTTTACCCCTGGTCAAGTACATTTCCCATTTTATAATCTTAGCTTCCGCATTTGATTCTTTTGAGTTCCGTGATTTCATGGAAGGATACCTTGGTGTCTTAGGGATGTTGTGTATCCCTAAAGACCTTGTTTCTATTTTTGCTTCCGCATTTCGGATCCGTTTCGGGTTATCTTACGGGTCATCACAGGACGCACTGGCTTGAAAAACCAAGGCTGTCACAAAGTACCTTTCATGTAAGTTGGGTTATTTATTCAAACTTTATTTCATGCGCCGTAATGTGTAAAGTATATAACATAGTGTTGTATACTTTTTATATGATACAGGAAGAGCCTAAGCCCCTGTGTTTGCAATTCATTTTGGATCTACTAGACGATCCCAGGAATGCAAAACAAGATTAATTATACAAGCTCACGAACATTGAACAAATTTAAAAATGCATCTTAATGAGAGTTGGTTGGACAAGCTACCTCGTACTAAGGCTTTGTATACTACTGCTTCATATTCTGATCACTATGGAATTGCTATTCACATCTCCAAAGATTTTACAGCAGGTCCCAAACCTTTTAAAATGCTCAAGTTGTGGTGTATGCAGGTTTGTATGCCTCCTATGGTGCAGAAAGATTGGGATATTGAGGTTTCAGGGAATCTAATCCATGTTCTGCTGAAGAAGCTCAGGAATGTGAAGTTGATCATAAAAGATAAGAACAAGAATTGTTTTGGTAATGTTGGTCAGAAAGTGATTAAAACTAAGGACCATTTTGATCAAGTCCAGCTCCAATTATTGAATGATACCAGTGATGCAATCTTCTAAATTGAACAAGAAGCTAGATTGGCTTATGACTCTGCTATTAGTGATCAAAAAATTCTTGTAACCCAGAAATCTCGTGTAGTTTGGTTAAAAGATAACGATAGAAGTACTGGGTATTTTTATAATAAGCTGAAATAACATAAAAATTTTAATGCAATTACTGTTGTGGAGAATGATAATGGATAGACTACTACAGATTTGGGGATGATTAGAGTATGGTTTGTGGATTATTATCAACAGTTGTTCTCTAGGAGTCCTAAAGTTTCTCATCCAGATATTACTCCTAGATTTTCTCTGAAGCCTGAAGAGGTAGTTTCTCTTGATAGAACTGTGAGTGAGGAGGAGATAAAGGAGGTTGTTATGGGGTTTCATCCTGACAAATCTCCAGGACCAGATGGGTTTCCAGCTCAATTCTATCAGAAATTTTGGTGTGTTATAGGCAAGGAGGTTATAGCAGCAGTTTAACATTTTTTTCCATACAAATGTTATGCCAATGGGAGTGAGTAGTTGTTTTCTGACTATTATTCCTAAGGTGGGTAATGCAAAGAAACCGGGAGAGTATAGGCCCATAGCTTTGTGTAATTTACTTTATAAAATTATTACAAAAGTCTTAGCAAAAGGTTGGCTATTGTGTTATCAACATTGGTTGGTCCTGAGCAGAGTGCTTTTATGAAGGGGCATAAAATTCAAGATTCTCTTATTCTGGCACATGAATTGGTTAGAGATTTCAATGGACCTAAACATGCTTCCACAGCATTGAAGGTGGATATCAAGAAGGCCTATGATTCTGTGTCTTGTAGTTTCTTGTTGAGAGCTATGAAAAGTTATGGGTTTAGTGAAGTATGGATCAATTAGATTTCTGTTGTTCTAAACTCTACTAGATATTCCATCTTGATCAATGGCTCTCCAAATGTTTTCATAAAACTAGGTAGGGGATTAAGACAAGGATGTCATTTATCCCATTTATTGTTTACACTTGTTACAGAACACTTGTCTAACACTATAAATGCTACTGTCCAGAGAGGGGATCTAAAGTTAACACATACAGTTGCTAAAATTCATTCTTTTTTTAGCCATATTTTCTTTGCAGTTGATTTGGGATTGGCATTGTGTCCCTATGGCATTAAGAGAATTCATTGTCAAGGACTGATAGATAGAGTCTCTAACAGAATTCATTATTGGAAGACCAAGATACTATCAGTTGCAGGTAAAGTTGAATTGATCAGGTCTACTGTCACTCCTATTTTCCTCAATTGGTGTAATATTTACAACATTCCTATGGCTGTGATTAATCAATTGCAAAGACTCTGTAGGAATTTTGTTTAGGGCAGTACTAAACATTCAAACAAGCTGCATTTACTTAGCTGGGATATGATCACAAGAAGTAAGGCTGAAGGGGGGCTGGGATTGAGAAAATTGGTTGATATTCAAAGTGCTTCTAAGCAGGTGTTAGCTTGGGATTTTCTTAAGTAAGGATCGGCTGTGGGTTTCTTGGTACAAGCTTAAATATACTCCTAATTCCAACGATTGGATAGTCATTCCAAGGATGACCAATTCGGTTCTTTGGAAAGCCTTAGTGGAGGTCAAAGATGATATGTTGCATTATATCAGCTTCAGGGTGGGTAATGGAAAGCTTTTTACTTTAAAAGATCCATGGTGTGAAGGGCTGACAGTTACACAGAGATTTGGACATAGAGTGTTGAGGTTTTTACACTTATCCAGAAATGATACATTGGAAAGCCTAATGAACAATGGAAGGTGGGATTTAAATCTGTTTCAGGAGCCTGTGTTACTCCAGTTTAAAGAATTTTTGGTGCTGGTGCCACTTAAATATGGTACTAAAGACAAAATGTTATGGGATGGAGGAATGTTTTCTTTTAAAAAAGCTTGGATTTCTTGTAGGTCTGAAGCTGAAGAGGTCTCATGGGCTTCTTTATGTTGGGGTAGGGCTAGACCAAGAAGGTCTGTTAATATGGTTTTTGTTATGCTTAACAGACTTCCTTCCATAGTGAATGGGGGATTCAAACTTGTTAACTTCCATATGTTATGTATGATTATAATGATGTCCGTGTGGAATACCGGTGAAGTATAAAGTACCTTACCCCTTTCTTTCTTTTCCCAATCCAAATTGGGTTGGTGTAATTATGATAGTAGTTCCTGATTTGTAGAAGTTAAGGTTGATAATTAAATGGAGAAAATGTTTTTACAAGTAGTGTCGATGGAGGATGAACGGTTGTGGTGAGGGTTTTATACATGTTGGGAATAGAGAATGGCGAGGAAAAAAGGTGCAGCAAAGAAAGGGAATTGGGAAGGCAATGCGTACCTAAAACAATGAAGAAAGCAGATTATTGAGGGTTTTAGACATTCAGGATACAATGATATATTAGTAAAAGCAACAGTTGTTCAAAAATTCAGTAAGCAATGTCGATGTATTTGACTTTATCCATGACCAGTTCCTCTAATTTTGTGCCACTGTTTCGAAAAGATAATTTCCAAAACAAAGATACGATCTTGGGTTGTATGGATGAACTCTGTATATGGTTCCTAGTTTGGTAGGTTAGCATATGTAACGAATCCAGCGAAGGAGGAATTTATATTTCTGTTATTTGCCAATTGTTGTAAAGTATTATATTATGTATTTATGGAAATATGCATTTGCCAATTATGGTAAACGATTGGATTATTTGGTATCACTTTTCAAACTGGACTTTATCCATGTCCAGTTCCTCTAATTCTGTGGTACTGTTTCCAAAAGATAATTTCCAAAACAAGGATACAATTTTGGGTTATATAGATGAACTCTGTATATGCTTCATAGTTTGGTAAATTAGCCTAGGAAATGAATCCAGTGGAAGAGGAATTTATATTTCCGTTATTTGCCAATTGTTGTCAAGTATTATCCTTATGTATTTATGGAAATATGCATTTGCCAATTATGGTAAATGATTGGATTCTTTGCTTTTACTTTCAAAGTGGACAACAAATTAGGAACAGCTAAAAATGAGATAGTTGACTAGTAATATAGGACAGATGCATTATATGTTTGTACAGTTATATTGGCATATGTGAGTTATTTGAAGTTTCGGAAATAAGTCACTTATTTGCTGGAATGGTGGAATTTGTTAGTTTAACATTGACCTACAGTTTTGGTCGATGACATTTATATGTTAGGAATTTATTGAAATATATAAAGTAATAATGTCGTATAATACCTGTAATAGTAACATTCTAAAAACAAAGTTCAGATGGTGTAAAAATTTCAAACAAACTTCATGTCATGACTTTATATCATTTTTACTTCGCCTTTAATAAACACGTGAATGTATACCTCTAAACATGCATTTAATATCAGTCAATCCAGTGAAAGAGAAAATATGCTTATGTGACTATGTAAAAGAGCTCTCTAATATAAACAACCCTCTTACACATCTCCTAAATGTGGCAGTATATCTTAACAGAGTGCTGAAGATGAAAATAAATTACAAATCCATATGTGTCGGTATATATTTTACAGAAAAGGGTTATTGAACATACTGTTGGAAATGCTCTAAATCCCAGCATTTTCCTACTTTAAATCCCAGTATTTTCCTACTTTAAATCCCAACATTTTTGTGACGACCCTGATTTTTAGGCCGGCGTGTCCTGTGATGAACCGAAGGTTAACAGGATAACGGATCTGAATGCGGAAGCGAAAATAAAAAAACAAGACTCTAAGAAGTCAAAGTACCTTCCATGAGGTCGTGGAACTCAATAAGAACTAATGCAGGAATGAATGATCAGAAAAAGACCGAAAAGGCCCCCAAGGGCAAAATGGTCATTTTTCAAAACTGTAGATTCGGGCGCCACCGAGCACACCGCTAGAAGGACAGCGAAAAACTAATCAAGATGGACTCAAGAATCGCATTATTCGGAGTCCGGACGAAGGAGAAACGGCATGATGAAGAAAAATGAGCACTTAAGGCAAAAATGGTAAACTGGTAATTATCCAGAAAGAACCGGGTGCAACCGAGCACACCGTTGGAAAGACAGCAAAAAATTAGTCAAGTTCAAAAAAAAATTCACTTGAATCGGAGTCCGGACGAAGGAGAAAAGCCCAAAAGAAGAATTGACGTCGCGGGGGCCCGACGAGGGGCCATGACAGCCCCATGCGCGCGCCCATGCGCGCCCCCATGCACGCCGCACGCGCGCTGAGTGCACCATGGCTGGCAGCAGCAGCCCAAAAGCTGCTATGGGGTTATTTTCCAGAAAAAACCAGATCAGAGGCTGAATTTGGAGGCCTAGATTAATTTTTTTGCAAAAACACAAAGAAGAAACCCCCCTCAAAATCGAGCTTTCTATATAACTCATGAGGAAAATCGAAAAAAACTCAACGTAAAATGCCCAAAATGCCCTCCCAAGAAAACTGGTCCAAAGGGTCCAAAAAGCTGCTAAATTTAAAAATTGAGAGCTGAACTTCGGATACAATTTCCAATGCCAAGATGACATTTTCTGGAAAAACACGGAAAAGAAACCCCCACTAAAATCATGTTTTCTATTCAACCATATTGAAAGAAGAAAATAAAACCACCATGAAAGGTCCATAATGCCCCTAGATTAGAATATGCAAAAAAAAATACGAAATGAATTCATAAGAGGCTCAAAACACAAACGATAAGGTTTTGACCGGAAACGACCATGCACGCAAACGTAACTTACCTATTTGGATGTGCTACAATGGTCCACGACTTAAATATACCACCGATACAAAATTCGACCCCCTAACAGGCAAAAAGGCAAAAATAAAACTTGGAATGAAAACTCGGAATCCAAAAATACAAAACGGGGTCAAATGACCGTTTGGCCCTTGACCACACTTCATACAAGATTAATAAGACCCTATAAAAGAATGAGAATAGAATTCCCACACCCGATGCAACTATGGTGAAGCAATGACTTGCGATTTTTTAAAATTTTCACAATATTTCATGAAGTTAAAAAGTACATAAAACACAATATGATGGTCATTGGCCTCCGGCCTCATCTCATAAATATCAAATATATTGAAAAGAGTGTACTTAAGTACACATTACATACATGGAATCAAATATACATATTTTGACATATAAGTCTACAAAATGACATTTCATGCTAACATTTGCGTGAAATGGAAACTTAAAAGCTACACGACATCCAAGGAATGCTAGGCTTCACGAACCAAGTCTTCGTACCTGAAATATGCCCCAGTATCATAGGGGTGAGTAACATAAAGCTACTCGTAGGAGATGAGCATGCATCGACCTAGCATTTTACAAATTTATCACCTTAAGGTGAAACATGTTAAAGGGGCTCATGCCACCTAACGTCTATGTCCAAGTGAGACTCGGGGAGCATCCTAAGCTACCTTAGAGTCTAAGCAACAAGAATCATGATATACATACGTGTATGAAACGAATCATGGTTGGGATAATCAAAAGAACACGACAAGAAGAATGCTTGAGCATAGATTAACATTAATTGTATTTTCAATACAATTGAACTAGGTCTAGAGTAATCCAAACAACATGACAAAAGCTTATTTGAATACAAGTTAACAATAATCACATTATCCATGCAATTCAACAACAAAAGAGTATGTTATACAATGCAATAAGGTTTAAGTTCTCAAAGCCATCAACTTAGAATCTAAAGCACAAAATAACAGTAGTGGTTCATGCCACCTAACGTCTTTGTTATAAATGAATCAATAGGATCAATCCTAAGCTTTATTAGAACGTCAAAACACGATTTTCAATATCGATGCAATTTAACCAACATTGAAACTTCCAATACAAAGCATAAAGCACAATTTCGCAAAGTTAACATCTTGTAACTTAAAATGGAACGACAAATAAGAAACAACAAGTTACAACATCATCTAGTTATCAACTTGAAAATGAAATGTGAAATCAAACAAAGTGGATACTCGGACGTCACGCCGGATCAGACCGACAACATAGTTACTTTAGGGTTACTAGCCCATGGGTAACCTCCCTACGTGCGCACTAGACCATATAGAGGGACTATCCCCCGTACTAGAACCACGTCCTAGCCATAGTCAAACAACGACATCCCCAAGTTTCCAAAATCAACAAGTTATGCAACAATGCATATATCAACATGAATATGCAAGATAATCAACTATCTACCAAGCACAACCAAATTTGGAAACCAATATAATACATGCTCTAAGTCCACAACTAATATGATGTGATGAATGTCGAATCTTCAATGTGCGATTCATTACACGCTATTCGTGAATGATGTTAAATACGAAGTGTGCAAATCATTACACAAGGCAACAATATATTCAATAAGAAAAACATATTCTCATGAGTACAGACATAGCAACTATGTTATCCAATTTTCAAAACATAACCAAATGAATATACAACAAGTCTAAGTCCATGATTTGAATATAGAAACCACTTCTAAAACACAACTAGATCATGGAGCAAATTGATATAATTTAAATAGATAAACACAATTAAATTCTCTAGATTTCCGATTCAATTTCAATTAACCTCAATTTAATACATGTTAAAGGGCATGGCAAGGTCATCACCTATATCCATTCTAAAACTCAATTAGGTTATTGGAACAATAAAGTAGAACTCTAATTAAATCATGCTAATTTAATTACCAAGGTTCTAAAGCAACTTCAAATGGTCCACAATTAAATTATACTAGTAAACAAATCATGGCCAATACAAATATCAAGTTAAAATCTTAATTAAGCTAATGGGACCACAAAATAGATTTTAATTAATTCTTTTAATTAAAATCTCTAGATTTTCAAACTTAACCAAATACTCTCAATTTAACATATCTTAGAGAACATGCCAAGGACTAATGTAATATCACATTACAAGCTTATTTCATGCAATTTACGACCATGCGAATTAAACTTTCACTAAAGCTAAATATAAATTAAAAGTTGCAATTCTCATGCAATTAATCCCAATTTAATATATGTGAACAACTAAACCTAAGCTTAATTTTCTAGCATGCTACAATACAATTCCAAGTTGTATATCACCATGAGGATTAAATCTTAAACATGGAATTTAATTAAATAAAAGGTTTCAAAACTTAACCGAATATTCTAAATCAAATATATGGGAAGCTATATGGCATGTAAATCAAGAATATCAGGTCAGAATTTAAATAGAGTGAATAGTGCACTCGGGGTAAATTAATTAATCAAATTAATTAATAATTACTAATTTTCAAAACACCTCCAATTACTTTCAAATTCAACTATGTTGAAGAGCATGCTAAGGCCTAATTTAATATGCTAACACATATTGATTTCAAGCTAGTTAAGGCCATGTGAATTAATCTTTCACCTAAGATATATATTAAATAAAATCTTTAATACTTATTCAAATGTTCCAATTTTAATATACGACAACGAACATATCAAGGGGCAATATAAAATCATGCTACATGTTTAAACCAAGTCATGAGCAACCGGAAAAATTAGATCCCGTACAAGAAAAATAAATAATAAAATCTCTAAATTTTATATTTAATCATGCAAACAAGTAGTATAAGTATCAAAAGCATGATATATAACAAGAATTTAAACCTAGAACATCCCCTACCTCAATTTGGGATGAAAATCTCAAAAGCCATCAAAATGGAACGACTCCGAATCCGACGAAACTACTAGGTTTTGTCGGGGACAATGCCGTGAACATAACCCCCATCAAAGCCCCATCAAAATCATAACTTGACCTCAAAACCAAACTCAAGAAATGGTCAAAACTGAATTCTAATAAGGGGAAAAGGTAGAGCACGGCGAGGGGAACAACAAACGTTAAGGCCGAAGACTTTCCATCAAGGAAAAGTGAACCAAAAGAGGAGAGAGAAGATGGCAGTACCCCTTGGGCTGCCATGGGAGCTCCAGGTCGTGCATGAAGAGGGGAGAAGATCAAAAATGAAATATCTCACCCCCCTTTTATAGAAATCTCAAAAAGTGCCCCAAATGGGCCCCGCCGGGTCCGAAAAAGTAAAATTTAAGCAGACGCGCTCAAATGGCAAAACTTTGTGAACGAAAAAGATTCAAAATGATAAAATATGAATAACAGAAGAAACAACGTCAAAAACTGAGTCCCGAGTATAAAGTTATGCCCAAAACAAGTTTGGCGCAAACTGGGGCCAGAAACCCTGAAACTGGAAAACATCGATCAGGAGGAAATTCCAAGAGTACACAACTCGACGAAATGTGAAAATGAATCCTGTATGAGGATCCAGGCTCAAAACAAGACATTTTGCAATAACTTTCAATAATTGCACAATGGCCCCTCCAAAAAGTGAAAACTGCACTTATGGCCCAGAATGAAAATATCTTCCTAAAATATTTTCTTAAAAACCTCTAAAATAAAATATCTTCAAAAGATATTTATGAAAAATACCCCAAGAAAAGAAAATAATTTCAAAGAACTTTACATCCATACCCCTATGGACTCCGGGAGCAACCAGAGTACTTTCTTGCAAAAGTAAAGATATGTATTTCGAGGAAACCACTCAAGATGAAGGCACGTGAAGTCAAAAACCAACTCCGAGCATGAGAAGTGAGGTTGTGCCAACAATGTGACAAATGGGGAAAAGACAGAATGGGGAAAAGAACGAAATAGCGCATAGTGTCCAAAAATGAAAAATGCGAAAATGACTCGGTCCTCAAAGGAAGTTGTCAATTCACATGAAAGAGTCTCAGAAACCAATTCTGAGCACTCGAGATGACACTAAGCGACACAAAACAGAGCTCAAAAAAGAAAATTAAACGAAAAAAATTCATTCGTAAAATTTCAGGAAAAAAGAAAGGAAGGCAAATGACCAGGTCGTTACAATTTTAGTATGTAAATTTCCAAAATTTTTCTACTTCATTTTAAGAAAATGTTGGTAGGAAAAATCCCAACATTTTTCTAAAATGAATCGCAATATTTTCGTACTATAAATCCCAACATTTTCCTAATTAACATCTCAACATTTTCATATTTTAAATCCCAACATGATCCTAAAAGAAATAGCAACATTTTCGTACTTTAAATCCCAATATTTTCCTAATTAACATCTCAATAATTTCGTAAGATGAATCCAAACATTTGGTATTGTAAATCCCAACATTATCATCACTACAAAAACACCTTACCATTACAATGCGGATATGAAATTTGCAGTGTTTAAAGAAACATAAGACAAAAGTTGGTTCATAACCACAAAGAGGGATCACACCTTACAACTGAAACCTTACGTACGAAGTAAAACAGATATAGTTAACAGAAAGCATAAGATAGTCATAAGTAGGGTTGACATTGCAAGCAGCTTAACCAATGCATTACTTGCCTGGTTGAGTCTCACAGTTGAAGCAAGGTCTCCGGTTTCAGCTTTAAGTTCCTCAACTTCATCCACCAAATTAATACGATCTCCCATGGACTGGCTGGTTGGTAAGTGTTGTGGTTAACTTTCAAATAAAGTTGAAGATTGACCAAATCTAGTAGAAGAAATAGGATGGCACCATTCCCAAAATCCGCAACGTTCATGTTGTGGTTTTGAACATACATAATATAACTTTCCTTTGTTGGTATTTTGTTTTTCTGTAATTTTGACATCTGCCATCTCTTGACACCAACAAAATGTATTCATATACCTTATGTCAGGTAAGTCGATCGGCCCTGTACCTGATGCAGATGCAGCCTGAATAAAGGGAAATCAACACATTAAATACGGCTTCACCAAACCTTTTTCCAAAAAAATGTCAATAATCCAATTTCATCATGGATGAAGTAAAAATTATTTGAATTAAGTAAATATATTTCGTAAATGAAGAGAGGGAATCCCTTATTGTGTTCTGAACATTAGATAGCCAGAGTGATCGGCGATTTCCACGACTGTTAGTGTAGGTGGCCATTGATGATCTTCAGTTATAGGATTTTAGAGAACATTTGCTGATTTACGAAACATAGGAGTCCATCTGCAAATAGGACAAGAATATATCCGTAATTCATATGAAGTAAAATTGGGAAGTCATGATTTATAAGACTCTATATAGTAATGCCAATTAAAGTACAGAAACGGTAAGTTTTTCAAATTTTGAATTTCAAAAATTTTACTCTAATATTATCCAATAAAATATGTAAGAAACAAATACGAAGGATAAATTGTCAACATAATTCATACAGAACATTCTAACATTTACCTATATTAAATCCCATAATATTCGTACAATAAACCCCAAGACTTAAGTACATAAAAGTCCAATCTTTACATAAAAAACATCCCAACCCTTACGTACATAACATCACATTTAAAATAAGCCTTCAATGTAATTTGTTGAAAGTTTTTCTTACAACAACATGACATTTAAATCACACCAACAACAATGGCAAGTTATGACATCCTCGTTCAAAATCCAGCAGCGCCAGTTAATGTGGTTCCCTTGCAGAAAACATTGAGGACCATATCAAAGAATCTAGCATTCCCATAGTCTTGTTTCTGAATTGATGTAAGAATTTTTTTCCGGGCAGTTTTCAATGTTGTCAGTAGATGCTTATTTTTGTCCTATCTTTTCATGTTTTCTACAAAAATAAAGAAATAAAAACAAAAATGAGGTATTTTAGAATATTTCTTTCCCTACTTGGCACTCGATGGTACTGAGAGTCAAACCCAGGACAAAGGGTCAACATTTGCCAACACCTAAACCAAGAGTCCATTGTTGCTCTCAGTGTTCGATTGGTACATTTTTTTTCGTTTAAGTAACATGCAGACTCTTGTGCAAAGGTGAGTGTTTAAATTTGGTCAATCATATATCTGGCACCATATTTATGGCTTCACTGCTCTATCATGTTCACCCTGCGCCCCCATGCATATATATGGCTTCATATTTATTGTAATACCTCTAATTTTAAAAGGATATTCCTGGTATTTAATTTATTACTTATCTGCATCTTGTTTGATTTATTTGTAATTATTTGCATTAATAGTTATTATTTGATTTATTTGATAATTATTTGCATTATTTGGATTAATTTTGTAGTTTAATTTTCGGTGAATTAACAATTTTAAATAATTAATTTTGAAGTTTTGTAACAGACTTAGTTGGTAACATATATAGTTTCATGAGCCGACTAGGATTGGAATTAGGGCATAGTCTCTAATTATTCATGGACTAGGGTTATTGATTTACACCTATAAATATAAGCTATATAGTGGTTTAGGGTTTTAGTAAAATAAGCAAACTTCTAAAGGAAACAAAGAACGTGAGATACAGAGTGAGGTTGGAGAGAAACAGAGCAAGTTTGTGAGGTTTCCGACTGAGGCTTCAAGGTCAGACCTAGGAGAAGGGAAAATCAGAAGTAAGAGGAGGCTAGACAGTAACTCAGTGTTGCCGGAATAGTGGACACGACGCCGGGATTTCATAACTGAAATCACAGGCAAGTTTTTTTCTTCCTCCTTCCCTTTGGCTTGTGTTCTGTGCACCTAGGTAGCCTCTAAGGTTTAATTAATCATGAACTAAGTTTTACAGTTATATTAGATGCTATATTAATGCTCTGTATGTGTTGAAATCTGTTCAAGTATAGTTCGTGCATGTCTGATTTAAATTGTGTTCATAAAACATGTTTAGTTTGTAGAATTTGTAATCTCTGTATTGGATTTCAACTGCTGTAAACACACCATGGGGATTGTACTGGACACAGTTAAGACTCTTAGAAACAGTTTAAAACTAGATAGAAAGGGTTGGAAGCCGCCGGTATTGAAGAAGAAGGTCGCAGAAAGCGCAGACGCAAGAGACGGCTCTAAGAGAGAGAGAGCCGGCTCCAAGAGGAGGGAGCCGGCTACCCCCCATTGTAGAGCTGGCTCTAGGAGAGTTAGAGCCGGCTCTACCTACCTAGAGAAGGCTCCAAGAATTTGGAGCCTGCTCTTTTGTTTTCTGGAGCCTACTTTACAAGTTTAGAGCAGGCTCTCCCACGGGAGTTGTTTTCTGAAGTTTTCTGGGCAGTGTTTGGATGGTTTAATGTTTCCTAAACTGCTTTATGAGTGTACTAGGGTTCCTAAGTGAAGTTTTAAGAATTATTAAAATCTCTTATTTCATGGTTTATGTCCTACGCAAAAGAATGGAACAGTATAAAAGTAAATAATTTAGCATACGGTTAATGGATGGGAGGAACTGAATTTTTTAATTTAATTTTAACAATTTGTTGGATTAGAGCATGAATATAAATCTTGTTTAAAATGCATGATTTTTATATTTGACTTTGATCATCTCTTATCTGTGAAAACGTATTTGTAATAGCTCTGTTATGTGTGTTTTTCTCGTCTCTGTTTCGGCATAAAACGTCTCACTGTTTTAAGTTTGTTTTGAAACTCACTGAAACAAACCAAGGTATGAATTAATACTAGATGTAATTGAAGACCTTTAAGATCAATTTAGAGGAAGAACAGTAAGGTCGAATGTTGCCAGAGATGAAGCAGAAGACGTGTAGTAAGGAAAAGAGAAGGCTCTAGAATTAGAAATAGAAGGCTCTATGGAAAGGAGAAGGCTCTAGAATTAAAAAGAGAAAGCTCTATTGGAAAGGAGAAGGCTCTGGATTTAGAAAGAGAAGGCTCCATGTCAAAAGAGAGGGCTCTTTGTTTTAAAAGAGAAGGCTCTCTTTTCAATTTTGATATTCTGTGTTTTTTTGTTACGAGCTGTTGTTACTGTTGGAGCATGGGAATTATTCTGATTATTCTGGGACTTTACAGAGTGATTAAGAATCAATGTAGGGTGTTAATAGGACCTTTAAGTGGTTAAATTTACCTCTGAATTAACGAAACAAATCGTATAAAATCTACGTATCTTGTATATGGTTAACAGATGGAAGAAAACTTAAATTGCCTAAGCTTAATTTTGGCAATCCAGTGGGATCTAATATGTCTATAACACTTATTTTAAATGCATGATAGGGTCATCTATGTATTTGTTTTGATCTATTCATGTTTTGGGATGCTAATTGTCGAAATATTAAACCTTTTCTGCAATTACTTGGATTACTGTTGGATTAAAATTGCTAGAATAATGAAACATTTTCTGCAATTATTTGGATAATGGTTTGGACTGTAAATTACTAAATTATGATTTATATATTGTAATTTACATGGATATGGAGGATTGTATGCACCGGTATGGGACGGTGGCATACTAGGGATGGTTTAGCTTCAAAATGCTAAGACCTAACCAATCGGATTAACGGAATGGATTGTAAACTATTGAATCCCAAATTTGTGCTTAAGTCAGATCAACTGACTAAGTTGAGTGACTTCCTGGATTGGTTGGTTGTAGTTAAGTCATATCAGCTGAATAAGTTGAGTGACTATCTGGACTGTATTTTGTATGTCTCCTCAATGAATAATTGAATGACATACTCTGGTTTTGGACGGACTTTAGATATATGACTATGATACCACGAGATGAGCTTGAGTCTCAGACTCGTTGGTTAGGGTGTGTATATGCAGTGGATGCGTAGCTGGATATAGTAGGTAGGTGTACCCTGTTAGGTCTAGGTACTCATGCCCACCTTTGGGTGCGTTTTCGCATGATGCCTTCTATTCAAGTTGAGACCCCTATTGTACTCCAATGAATGTCCTTAGTGTGGATATATTTATACTTATGGACTAAATAGATATTGTGAGGTATCTAGGGTGTATCTGCGTATCGGGTCTCTGTATGGATTGCAATTTGATTAGAACTTGTTCGTGGGCCTGACCCACTATTATTTTTCAGGTAACGGACGGTTCCAGGTTGTAGAGCTTGTTCGTGCTGAGCTGTAACGACCCTAGATTTTTCAACCCAGTGTGTCCTGTGATGAACCAAAAGAATGACCCGATAACGGATCCGAAATGCAGAAACGAAGGAAACTAAGTGGCCACTAGGATGTACGTCATCCCTAAGGCATCAAAATGACTCCTCATGGCATGATCAAATTGCATTATATGCTATTGTGTGATGATGTGAACATACACGCAAGTGTAAAATGGTATTTTAAACATGCTACAATGGCCCATGGCCTTATTACAACTCATTTACAACATTTGACATATCAGACCTCCAAGTTAGAAAAATTACATTTCATAGACAAATCATGAACATGCTAACACTTGCATGTGAACAAGAATGTTTCTAAAGAAGCTCAACTCAGCAAATCACCCAAGCAATTGCAATCTCCAATCTTATATCCTGTACCTGAAATATGCCCCAGTATCGTAGGGGTGAATAACATAAAGCTACTCGTAGGAAATGAGCATGCATCGACCTACGTTTTATAAGTGTACATGATTTAATCATTGTGGTTCATTCCACCTAACGTCTATGTCAAAGGTGAGACTCAAGGAGCATCCTAGCTACCTAAGATCATTTCTAGCATAAAACACATCCTTTATGCAATTTCAACAACACAGGAGCATGCTACACATAGCAACAACATATAACATGCTTACACAAAGCAACCAGATAGAAACATGCTTACACAAAGCACCCAGATAAAAACATGCTTACACAAAGCAACTAGATATAGATTCTCAAAGTTATCAACTTGAAATCTAAATGCTAAATCAACTAAATATAGCAATTTAGTATGGATGTACTTAACAACATCAAATCGCCAATAGCCAAAACCGCAGTCACAATATAAACATGATTGATAACTTGGAATTGAATGTGAAAACAAATAGTGGAAGACTTGGACATCACGTCTCTGACTAAACCAAGAACAAATTGGTTATTCCGGGCATTAACCCGCTGGGAAGACCACCCTAGTGCGCACTATCTCAATTGGAGAGAACTCATACCTCCCGCACTAAAGCCAAACTTTAGCCATATCACAGTAACAATGTCCCAAGACTCCAAAATAATCAAATAAGTTCACAACTTATACGTAATTTATAAAATGCACTAAGTCACCTTCCATGCACAAGTAAATTGTATCCACACAACACATGCTCTAAATCCACAACTACTATAGGATGACAATGTCGAATCTTCAAAGTGCGATTTGTTACACGCTATAACAATATAATCCAATATTGAAAACATAAACTCATAAATTCATTATAAGTCAAAAGTCATGCTTTAAACATACTATCAATGTCAAATACATGAGTTAATCAATAATACCATAGAAACGGAATTTAATCTATAAACTAATTAAATTCCCTAGATTTCAAATCTCAATCAAATGGCCTCCAATTAATACATGATAAACAATATAGCATAGTCATTACATACACCACATCAAAACTCGATTAGGCCATAAGAACAATAAAGTGGAATTTAATTAAATCATGATAATCAAATCCCTAACTTCTAAAACAATATCAAATGGTTCCAAATTAACATATGCTAGAACATAAGTCATAGTTATCACAAATATCAAGTTAAACACTTAATTAGGCCAATGGAACCCTTAATTAGATTTTAATTAATCATTTTAATTAAAATCTCTAGATTTTCATACTTATTCAAATGCTCTCAAATTAAAATATGTTAAACAACATGCCAAGACATAATTTAAAAGCATATCACAAGCCAATTTCATGCAAGGTACGGCCATGGGATTTAATCTTTCACAAAAGATAAATATTAGATAAAATCTGCAATTTTTATTCAATCAATACCAATTTAATATATGTTAACAAATATATTAAAACATGATTTTCTAGCATGCCATAATTCAAATCAAAGTTATATATCATCATGAATTTTAAAACCTATACAAAAAAATAAAAATTACCAACTTTTTAAATTTGATACAAGGCATACATATAAGTTGTATATCATGAGAAATACTCAATACAACACATATAAATCCTAAAACATTTCCTACCTCAATTGGAATGAAAATCCCAATTACTACCGAAATGAAATCGCCCTAAATTTTTGGTCTGCAAGACAAATATTTCAGCTTGTTACCTTCAACTTGGGAAATTCATAAAAAATTAAATTCTAATCCAAATTGAATGAATCCAAAGCCCAATGAAAGCTTAAACACTGTAATTTGATAATATCAATTTAGTTTAACAAAATATTTTCCCAATTGAAACAGTTTTGACCCACAACTTTGAAACAAATTATGCCCAGAAAACATATTTTCAGCCTGTAGCTTCCCAACTTTGAAAATTCATGAAAAATTCATTTCACATCCAAATTGGGCAAACCTAATTTATTTTGGAAGCAAACATATGAGAGTATAAAACTGAAAATTTAAGCCATGATCCAATGTCAAAAGGCTAGTGAAATAAATCATCTAAAAATATGTTTTCCAACTGCAATAAAAACATGGACAGCAGATAGTCTTAGATTTCCAAAAAAATTTAGAAATGCTCTAAAATCGTGAAAAAATTCTGAGTAATGTAAAATCTATGGAGAAAGTTCCAGTAAAAATGTCAAGGTAATTGAAGCACCACAACTCCATATAAAAATTTGTTTCCGGACCGGATAAGAAAAGATTTAAATTTCCAGCAACTAGCTTGTAACTTCAAAAATTCATAACTAATTCATTTTAAATCCAAATTACATGAAACCAAAACTAAATGGAAGCTAATTGATTATATTTTCATGTTATATATTTAATTTGACAAGATTTATTTCAAGTTAAAACAGTTTAAGGGCAGAATACAAGTCATTCTCTTCTATGCATGTAAAACACTCAATAATGACATAAAAATACTTTAAAATAATAGATCAATACCTCACTAGAGAATTGAATCCCTAGATACCAAAGCAAAACTAGGAGTTAGGCTAGATCCTTCAAGGGTTTTGAAGAGGAGGATGAGGAGAACAAAAAGTATTCCAAACTTTATGGCCTAAAGTAAGTGGAAGGGCCTCAAAGATCAAGGTCAATGCCTAAAGCTTCAAGCTTCATCCATGGAGGCTAGGGTTTTGTGGTGAGGAAGAAAGAGATGAAATGTGAAAATGTGTGAGTGGAGGAAATAGAAATCCTCCACTCACTATGTGATCTTACACCATAGTCAACACACACATCTATGGTCAATTGCACAAAAACCCTCCTTTAAAACCATAATCCCAAAGTGGCCCAAAGATATTTGCAAGACTAAATTGTGAACCTACACTTGTCACCAATCCATACCTCCTTCTTAGGCTTAATCCCACACCTACACTTGTCAACCATCCAAGCCAACAAGTGCACCAATCCTAGGCCAACAAGTGGGTGAATCCTCACCCTCCAAATGTCATCATCCAATGCATCAAAGTGTTTCCACACAAATGTCAACAAGTGGACCAATGAGAGTGTGACACTTGTCACACTTTTCAAAAATTGCAAAAAGGTCCTTTTTGAAAATATCTTTCAAATTTAATTACAAAATGGTCCCCAAGATGAAATATAATTACTTTATTTAATTACGCTAAAACCCCACAAGTTAAGAAGAATTACACTAAAGTATGCATTAATGCCCCTTTATAAAGAAAGTAAGTAATCAACATGCTTTTCTAGAAAAGTAAAAATACCACTATCATAGAAATCAAATATCATGAATGCATGCAAAACCGGAATCAAATCCAAGCACAAAAAGTGAGGCTGTCAAAGGAAAAAGAATAAATGAGAAAAAGACAAAATGTGAATAATATTCGGAAAAATAAAATATGGAAATGACACAATCCCCAAAGGAAGTTGTCAATCCAAGGAAAAGAGTCTCAGAAATCATTCCAGAGCACTCGAGATGACATCAAGTGATGAAAAACTGAACCCAAAGAGGAAAAGACAACGGAAAAAAATTATCCGTGAAAATCCGGGTTATTACATAAGCAGAGACGGTTACTCATTCTTCCGACGATGTTGCAGTTTTCTTCATGGTTTAGCATTGGAGTTGTTCAGTTGTTATTTTCCAGTGTCGGAGTTTATTAGGGGTCCACTAGATGAATTCGCGAGTTGTATTAAAAATGGAAAAGTTGGATGTATCAGAATAATTCTTTATCTATAAAATTTTATTCTGAGGTTTCAGTTTTTGGATTATCATTCGTGTTTCTTTTCAACAATTTTATTTATTCCTGTTTATCTTAATTGTATTCTGTGTTCATTTATTGTTAATTGATTTGATATCCTCGGGTAATCAAGCGTGGGCCTGGCCAACTCGCATCCGGAAATCTGGGGGGTATCACATTTATGGCTTAATGAGAAAGACTACAATTATGATAGGTTTACTGGTAGAGATTTTGGAGTGACTGCGAATTGACAGCCATTTCCTATTAATTTAAGTACCAAATTGTCACCATTTAACTCCCCATTTATGCTAGTTTAGTCACAATTTAAGCCATCATACATATGTAATTTTTCTTTTCTTTTATCCTCATCACTTATCTAATATTATTCTTATTTATTATTTTTTTCACACAGCCCCCATACATATATATAGTAACGTGACTTTATACATATATATGGCTTCATATTAATGGCTTCATATAGTAATGTTCACACTGCATAACTAGTAACGTTCATTTCTAAATATATATGGCTTCATATATCATTTAATATTATATATCATACACATAATTCTTACACAAAAAATATACAAAAAAACACCATCATATAAACATACATAGAAGGTCCAAACCCAACATAGCAAAACAGAGAACCTTCCAAATACTCCTTCACACCAAACTTCCGCACATCGATAAGGGGTCCTTCACAACCAGCCGCCTCCAAAACAGCCGTCCTTCCTCAAGTTCCGTCGTCGCTTATGGCGTCAGAGGAGTTGAGAACTTCCAAGACCTGGTCGTCAGACTCGTCCTTTCACGGCGCTTCAAGCCTCTTCATACGCCGATCCACCCTCCTCACCATACTCGACAAGCGAGTCAGGTCACTCCCGAAATTATCTATGCGCATAATAAGGTATTGCAGGGTAGGGGAGGATCTACAACAAAGGGTGTTTGACGCACAGAAATGGGACTGAGGGTGGGGTAATTGGGGCTGGCTGCGCGTCTTCTATGGTTTGGTAGCGCACCATTGGTTGGCCTAGAGGAAGACATTTTCTTCTGGGTGCTTCTAACACTACTCATAACATATATTTATAGCAAAAGTGGTGGCATTGTGGGTGGGAGTGGTTGTTGAAGTCATTTGTGATTCTAATCCATAGTTCAATTAATATTCAACTACCCCAATACACATTTATTATTCTATTAGAATTCTATTTACATATTATATTGATTTTATGTACGTATGTATTGTGATTTTATGTACTATAAGTATTGGGATTTTCTGTACGTATGTATTGCGATTTAATGTACGAATATCTTGAGTTATTATGTACGTACGTGTGTGGATGTTATGTACGTAAGTCTTCGCACAATTATTCTGGGATATTTAGTACAAATTATATTAACAAAATTATGTATTTATTGGGTTGTAATGCAAAAATACATTTGTACATGTTCGTACAATTCTGGCAGAATTAAGTAGTTGCCTTGTTGGTCTCATACCGTAAATATATACTCTTAATTTTATATCAATATAAATTTTAGCATCAAATTTTGTAATTAATATGACTTATATAACTTTATCAACTTATATCGTTGCATTTACCATAAACAAATCAAGAAAAATGGAGGTGTTTTACAATACCTCTTTTTAGATATTGTCAGCTAGGGATAGTGAGAGTCGAACAGAGAGCAATGGGTCAACATGTGCCAACACCTAAGCCAACAGTCCATTCTTGGTCTCAATGTTTGATTGGTACATTTTTTATCCTTCAAGTAACATAGTGAAACTTGTGCAAAGGTGAGTGTTAAAATTGGAGTGAATTTTTGTACAACCATTTACTATTGTCCAGTTACAATTGCTGACATAAATGATTCATATCTTTGATCCATGTAGGTAAAATAATATAGAAATGTTTTCTACACATTACATTATTTTGTCCTACCTTGTAATGTTTTGTACAATAAAATAAAATAAAATAAAAGAAGAAAAATTAGTAATTTAGAATACCTCTTTTTCAAACTTGTCACTCGATGATACTGAGACTCGAACCCAGGACAAAGGGTCAACATTTACCAACACCTAAGCCAAGAGTCCATTGTTGGTCTCAGTGTTTCATTGGTACATTTTTTATACTTTAAGTAGCCTGACTTACATTAATATTTCTGAACAAACAGTCTATCCAATTTGACAGTGATCCTCCTATGTCTTCCTTGCTTACAAAACATGGTCATACCCAAAATAAGACATATATTTTGTAATGTTCGAAGAGTCAATTTACAAAACATGGTGACACTGAATATGTGGAAAATATTAAAAGGATGCACATAATGAATACAACGTCAATTACATGACAGCTAAAGGTAATAAGGCCAACCGAAGTAGGCCATAAACTTTGTACAAGAAGTCCAAAAGGTTACAAAGATACACACAATCAATGAAAAGTCAATTACATGACAAGTTTCTTCTCAATATTCGAAGAGTCGATGCTGAATTGGATGATTCATCCCCAACTTCATTGCCATTCAAGATATTGGCGTCACATTCACTTACCTAGGTGTCTGCAATTAGCCAGAACGACAACAAATGTAATCCAACTAATTTTACTAAACTATTATCTGCGTTACTATAATGAGAACAATGAAATCAATTAGTGGAGAAAGAATAAATGATTACCTCATCACCTTCCAAACAATGAGCACTTGATTCATCATATAAAGAGGGAGTACTGAACAGTTGAGATGACAACATGGCTAGATCGCCAATATCAGCCTGAAACATTTATATTGTTGACAATACATATTAAGGTAGGAAGAAGGGAGGCCTTAGGCATCCTCCCAGACTACTATATGATTTTAACCATACCATTGATCACCTTAGTTTATCTGATATTCCAGTGGATAATGGATAATTTACATGGGGTAATAAAAGGTTTAGTCAGAGAAGAATTTATGCAATGCTGGATAGAGATCTTATGAACCACGATTGGGATAATTTTTTTCCAACTTCACACATTATTCTTACTCCACAACATTGATTTCAGATCATAGGGGACTTCAACTGAAAACTCCTTTGCACATTGGTGAAGGTCCAAAGTTGTTGGTGTGGAATAAACAGGAAGTGGTTAGCAACATTATCTCTGATGTGTGGAAGACTAATAGTCATGGGAATCCAATCCATAAGTTGCTATACAACTTTAGATTGGTTAAAAGGGCTGTCAAAAAATGGAATGTTGAGGAGTTTGGGTCTGTTTTTGAGGAGGTTGTTGCTATTACGAAGTCTCTTGACCAAGTGCAATTCAGTTTAGCTGAGAATCCTATGAATGATGTTTTCATTGAGTAGGATATTAAACAGAAATTTGAATGTGCTAGCTTTAATGAAGCAATTCTTCTATCTCAGAAGACAAGAATTACTTGGATAAAGGACCAAGACAGGTGCATAAGGTATTTGCATCAGCAAATTAAGAGCATACGGCTCGAACCAATATCACTGTCATTCAGGATGCGAAAGGGAATTTTATACATGATTATGGGCATATGAAAGACAATGAGGAACTTCATTTTGGGGCATGATGAAGATATTATAAAGATACAAAGAATTTAGAATGGAAGAAGCTTGCTGCTCCTAAAGAAGAAAGTGGTTTGGGGGTGAGAAGAGTTTTGGATATTGATTTACCTGAAAAGTGTGCATTAGCTTCAGATATTTTTACTATCGAAAGATAGGATTTCGATGGTTGCGTATAAACATTGTTCATGTTACCTAAGGAATACATCCTTTTGGTAAGTTATTCCAAAGGTTTCAGATTCTTCTATATGGAATAGTATAGTTGCATTTTAGGGGACTTCATGAAGATCAACTGTAAGTATGTTATTGGAAATGGAACTGACATCTACATTTTTCTTCATCCTTGGTGTGATGGTAAAACGATGTCAATTTTTTTATTCACATACAGTTTTCGATCAAGGGTTTGGGGATGAAAATGGATAATATTCCAACTAATCTACATCAGTCTTTTTCTGCAATACAAGATTCATAGAAAAACAAAGAAAATAATGCATCTTAATTAACACACTTACATGGTTAACTGATGAAGTACATGGTTCACCAATATTAAGCTGCCTGTTGTGGAATACAGCTGGTGGTGTTACGTACGATTCTTTATTCAGAAATTGGACGGGAATTTCTGCATCATAAAATATTTCATATGAACACTATCAAAGCACATTTAAACATAATCAATATATTAACCAACAGTCATGAATACTAACTACTTATCTATAATATACTTGCAATCATACTCACACTCACTAACACGTAGGACGGGGTTGACGGACTATCGCTGCCATCGGCCTCTCCCAAAACAACGGTTTTATTTGATATCTAAAACATAAAAATATTTTAGTTTCTTCCACTCACGAGTGTTTTATGAGGAATGATACAATGTTATGAAATCGAATTTATTTTGTTCGCATGTTCAAATAGTTAAATAATGAAATAGCAGTGCGTGCGACAGTAACGTATACCTGGCCTGTTGCTTTCATTGACTTCCTCCTTTTCCCACTATTTAACTCTATGGCTGGTTTCAGCCTCTTAAATCGTCCTTTAGAGGTATCTTTAACTTTCAGGGACATGGAAACTGTTCCACTGCTGCTTTTGACCTTTTTTTTCCCTTAAGCAATTTTCTCTGCAAACCTACGACCACAACTTATTTGTACTGTTATTTTCTAGTCCAGTGCTTTTTTTAATAGATCATTACATCCTTCGGGATCGTGTGATGTAATGGAAGATATTTCAGTCAGTATACGGCAAAGTGTCCTATATCGCCGCCTAATCTTGAGGATCCGGATTCACGTTGGCGGAAACAATTTTGTCCAACTACCATCTCTAGCATTTCTAGTCCACCTTTTTATTATATATCAGGAAGGAAACTCATTCACAAACATGCAGTCTTTAAGGATTTCCAGACTGTGCCTGCACAAATAACCCTCTCTTTCAAATTTACAACATGAGCATGACAATTCATCTTCAAATGTCCTGATCACACGACATTGCACCCCGTCCTCACCAGCAACTTTATAAACACGGTGTCTATTGTTATCCAAGTCACTGCAACTAGTAACAGCCTGACTCACAAGAGCAACTAAAAACTCCTCCTGGAAAATCTGAAATATTGCCTTGTTGTACACCTTCCCCGCTTGATATAATATGTGGCACTTTGTTTTTAGTTCCGGTTGACTCTCCATCAAGCCATACTTGGCTTCATACTCCTTATACCGCTTGTCTGACAACAATTTGTCAAAGTGTGTGAAGAATTCTGGTAGAATAAGTTATCTGGAAAGGTAATACTTCAATTGACCATTGAAGCTTTCACTCAATTGCGTGCTACTCAGTTCTACAGACTAGTCGTGTTTGACAAATACAAGGGCCCATTTATGTCTCAAATCTAACAAAGTGGAAAGCCACTTATTACCACCAACACCATACTCTGCAATCACTAAATCACATTCCCTAATAAAACCATCCTCCTCCTCAATTTGGAACATTAATTTTGAGATGACCTTCTTTATTCCTTCAACGCATTTAAACAGAAACAGTAGGTTCTTCTGCACATTATTCATTAAGTGCCAAAAACATAAATGATGATTTGTCACCGGTATGGCCTGCAAGATTAATTAACTTAATACCTACGTTGCAATATTGCAAATACAAAAAATACAACTAAAATAATACGATTGTTTCAGCATGAAAGTGACAAGAATGGAGATGCATGAAAGTTATTCACCTACTTTAATGCCTTCACCATTGTAGCATCTTGATCTGTAATAATAGTCTTTGGCACTTTTCCGCTCATCGCTTTCAAAAACGTTTCAAATAACCAGACAAACGAATCCGCTGTCTCATCATACATTATGGCTACTCCAAACACAGCGGTCCCCCGGTGATGATTCATACCCAAGAAAATTGCAAATGGTCTATTGCCGTGTACCACTTTATATGTTATGTCGAAACTGATAACATCTCCAAAATGGCCATAACCAATTATCATTCTACAATTTGACCAGAATATGTTCGTAATCATTTGCTCAGTATCCAGTTGCAAGGAATAGAAGAACGAAGGATCTTCACAAGCATGCGTCTCAAAATAATCCACAAGCCATGCCGCCTCTCCATAAAGAAGCTCCTTTTGTCTTTGCGTCCTTAGATAATTTTTAAGATTCAATTCCAAGTACCCAACTGATTCTTTGCCACCAGATTGCCTTCCCATCAACTCATATGCATTCCAAGCCGGAACTCTTGAATCCGAAGCCAACTAAATATCAATGGCCTGGACTGAGGAAATTCGTTGCTGAGACGGCATCATGTGGCTGCATTCAGCAATTATGAATGGATGGTTGTGACTTTTTACAAATTTAGAAACTATGTACTTTGCCTTTGGCTTGTCATATCTAAGAACCATTTGTGCACCACAATTGGTTCGTGTTTCAGCCCGGGGAGTCTTTCTAAATACATCCCGTTTATCAATCCCCTTCACACCTTCCTTGCTACAAACTAACGCCCTTGATGTAATTCTTCCATTAACTTTATTTCCATACTCCTTCCGGATGCTAAAACCAATTCGACCACCATATGCATTGTAAAAATCATTTGCCTCTTCCTCACTATCAAACTCCATTTTATACGTTGGTTTCCATTTAATCACTTCTGGTTCTACAACAGGAACGTTTCGTCCGTTTGTTGTGTCTTGAATATTATTTACTCCACCTTCCATCTGAACGGCTCAAATACAAAACATTTTCTCACATATGCACAAAATATTGAATTAACAAAAAATCATTTTACTTGTACATCCCAAGTATGTTCCATCTCAATGGCTCAAATACAAAATATTTTCACATGTATGACCAATCAAATAAAAAACTTTTTCACATGTATGAGAAATTAAATTTGACATATATCTTATTCATTTATTTGCATGTATCAATCAAGTATATCCCAGACAAACGAGGACAAAAATCCTTGTTGCCACAACAGAACATATATGTCCAACCAACTGATGCTAATTTCACATACATTTTCTGAAAATGTTGAGATTAATATTACGCAAAATTTGGGATTTATGTTAGCAAACAGTTGGGATTCACCTTACGAAATGTTGGGACTCACCTTAGGCAAAATTTGGGATGTACCTTTTGAAAAAGTTGGGATGTAAATTACGAAACCTTTGGGATTCAAATTAAGAAAATTTTGGGATACACTTTACAAATACTTTGGGATTTATATTACGAAAATTTTAGAATGTACCTTAGGAAAATGTTGTGACTCACTTTACAAAAATATTGAAATTTAGATAAGGAAGAATTTGGGATGCTTATTAGGAGAAAGTTGGGATGCAACTTAGGAAAACATTGCGATGCAAGCCCAACGACCAAACATTTTCTTAACATTGTAACACTCTGAAACACTCTTTTCCGGGCTAGTCATGTATCCTACAAATCCTCTCATTTTTTATCGTCATAAACAAACATTAAAACCCCTAATAACTGCACAATAAAATAGCGATCAATTCAAATTCAACAATAATTTCTATTTCTGGGTTTCTTACCAAAAATGTGTCTATATATTCTTACTAGTTATATTTTTTTCTGCCATTCAGTTCTTATGGAAATAAAGACGACTTCCTTCAAAATCAAATCTCAAAATTATGAATCATACCTGCTTAGGGTTGGAAATAAGGCGATCAACTGCTTCGATTTGGAAATACACTCCTGCTTAGCTTTGGAAATACACTGCTGCTTCTTTTTGGAAGGAAATCAGAATCTGCAATTTTATTGTGACTAACAGAAGCGCTGCTTCTATGTGGAAACAATTTGTAGCATCCAAATTTTGGGTTGATTTACATAACAATCGCTACTTCTGGATTCTATTTGGAAAGAAATAAATTTCTAAAATGGCTTCATTCATATTTTGGGAGAGAATAAGGCTAGTGGCGGGATTTGATTTCTATTTCAAATGCCGCCTAAAATGAGGGAGGGAAGAGGAAGAAGAAATAAGGGAGGGAACAAAAAGGGTGTATTCTTCAACAGTATATATATATATACATGAAAATTCTATATTACAAAAATATATTTTTTTAACCAAACATGGTAAACACTGTTCAATGACCCAAAATGGAGCAAATGGGGCACTGTGGGACTGGAGGTGATCCTGGTCCTAAACAACACATATATATACCCCCTCCCCCTCCTTGCCCTATGTAATTAATATATATATATATATATATATATATATATATATATATATATATAAAGCATTTATTCAAGCCAAGTCAATAACCAAAAAGAAAGGGTTTTTTTTTTTTTTTTCTTACATGAATTGTCCAATTATCAAAATTGTCTCCTAGCCGTGCCTTCTGCGCCGTAGGTCAACATGGGCAGACCCCGTCTGCTCTGCATGCTGATTGTTGCACTTCGCCTCCACTCTCTCGTCCTCCAATAGTGGGCGAGCCAGTAGAGGTACGTCCCTTAACTCCATCTTTGAATAGAGCTCTATGTTCTCCCTTCGCAGGGTCTCAATGATTTGCATTAACTCGTCGTTCCTGGCCCGTTCGTTCTTCGCTTGTGGATGCAAGCTTCCTTCTCCGACCATGGTTCCCGATCGGAGCTGTGTCATGGTTTCGGTGTTGAAATCGACCAATTTCCTCCTTTGATTCTCGCAGATGGCGCAAGATGTAGATGCAAGAAAATTATTGTTTCTATTAGGGAAAGTTTTTCTCTTACACCAAATACTCTGCATCTCTTATCCTCTCTCTTTTATCCTCTCTTACTTCTATTTATAGTAGTTTACATATTGCCCTAAATTCCTTTCTTGGCTTCAAAGTAGAAAGGCTGATGGGCTAGACTTTCTTCTTAGGCCCTGCGGTTTAGAGGTCCGTTTCTGTTATGGATGTGGTTGGGCCTAAAGACCGCTATATAATGTTCCTGATTGAGTGGTTTGGGCCGAATTTGGCCCATTGGGATTTATGGCCCTTTCAGGATTTAAATTACATAATTATGTGCTTACTTGTGTGTATTTGTGTTGTTGTTATGGTATTTATTTTACGGTATTAATAATGCATTTGGATTGTATTTATTGGGTTGGGATTTATGTTGCTGGGGCATGGGGATTTCCATGGGCCAGCTCAGAATCCGATTTGGGCTTATTAGACAGACTTATTTGATTGGTTTATTTTGGACTTATTAAATGGACCTAATTGATGGGCTTATATTGTTAGACTTAGTTATACGATTAGGTTAATTAGGATGGGGGAAGGCAGACTATACTATACATTTAGAGAGAGAGTCCTAGGCTGGACTCATCTGTGTGCGTTCTAGGTCGTGAAAGGAAATCAGGAGAGGGCTGCAAATCCTTGGCTAGAGGCTGGAAGATTCGTATTGTTGCTCCATAATCGTGAGACAAGTACCCTTCTTCTCTTCCCCTTTGAATCTATAAACGTTTCAGCTCTGTGAAACGGAATCGTTATACATAGACACTGTTAAGAACTCTGATTCGATTATGAAATTTATATATTAAACCTGAAAATGCCCTGTTATTCCGAACTGCAATAATAATAATATTCCAATTGCTATGTTTCTGGTTGGATTACTGTATATGCCTCTATATTACGGAACTGTATGATTTTATAATACTACGATTTTAACATGTTAGGTTCGAATTCTATATATGCTTCTGTTATTGCTGATTTGTATGGTTTAAACTGTTATGCATAATTGATAAGGGGTTTTACTAGTTTTGATTAATAATTATGTTATGCTGGTTTCGGCCTTTATTAGTTAAACTTTAATGATTAAAATCTGGTTACATAAAACAATCACTGTAAGCGGGGGATTAATTTGGTATGATAAAATTCGGTTAAAATTCCCAGAACAATAGGTTTTGACATAGCAATTATCAAAAAAAATCTAGTTCCTGGGGAGCTACCCTAGACCCCACCAATGGGCAAGCAACGAGACGTTAAATTAATTATGTGAACCTTAGTGCTACACTAAAATTATTGATGGGAATGATTTAATTAATATCATGCCATTTGTGTTATATTTGATATTTATCACTCTTTATTGTTTGATTTAACGGCTTGAAATGAGAATAAGTTTACTATGTTTATAAGCATGAGAATGTATTATGGAACCATTGTGAGTTGACTATTAAAGCAGTCTCACAAGTACCTATTGGCATGGTTGATTTGCTAAGGCGGGTATGTGGTTTGATTGCATGCGTGGTTGAGATGCATATTTCCTTATGCATTTAAATGTTGATTACATGTTTATGTAAATGAGGTGATCTTCTAGGGGTATTGCGGTGCATAGTAGATCACTCCTTAGTATCTGGGGTTCATGTCTTGGATTGTGTTGTTTCTTTAGAGAAGTTGGGTTTATGGGCTTTTTGTTAGGATGCAGTAGAAGGGACTTGTTCATGGGATTAACTCACATTTTGTTGACATTTCCGGTCCCAGACAGTTTCAGCCACAAGATTGAAGACTCAGCTCACCATAATTCGATCACGATCATCCACTCTTTTCCAATTTTTATTTCAGTGAAGGTTCTGCTACCTTTTCAGACTTTATGGTTTTGGATATTTAAGGATTTGGATTTAGGGGTCCGTAGTTTACGGGATTTCCGAGTTATAATAAATAATTATTATGGATTCCAGCTTCATTTAATGATAGTATACGGGATTTCCAAGTTGTAATAAATAATTATTATGGATTCCGGCTTCATTTAATGATAGTATTTCCTTCCGCCTAGGGATGGCAATTTGACCCGCCCCCGCAGTTACCCGCCCCACCCCGCCCCATTTTTGGCGGTTTTGGGAAACCGTTTTGCTTATTTGGGTCGGAATGGTTTGATGCAATAAAAACCCGTACGTGTTTGGTGCGGGGGCAGGGGGAGGTCGTCCCGCCCCGTTTAGATAGGCAAATTACTTAAGTACCCTTATTTCATTAATATGTATATTTCTCACTATACATTAATTACCCCATATAACAATATTAAAGTAACAAATAAATTTTATTAAAAGGAAAGTTATAATGGTGAAAAATTGAAGATGAAAAAAAAAAAAAAAAAAAAAAAAAATTCCATTTCAACAATAATTAAATTATAATCTTAAACAGGGCGAGGGTAAAAATGTTAAACGGTTACGGAAATGGGGTAAAAAGTTTCCCCTTTTTGCGGTTTTGGGCGAAGACGGGGGCGGGGTTTTTAAACGATTGCGGGAGTGAGAGAGGGTACACCCGTCCAAACCCGCCCCCGTTGCCATCCCTACTTCCGCCATGATTTCTTTCATTATTATATATTATATTATGTGCTTGTTTATTACCAGGTGGTTGATGTTTCCTAATTTTTATGCACAAGTCGGGCCAACTTATATGTGAAAATTATGAGGTATATCACACTTGTGCATCAAGAAAATGTTTTCCAAAATTACATTTGAGCTTATTTTGTTAAATCCTAGGTTTGCTTAGACTTGGGCATTGTTGTCGATTGAAGTGCACAACACATTGATCGATCCATAGATCCTACACTTCGATCTACCTAGTATATTATAGAAGGATCGAATTGTGTGATATATGAATCAATCGACACCACTAATACTTCAATCCTTATGAGCTGTTTTTGGACAAAAGTTAGTTTCCTTTAATAGTTTTGTTTGGTGATTTAGCATTAGTTGTATTGATCATAATTGAAGTATTTTTGGGCAGAAAAGACCCGAAATATACTTATTCTAGAAGTGTCTTTTTATCCACAAGTAAATTAATTGGAGAAAAATATTTCAACTCGGAGAACAAATACTATAGTAGTATAGTGGTTAGCTCCCTAGCTAGCTAGCTTAGTGTGTTGGAGTGCGTGCAAACTTGGGCTACTGATACTGATATTTAGTAGTATATTTGGGAGTGAATAAGTCGGCTTAGAACTCCCATGTTTATTTGACGAGAGGTTAGAAATAGCCAGCGTGACTATTCATGATGTAATAATATAGATCATAGTTTTGCTACAGATTTATTGTTCTTTGAGATTGTATTGGATCTATGATCCTAGTTTTGAATTTTGTCTAATTTTGTTTTGCCTTTCAAGGTATGCCCTTGATGTGTTTTTGTATATTATTGTTTATATCTAATAATAATAAATAAATAAATAAATAAATAACACAAGAAGTCACAAAAGGTTTTTTAAATATATTTTTAAGGTACTTTTTCACCTTATAAAGGAGAAGGTCGAGAGTTCAAGCCCTTAAAGGGCATTGTGGGTTTGTAAGTGTTTTCCTATCAAAAATTAAAAATATATAAATAAAATAAAACATAAATTCAACCAAAATTCATATAAAAAGGTAATGAGAATAAGTGACATAGGGCAATATGAAATAATTTTTGACCAAACTTAGCGGCGGCAATATGCACTTCATGATATAATTAACACGCCAGCCTGCAAGCTAGAAATGAAAACCATCAGAAATTAATTTATGATAAAGAATTACTTCTCAAACAACGAACAAAAAACAATCAAATCAAATCATACATCTCGAATTATAAATTTATTAACCAAACTTAGTGGCGGCAACAACCATTCTGATAAATAGATAGGGTGGTTTTGATTACTACTACCACCATCATCTGCATGCAGCAAAAAAAAAAAAAAAAAGAAGCAATAAATCAATTTCTGATTCAATAAATAAATAAACTAATCGTCCATTCTTTTTCTTTTAAAGCAGGGAAACAAAATCAACCACAAGTGGGCTTCATTCCAACCTGAAGCTCGCACAAGTATTCTGTGTGTAACAAAGGACTGCAATGACCAGAAACAATAATTAAGGTTATAATCATGAAAACAGAATACTTAAATAATGATTTCGTTATAATTGCATGCAAGTACTTCTCTTTTCTTTTTCTTTTTTCTTTTTAACTTTCATACTCCCACTTTGCCCTTAATGGGACTCCAACCCTCAACATCCACTCTGGGGAGAAAACGGTATGCCAATAGGGAACAACCCGTTGGTTAATTGCCTAATGCCTATAATTATACGGAAACGAAAACTACATGCATTTCAAAACTTCAGGACAATCAATCTTGCAAACATACAAAATCGTTCACAGCAGATTTTCAGTTTAATTCAGGTATATAAATGACTATAATCGAACTTCATGCACTTCACTAGAAAGTAAATAACGAACCTTTAAAATTTAAAATATACACTTTAAATCACCAGTCTTTGGGAAGTAAAGAATTGTAGGTCTCAGGGCTCTAGTCATGAGAGGGCTCTGGGAGAAATAACTCAATGCAGACCTGACATTCCATATAGTCATACTTCTAAGGCCTGAACTTGTAAGAGGCACCAATTTGCAAGCTTATTATTGTTGAACCAGGCAATGCCTTCGGCAAATAAATTCATTATAAAACATAGTCAATTCCTTTTTTCTTTTTCTTTTTTTTTTTTTTTGGGGGGGGGGGGGGGGGGGGATATATGAATAGATACAATAATGCATACATGCACTTTGCTCATTAAAAAAACAACCAAACAATTTTTCTCATTTAAATCTAAAATTAACTGCTTAAACAATAACAAACAGATATATACTCATAAATATTTTTTGAAGATATATATTCACAAAATGCAGAATGATACTCAACAAATGATGGATGATTACCTGCCAGACAGCAGGCATATATTCACGATACGACAGTTTTTCAGGATCACTTCTTATAGTTCTCGAATTTGAGACATTTTGTGAAGGCCATTTTCTTGAATACCTATTAGAAACACTATTTAACTTAGACAAGCATACAGATCTGAAAAGCAAATGCTGCCTCGTGAATATATATTACCAGTATAAACTATCAACAATCAAGGTCTTTGAACTTAAAAACAGAAATTGTTATAAGAATTCAAGTGGAATCATAGGCTTTAAACTAGTGCCACTAAAGAGAGATCAATTTCTTGGTTTATATTGAGTTTGTCCAACATAGCCAATGTAAAAGAATACACTCTTTTTTACTCTCTCGGTAAATGAACTTTCTTAATAGATGACAATGGAGATGATATAGCCCTAAATGAGAATATTGGGGGGGGGAGGATACCCAATGAGTATGTTTTACAAGAGAAAGAAACGCACATAGATTTACCTACATGGTACACTAACTTCTTTAAATCATATGGATTTTTGTCAGTATCTTGTGTGCTTGCCCAGAGAAATGAAACAACATATGTTACAATCTGTCACATGTTCACATTAAAGGACCAACAACTCAAATTCCTTCACATTGCAAAAAAATAAAACCCAAATTCTGGGTCTTTCCAATCCCAAAAGAGTAAGAACTCACCTGTTAACTTCCTTTGTTGAATATTTGTCACCTAAATTAGCCGCTTTTGTAGCTAAAACAAGCATGGGATGCACCAGCAGAAGCTTTCGGATCTCTTGAACAACAGTTTCTGACACATTTTGAAAAGAGAAGCTTTTCCTACGCATCAGACAAAGTTGTAATTGTGAGACAAACCCCCCTTACCAAGCCATCATTAACAGATGGCTACAAGCTATCATATATATATATATATATATATATATATATATATATATATTATACACATACAAATGGCAAGAGAGTTATGTGTATGAACATGTAGATATAAAATGATAATAAAGTGAACCTGCAAAAGAAGAAAAGAAATGGAACAAATTTATACATATAAATTTGATTAGCATGTTGTTTAAGGCCTAAGAACATATCAAATTCAGACCAGTTCAAGGTACAATGCAATTCAATCCATTAAAATATAACTCGAGTTTAAAGTACTCAAATCTTCCATACATTTAAAAAAGATAAAAAGAATAGAACATTCAAGTCCGTTGATGAATATAAGATGCAAGAACATTCAAGTCCGTTCAAGGTCATGGCCACTTGCATGTTGAAGCCTATATTGATGTTGATTGGGCCGGGTCTGTGACAAATCGACGATCTACTTCAGGATATTGCACATTTGTTGGAGGTAATCTTGTTTCATGACAAAACAAGAAACAGTTAATAGTAGCTAGATGTAGTGCAGAGGATGAATTCAGGTCCATGGCACATGGAGTTTGTGAGTTGTTATGGCTACGAACGGTGTTGGGTGAGTTGGGTTATCCTGTTCGCGAGTCAATGAAGTTGTATTGTGACAACAAGGCTGCTATTAGCATTGCTCACAATCCAGTTCAACATGACAAGACAACGCACATTGAAGTCGATCGACACTTAATCAAGAAAAAGCTTCGTCTTGGGCTGATTTGTATTCCATATGTCAACACACATGATCAGGTTGCTGATGTTTTGACTAAGGATGTGAGCAAGACTTGCTCGCAAAATATGTTAGTAAAGTTAGTAAAGCTGGGCATGATAGATATCTTTACACCAGGTTGAGGGGGACTGTTGTTAGGGGCTTATTTGTTATTACTTATATAATATTAGGGCTTATATGTAATTTCTGAAACTTAGATGTGGTGTGATAGCCCAGTGGTAGGGCATGTGTTGCTTGTGTGGCCAAAGGCCCATGTTCGAATCCTCACTCCATCAGTCATTATTAGTAAATAACTATTTAATTAAATTATTTGAACAAATTAGGTTTTATGTTATCTTTTCTTATACAAGCAAGAGACTTGGTATTCTTTTTGTGTTTTTTGTCATTTGTCTCAACAACTAACTTATCAAAAAAAAATATATGTGTGTAATTTCTTAAACTTGTTAATATAAATAGAATGTGGTGGAAGGATGAAAGTATTCTTTCTCTCTTTCCCCATCTCTCTGTTTTTTCTCTCATCCTCTTTCTTCTCTTTTTCTTCTTCTTCTTCTTATACTTTGTTCTTGATTTGATTATCTCTTAAAGTTAACACGGTATCAGAGCATGGTTTGTAAAGCTCTAGGTGTGTAGTTGAAACCTAGGGCAAGTTTATGTAACCCTAGTGGGTGTGAAGGGTTTTGAAGAGATTCCAAGATGGGATTTGTTTGCAAGGAAGTAGTATTAATCACATCCACACGTACCGCGGATCCAACTCGATTGGTGTTTTTTTCGATCTGTTTTTTATCTATTGAAGTCTCGATTGGTGTTTTTTTCGTGTTCACGTGGTTCTACAACAACGGCTTTTTCTTCGTCGTTCACGATTCTGGTATAGTCCATTTTGTTGCTTTCTAGGTTTTGTGTGGTGACTGTGTGGTCGCCTTTTTATGCATCTCAGAAGACGGTAATCTTTCTAGTTGAAGTTTGTGTGTTAGAGAGGTGGTTCTCTACGTATTTTGTTGCTGCTTTTGTTTCTGAGGATTGTATACGCGAAAACTATTTGATAAAATGTCTGGCTCAAAGGTGACTTCAAAAGAAGTTGGGTTTGCTCTTAGTCTGACTTGAGTATTGGGAGGTGGTAGTGATCACGATCCAGGCTTTGTATTACGACTGTTAGGCTGGATGAGATGAACTATATGGAGTGGGCTCAATCTGCTCGTATGCATATCACATTGTAGGATGATCGACCACATCGAAGGGACTATAATGTATCCCTCCAAGAGTGATCCTGAGTTCAAAGAGTGGAGAGTGCAAATAATGCACTAATTATGGACGGCTATGGAAGAGACATATTCCTCAGTAGGTAATTTTGCAAAATTGTATGAACTCCAACAACAGATTTCAAGATTCGAGCAGGAAGACCAAATTCTTGCTACATATTACCATCTACGTGGTAAATGGGAAGAGTTAGATCACTACCAAGACTACATACTTGTGTGTGCAAGTGATGTTAAAGCATTTCGTGTATGGGGCTTATCTAAAACTTGTTAGTTTAATAGAATGTGGTGGAAGGATGAAAGTATTCTCTCTCTTTCCCCATCTGTCTCTCTTTTTCTCTCATCCTCTTTCTTCTCTTTTTCTTCTTCTTCTTCTTATACTTTATTCTTGATTTGATTATCTCTTAAAGTCAACACAATGTACCTTACTCCACAAGTATACCATTTCAAGTATGCCACTGACGGTTGAGTAAAATAGCTAATCTTCCTACAAACCAATCATCTACTCCAGTTAAGGTCTCACTCATTAATGATCTTTCTATTACCTAATGCAAAGGCACTTGCTCTTTAGCTTGCGTGTTAAAGCCTATACTGATACTGATTAGGCAGGGTCTGTGACAGATCAACGATCTACTTTAGGATATTGCACATTTGTTGGAGGTAATCTTGTTTCATAGCGAAACAAGAAACAGCCAGTAGTAGCTAGATGTAGTGCAGAGGCTGAGTTCAGATCCATGGCACATGGAGTTTATGAGTTGTTATGGTTATGAACGATGTTGGGTTAGTTGGGTTATCCTGTTCGCGAGTCAATGAAGTTGTATTGTGATAACAAGGCTACTATTAGCATTGTTCACAATCCAATTCAACATGACACGACAAAGCACATTGAAGTCGATCAACACTTCATCAAGGAAAAGCTTTGTCTTGGGCTGATTTGTACTCCATACGTCAACACACATGTTTTGACTAAGGGTGTGAGCAAGACTTGCTTACAAAATATGTTAGTCAAGCTAGGCATGATAGATATCTTTGCACCAACTTGACGGGGGGTGTTGTCAGGGGCTTATTTGTTATTACTTATATAATGTTGGAACTTATGTGGAATTTCTGAACTTGTTAGTTTAATAGAATGTGGTGAAAGGATGAAAGTATTCTTTCATTCTCTCTCTCTTTCCCCATCTCTCTCTCTTTTTCTCTCATCCTCCTTCTTCTCTTTTACTTCTTCTTCTTATACTTTACTCTAGAATTGATTCTCTCTTAAAGTCAACACAATAAACCTTACTCCACAAGTATACCATTTCAGGTATGCCACTCATGGTCGAGTAAAATAGCTAATCTTCTGTAAATGCAAGAAAATCTCTCCCTCCATTTTGACAGAATTTCAGTACATTTCACAATAATCTCCCCTCTTTTACTCTCTTCACTGCCTATTTATAGGCAATTACAAGTGCTGCTGGACTATCAGCTTTGGGCCTTCTTTCCAGTGGGCTTGGCCTTCTTCGATGGATCCTCCGAGCTCGGCCCATTCTGTGGTGCTCCTGTATGGGCTGAATTCAATTGTTTGACCCGATGCCACGTCTGCGGATCATATCCGGCCCATATTACTTCTGGTATCCTCAACTGCCCCCATAATTACTCCCTAATTAATTAGGGGGTAATTATTAGAGGCTGCTAATCATGGCTTAACGGCTCGAGAAGATCTCTTGGGAAAATGAACGGTTGGATTCGGGAATCGACGCTCCGAGATTCAAAAAAAACCTCCTCGGTTTCCCGAATCCTTGGTCTTCGGGCCCACCTTGTCTTTATAAGCCTCAGGGATGTTCCATCAATCTTCTTTACCGTCTCTATCTTGCTTTACTGTTAATCAAACCCTCATCCGTCTCTTCCGAATCAAATCTTCTCCGGCGATTTCTTGCAAAAGCTCCTTTTTCCAGTGACCTTGCAGTGCTCTCTGACGTTTTCACTTTCTGAGGTTAGTTTTGTTTGCCTTTCTCTTTCAAAAGACCTCTTTTTCTCCCTTAAAGTCTTCATTCATTCTCACCATGACTATAGATCTAGATATTCTTCGCATGAGACTTTGTCTTCCTGACGATATACAGATTAGAAATTGCCCTAAAGAGGTGGATATTAGAACTGGTGCTGGCCTTCTTCCCGGCGAGATTCTATTTTCCCATCTTCATCTTAACCTCATTAGGTTCCCTCTGCATCCCTTCTTTAACTATGTTTTTAATAAATTAGGGCTTTCCCCTCTGCAGGTAAACCCCAATTTCTTTAGAGTTTTATCCGTTCTGTTGATTCTGATCCGTGACAGAGGTCTAGATCTTGATATCATAGATCTTCTCCTCTGTTACAAAGTTAGCAAGATCCGTTCTGATGAACCGTTTTACCACTTCTACCCGATCGAAAAGAGATCTATATGTAAGGACAAAATCAAATCCGAGAAGGGTTGGAGAAAAAACATAATAGGGGTTAGAGGGGCTTGGTCTTCTCCAGTTGCAGAGGACTTTCCTATCCCGAGCGCCTTTGGCGAATGCTCGGTTTCTTCATATAAGAAATTCAAAACGCATAAAAGTGACTGTTCTTGCGAAATTTGTGTCCCTCGCTTCTGTACTTTTCTTTGCCATTCCCTAGGCATTCCTTATAATGACTTGGGTTATGATGTTTGCAGGGATAGGATCAACTACCTGAACGAATACGTTTTAAACAACATCCCTTCCTGCTCAGATCTCCTTACTTAGGATAACTTCTTTAATATCTCACTTATTGGTAAAAACATGAGCCAGCTTCGGATTCCTTCCTTCGGCAGGAGGAAAGATCCTCCGAGGGTTACTGCTACTTCTGCTGCAACCTCCTCTTCGGCCTCAGCATCATCTTCGGCCACTATTTCTGATACCACTCCTTCCACCAACCTGAACGTGGTAACTGCCAACCCAGTTACTAACGTTCCACCTGCTAATCCGAGCGCAACTCCTTCAGCTGGCACCCGTTCTGCTAATACCACTACTGCTGCTCGGGAAAAGGAGAGAGGGAAGAGGCCTCAGCCTGATACTCCTTCTAGCCCAGATAACATCCCTCTATTAAGAAGGATTCGTCCATCTGGACCAAATGCACCCATTCCACCTTCAATCAGACCTCCTGCTCCTTTAGGGTCGGTTTCGGCCAATGCTTCTGCCTCTACTATGGCGCCGTGGACCCCTCAGTTTATCCGAACGAACGGGTCATCTATGAAGCCGAACGAGACCATGTTCAAGGATGGTCAAACCGCTATGGCATTCTACAGGAGCATGTGGACTCCCAGAGACATTGAGGTTGCCAAGGGTCTATCTTAGAAGGAAGTGTTCAGCCACTTCCCTTTGTCTGCTATGGACGTAAGTCTTCCCCCTCAGTCAGCAAATCTTTACATAGTCTTTATATTTGATTTCTTCTAATCACCTGCTCGGCTTAATTAGTTATCATGTATATCTCTGCAGACCCTGTTTGGGGTGACGGCCATGCAGAAGCAAGTAGAGATGGGGAATGCCAAGGCTCGTAAATTTTCTGACAACCTTGATGTTGCCAATAAAGAAAACAAGATCATCATCACCAGAAATGCTGAGCTGATGGTTCTTCAGCTCAGCAAAGTTGAAAAAGAGAGAGATGCTTTAAAAAAGGAGACAGACTCTCTTCAGGACGAAAAGGACGCTCTGCAACTTGAGAAGAGTGTCTAGCATACTGAGCGAGAATCTCTTAAGGCTGAGAAGGAAGAACTTCAGCGCCTTCTAAGTGATAAGCAATCCGCTCGGATGGCTTTTGAGAAAAGAGCTCTAGACGAGCGTGATGCTTTTCTCAATACCATCAGTAAGGTAAATGGTCGTATGCTAGCTCTGCACGCTCGGTTTTCCAGGGTTAGGGTCCTCAGATATGGTCAGGGGTTCCTAGAGGGTTATACCGATCGTGTCCCAGCTGAAGGTCAGATCGGTTCTACCCCTAATGAGGTTGACAAAGAACTGGAGATTGATCCTCCGGGTGTTTATGCCGACCCAGACTCCATCCCTGCTGAGGGCATATTTGATGAATGCCAAGAGATCGCCTCTTCCATGATCACTCCTACGCCCTCTACTGCTCAACCTCTGGACGTTCTTCCCCTGTCCACCGTGATTCCATCCGCCACTGCTGCTGAGGATGAAACTCGGCAAAATGATTCTTCCAATGCTACTGAGGATAGAACTCAGCAGAATGATTCTGTCATTCAGCTTGATTCTCCTCCTCGTGAGGACGGAACCGCCAAAAGTGATGAGGGGACCGTTCAGCACCATCAAGAAGCTGACGGGGTAAATGCTTCTAGTTAGAACCTTTCTGATGTACCAACCTCCTTCCTTCTGCACTTTTGTCATCTGTATACCTCATTTTTTATAACTCAGAAACTTCATTATTAATGAGATGGCTGACTTTTGGTTGAACTTTTGCCAAAAATCCTTTTACTTAATGATTTACTGCTATCTGATCAGGTTTCTCTCTGTATGTCAGTGGTTGGCGTTCGCCTAGTGTGCCACTTTGCCACTTAGAATGCCATTTGCCACTTTCACTCTTTTATTTTTGGCAAGTTTTTGGCGTTCGGCTCATAGTGTCAGCTGCCACTTACTTTGCTGAGTGGTTGGCGCTCGGCTAGGATGCCACTTGCCACTTTCACTCTTTTATTTTTGGCAAGTTTTTGGCGTTCGGCTCATAATGCCAGCTGCCACTTACTTTGCTGAGTGGTTGGCGCTCGACTAGAATGCCACTTGCCACTTTCACTCTTTTATTTTTTTGGCAAGTTTTTGGCGTTCGGCTCATAATGTCAGCTACCACTTACTTTGCTGTTTTCATACACTCAACTTTTCAAAAGAAGATAGCTTTTTATAAATTTCAGAATTCTATACAACTGAAAATGAATAATGCCAGAATTAAAACTTTAAACTTTCTACAGATAATACCTTTTTAAAGATGTAGCATTCCATGGCTTGTTAACCAACCTTCCAGCCATGGTCTCTAGTATATATGCCCCCTTCCCTATGACTTCTGCAATTCTGTATGGTCCGTCCCAAGGTGACATCATCTTTTTAACCATTCCTACCTCCTCCTTCAGAACCAGATCGCCAAGTGTGAAATCTCTGTGCTTCACCCTTTTGTTGTGGCTGCTAGCCAGTGTCTGCTGATAGGATGCAAGCCTTATTGCCGCAGCATCTCTCTTTTCCTCTAACATATAAAGGTTAAATCTCAGCATTTTGTCATTCTGCTCCTGATTCCATGCTAAGCTTCGGACAGTTGGAAGCAAATATTCAACCGGTATGACTGCCGCAGTTCCGTATGCCATGGCGAATGGGCTTTCCCCGGTCGGCCGTCTAGGGGTCGTTCTGTAAGCCCATAGGACATTTGGGAGTTCGTCCAGCCACTTTCCTTTATGGTCTTCCAGTTTCTTCTTGATACAAGCGAAAATTGTTCTATTCGTAATTTCTGCTTGTCCATTGGCCTGGGGATGACTTACTGCTGCCAACTTTTGGTTAATTCCATATTCTTCCAGCAATTCTCTGACTTGCTTGCTGTCGAGATTAGTCCCATTATCCATAACGATTAACCTCGGAACACCAAAACGGCAAATAATATTACTCCAGATGAAGCGTCTTACATGGGTTTGTGTTACGCTCGGATATGGTTCTGCTTCCACCCATTTGGTAAAGTAATCTGTTGCAAGCAATACATACTTGTTCTGAGCTCTTGCAGTTGGCAGAGGACCAACCACGTCCATCCCCCAATGTGCGAAAGGCCATGGTGTGGCCATCACGTGCAAGTCCTCAGGTGGTTGGTGGATTAATGGTCCGAACCTTTGGCATTTATCGCATCTTCTGGAGAATTCTTCCGCATCTCGTGACATGTTTGACCAGAAGTACCCTTGCGTCATTACTTTGTGCGCTAAAGATCTTCCACCTGAATGATTTCCACACACACCTTCATAAATAGCTCACAATATCTGCCGAGCCTCTGTGGGGGTAACGCACTTTAAGTACGGCCCAGAAAAAGATCTCCTGTATAACTGGTTATGCACTATGGCGTACTTTGCAGCGTTCAATTTGATTTTCCTAGCCTCATCTCTTTGCTCAGGCAGAGTACCATCCCGAATATAAGTTAAGATTGGATCAATCCAACTTGGCTCATATGGAATAACATTCACTTGCCAAGTATCTGGGCCCGAAAGTTCTTCAAAAATGGATGGCTAGTTCAGTATACCTACTGGAATCACCCTTGCCAATGTCTCTCCAGAACCCGAGGCGCTACATGCTAGCCAATCGGCATCTTCGTTATGCTCTCTCGGTATTTGGATGAATTCAATTTTTTCAAAGTTTCTGACTCCTCGCATAATAGCAGAATGATATGCTTCCATCGTTTCATCCTTGGTTTCATATTCGCTATTCACCTGCCGGACAATTAACTGCGAGTCACTAAAGACGGTCAAATTCCTGACCTTTAGCTCTTTGGCGAGCAAAAGTCCAACCAGTAGTGCCTCATATTCTGCTTCATTGTTAGTGGCTCTGAATTCAAGCCTAAGCGCTTGACTTAGGGACGTGCCTTCTGGTGTCTGCAGTTTGACCCCAATGCCTGCCCCATCTGATTTGAGAATCCATCGACAAAGAGTTTCCACAAGCAACCTCGAAGGTCTTCCTCCATGTCTTCTGAATCACATTCCAGTAAGAAATCTGCCACTGCTTGCCCTTTGATTGCCGTTCTGGGTTCATATGTTATGTCAAATGAGCTTAACTCTATGGCCCACTTCGTCATCCTCCCTAAGAGGTCTGGCTTGTGCAGGATTATTCTGATAAGGAAAGTGGTTAGAACGATGATAGGATGGGATTCAAAATAATGCATGAGCTTTCTTTTCGAATGTACTAGTGAGAGTATCACCCGCTCGGCCTTTGAATAGCGTAGTTCGGCCTCAGTCATCGTTTTGCTAACATAGAACACTGGATATTGCTTTCCCTCTTTACAACGGATCAGAACGCCACTTGTCGCGATGCTGGATACCCCGAGGTATAAAAATAGTTTTTCTCCTGGTTCGGGAGCTGACAGGACCGGAAGGTTCTGCATATATTCTTTCAAACCAGTTAATGCTCGGCGCTGTTCATCCCCCCAAACTTGTATCCCATGGCTTCGTATTGTGTCAAAAAATGGTTTGCAGCGATCTGACAATTTGGAAATGAACCGGCTCAATGCAGCTATTAGACCCGTAAGTGCTTGCACTTCTTTGATTGTCTTCGGCTCGGCATTCTTAGTCAGAACTTCTGCTTGGGGCAGGGCTAGCTTCTATGCCTCTATGATTAACCACGTGTCCAAGGAACTGACTAGAACTCACGCCGAATGAGCACTTGGTTAGATTGAGCTTCATTCCATATTGTCTCAACACCTCAAATACGTCTTGTAGATGTTTCAGATGGTCAACTTTCTTCTTACTTTTTACTACCATGTCGTCAATATAGGCTTCCACAGTCGTCCCTATTTGATCCTTGAAAATTTTGCTAATAAGCCTTTGATAAGTTGCTCCGGCATTCTTCAGTCCGAACGGCATAACTTTGTAGCAATAAGTCCCTTGCTCGGTAATAAAAGAAGTTTTCTCTTCATCAGCAGGGTCCATGGGGATCTGATTATAACCTGAATAAGCATCTAAGAAGGTTAAACGCTCATACCCAGTAGTAGCATCCACCATTTGATCAATCTTAGGCAGCGGAAAGCTATCCTTCGGACAGGCTTTGTTCAAATTGGTGAAGTCAATGCACACTCGCCATTTCCCATTCTTCTTCTGCACAACAACAACGTTCGACAACCAGTCGGGATAGTACACTTCTCTTATGAATCCCGCATCAAGCAGCCTATCAACCTCCTCGGCTATGATCCGGTTACGTTCTGGAGCAAACCTTCGCTGCTTCTGCTTTACAGGTCTTGCATTGGGATTAACGTTCAGGGAGTGACAGGATACCAAAGGGCTAATTCCAGGCATGTCTAAGTGACTCCATGCAAATACATCGGCATTGTGAGATAAGAAATCAACTAATTCCTGCTTTTCCCTCTCGGTGAGTCTTACTCCCACTCGGGTAGTTTGCTCTGGCCTAGATTGATCGATCTGTACATCAATAAAGGGTTCTTCAGTCAAGTCCACTGGCTCCTCCCCCCCATTCTGCTTGGGTGAAGGTTTCTGTAATTGCTATCTCGGGCTCGCCGATCGAACAGGTGCTTTTCCTTTCCCAACGGATTTCAGTGTCACTGAATAACATTCCTTAGCTGCAACTTGGTCCCCATGAATGTCAATCACCTTGGTGCCATCTGGCCCCAGGCATCTTATTACTTGGTGCAGAGTGGAAGGAACACCTTGAACTCTGTGGGTCCACCCTCTGCCCATCAGAAGGTTGTAAGAGGGATGGATCTCGACAACCACAAAGCTCTCCATCAGAACCCTCTCTGCAGCATGCACTGCTACTTCCACCATACCGATGGGCTCCACTCGTTTTCCATCAAACCATAGCAAAGGATTCCCAGTGGGCTTGAGCCGGTATGGCTTGATCTCGAGTCGATCAAATGTGTCCCTCGGCATGACGTTCGGCACTACTTCCAGGATCAATCAGAACTCTGAGTACCAAACATTCGGCAACTGTCAAACTGACGACTAACGGGTCTTCATGAGGAATCTGAACGCGTAACAGGTCGGTTCTGTCAAACTTGATTTGCGTTGATGCTTTATGCTGATGCAGAGTGTTTACACTGCCTATCGTCCTCTTCATCTGTGCCTGGCGGAGGCGCGGTCTAAGCAGTTCTTCCGACTCTTCAGCCAGTTCGGGCTGACCATGAATCGCATTGATTATGCGAACTGGTTGCTAGTTGTGGGAGCTCGGCTTCTGATTCCTTTTTACTTGCTCCATTGGTCGGTTCTGTTCCACTGCCGTGCCTTGGATATAACTTGCGAACTCCCCTCTGGCTATCAGCATCTCTACATGCCTCCTTAAGTTCCTGCATGCATTAATCTGATGGCCAAAGTCAGAATGGAAAGCACAATGCTTAGACTGGTCCCTCTGGTCGAGGGGCTGTCTGATAGGTAAAGGAGGTCGGAACTTATTTTTATTTTCTTGGTACAGCCTTGCCAGTGTGACTTTCAGCGGAGTAACCAGCTCTTCCTCTCTGGGCCTCTTTTCAGCTTTCCAAGAGGTTTGACGCTGTGGCTGAGCCTGCTTTTGCCTAATTTTTGCTTTGGTTTTCTCTCCTGTTGTTATTATGGATGTCTTCCGAGCATTAGCTGCTTCTTCTTCTTCTAAGCGTACAAAACCATTAGCTCTTTCATTAAGTTCATCCATGGTCCTCGGTGTATTCACCACCAAGCTTGTGTGAAATGGAGTGCCACGAGTCATAGCCAACTTAAATGCTTGAACCGCTGTAGAGGGATGGCATTCGATCACCATGCTCTTGGTTAAGTTGAACCTGGTAAGAAAGGCTTGGAGACGCTCATCCTCATGCTGCCTCATTGTGAACAAACTGGAGACATCTTTTGCCGGGCGTTTATTTCCATAATACTGACTTATGAACCGATCACAAAGGCTTCAGAAACTATCAATCGAACCCCTCGGCAAGTTTTTGAACCAGTTGAGCGCTGGTCCAGCCAAGCTGGTTGGAAAGCACTTGCACATTAAAGAATCGTTCTCGGTGTTCAAAGCCATTTTCAACTGGATATGATACACATGATCAACCGGATCAGTCGTTCCGTCAAACAGAATGAAAACCGGCATAGAGAATTTCCTCGGATTTGGAACATTCAGAATTCCATCAGTAAACGGCGAGTCAACCGTCCGAGCTGCTGAACGTAGTGCCTCATTCTCTCGTTGGCTTGCTGCTGCAAATCTCGGATCAGTGAATCTCCTTTCCGAGCTTCGGCAATCAAACGTAGCCACTGAAGGCCGGTAAGGCGGATCAGATGACCTTTCCTCGATGTACTCCTCCTGCCAGATCGGTGCAGCCTTTTGGTGTCCAAACTCCATAGATCCTTCTCGGTCGAATCTTTCTGGATACGAATCGGAAGTCCTAGCCTCATTCCACCTGATTTGTTCACGCCGTGGATCCAGGTTAATCGAGCCTTCTCGCTCATCGACACGATGGAGATTTGGCGGCAAATCGTCTGCCTGACCTCTTCATGGTGAAGATCCGTCTGATTGTTTCCTACCTCCTCACCGTGGTTGTGTAAGATCGGGATGTACAATTCCGTCACCTGCCGGAAGCGGTCGCCGGAGCGCCGAAGCTTCTTGACGCTGCATTCCGGCTCTTAGCTCCGCATTCTCTTTTCGGAGAGCTTCGATCGTATTCATCAACTCATCTAGCTTCATCTACTGGACATTCTCCATCGGATTGGAGCTCTCACCTCCTATCATGATTCCGGAGCGAAGTAAAGGCATGAATCACAAATTCCTAATCAGATCCAAGCATCACCGGTGCAAATTCCGTCAGATCTGGACTCAACTTCACCGAACCGTGGTCACATTTTGCTAACTCTGAGCTTTTCTAGCTTTGAACTCACCGGATCCAGCTGCGATTGAACAAATCAAAATTATAACAATTCAAGGTGTTTTAATGGAGGAACTGCAATCTCTCTGATCTGGATTCAACTTCCAGAATTCAAGCTTTGTTTTCACGAATTTGCTTGAATCAACATGATATCAATCAAGCTCGAATCGATCTTCTTCGTGATTCCCACAGACGGCGCCAATTGTAAATGCAAGAAAATCTCTCCCTCCATTTTGACAGAATTTCAGTACATTTCACAATAATCTCCCCTCTTTTACTCTCTTCACTGCCTATTTATAGGCAATTACAAGTGCTGCTGGACTATCAGCTTTGGGCCTTCTTTCCAATGGGCTTGGCCTTCTTCGATGGATCCTCCGAGCTCGGCCCATTCTGTGGTGCTCCTGTATGGGCTGAATTCAATTGTTTGACCCGATGCCATGTCCGCAGATCATATCCGGCCATATTACTTCTAGTATCCTCATCTTCCTACAAACCAATCATCTACTTCAGTTAAGGTGTCACTCACTGATGATCTTTCTATTACCTAATGCAAAAGGCACTTACTCTTTAGTTAGTGTGAAGGGTTGACTATGGTACAAACTACACTATAGAGGTTTGGTAGGAGAATGTGCGTTTTGATGGGATTGGTTATGCCCTTCAAGCCAATAACTGAATGTATTCGATATATTTTATTTATTTATGAATGTCTGATTTTATGGTTCGCATGCTTACATATATATATACATATAGCGAATGATTGCATTGATTTGACTCTAGAGTTGAGTCAAGGCTCCTTTGACAAATACTAAATGATTTATGTGCATCAACGATGGAGATAAATGCATAGGATATATGAATCATAGATATTAGTTTGCCATAAAAGTGTTAGTTCACACCCCTTGAAGATGAGTTGGTCACTTTATTCTGATATAACACATTGAACTAGATCAAGAATAAGTTATTGGAATTAAAATAGCCGTCTTTATGATTTCACCTTATTTAAGTTAGGGCAATGCTTGGATCCTACCCTATGAGGACAAGTTTTGTCCTACAATCTGACGTGGCCCTATCAAAATTTGACACCTGTCATAATATGATATAACATTAAAAAAATGAGCAATTTGGATCAACCCGGGTACCCGATAGAATCCAATTAGAAACCCATGTTTTTCTCTCTCTTTCTCTCTTCTTGGCTTCCCTTTCAGAAACCCTAAATCTCAATCCAACTCCAACTTTCAGAACTCCAAAAATAGTGGTCAAAGCTCAAGCAACCACCTCTGCTCTAGGGTTCGTTCAGAGAGCAATGGATTTGGCCCAATCTTCGCCTCCCTCTTGGCAATCTGCTCTCCTCTGCAATCTCGCGATCTTCGTTGTGGGTTCTCCGCTTCTCGTATCTGGGTTGTCTCTCTCCGGCATTGGGATCGCCTTCTTGCTTGACACTCTCACATGGCGCGCTTTGGGCCCTCTGGGTTTCTTCTCGTCGCCACCTAGTTCTGTCATTGTAAGTCATAGAATCTGATTATTTTCTTCTGTATGCTATACATTTGTTTTGAAGTTGTTTATGGGTTTTAACTGAGAATTTCCATTGGCAATCTAGGCACTCTTTCATTATAGTGCAGGGCTCAAGTCCCTGTTGGGATGCAAGATTGCAAGTACATGTGTTGTTAATTATCAAAAAGAAAAAGGAAATTAAGTTTTTTTCCGAAAATTTGTGGATTTAAAACACATATGCGAACTGTTAAAAAAAATGATTGGATTTTTGATCAGTGAATGGGGGTCAATGATTTTGGATATGATTAAATATGTTAGGGAACGGCGGCGACAAAGGTGAAAATGGCTCAAAAGGCTCAAGGGACTGCTGAGAAAAAGAAAGGAAGAAGAGGACCAGGAAGCCAAGAAGAGAGAGAGAGAGAGAGAGAGAGAGCGAGAGAGAGAGAGAGAGAGAGAGAAAATGGGTTTCTAATTGGATTCTATCCGGGTATCCGGGTTGATCCAAATTGCTCATTTTTTTAATGTTATATCAGATTATGACAGGTGTCAAATTTTGATAGGGCCACGTCAGATTGCAGGACAAGTTTTGTCCTCATAGGGCAGGATCCAAGCATTACCCTTTAAGTTATAGCTTAATTACTTTGAAGTATGAGAGAATAATAGACTTACATATTAATTAAGTAATTACTTTGATTTATTCAAAGGACCATTAGTTCCAAATACTGGGTACTTTGGGTAATTATTAATTAATATGTGGAAGTTTGTAAAAGAATTCTCAACATGACATTTATGCTAGGTGGCATTTATGCTCGGTCATGTATTATTGACTTGATTATTTTGATCACGAGAAACCCAGCCGGTAAGTTTTGGTGAATAGATATAATATATTTATTTATTAAGTACATTATTTTCACAATAGATACTTTTGTGATTAAATAGTTTAATTAAGAAGTCATTAATATAAAAGATAAATTAGTTATTGGGGCTGTGAATAATACCTTTAACAGTAAAGAACTGGTAGTGTGCTTTTTGTGTAGCTAGGGTTGATTAATTAAAAGGGGGAAGGGTGAGGGCTCGTCAAATAGGGTCTTAAAGAAGCAAGGGTTAATAAGGTCTGGCCGTAAATTAATACGTCATTATGTGCCAAAACCAAATAAAAATCAGAAGAGAAAGAAAAGCTAGGGATCACATCTAGGGTTTCCAATTCAATACACAATCCGCAATGAGCATAGTTACTTGGATTTTTCTCCTTTAATTGTAATCCCATCCGTTGGATAGAAAAGTGATAAAATAACAATAAAATAATCTACCTATAAAGTAGCAGAATCTACAAAATACAGAGGATGTGATGATCAATATTATGTATTTCAACAGCAACTCTGAACCACATATCCAGTAAAAGATTTGAAAATATGAAGAAAATAACTGTCATTACTGTCAGGTGAGGAATAATAAAAGAGGAAAAACAAGAAAATGCCACTAACATAATTCAGAATGATCTAGTGAAATATCACCTGCTTTTGCCAGTTAGTGGTAAAGACGTTGAAGCACGATCAATCCAGTGAAAAGCTCCAATACTGGTGCAAGTAGAGTTGCAAATTAAGATTTCAATGGATAAATTATACACAGATTATATTCCGTAATAATGATGAAACCCCCATGTATGTTTGTCCAAAAGTAATATAGTCCATAGAAAAGGATATATTGATCAAAATCTCAAAATATGACATTAACATGTCAAGTGATGTGCAAATGACTTCTTTATCATCCATTTTCTATCAGAAAATAAACGGCAAGAGGTAATTTCCACATTTTCATGTAGTATAGGGGGTTATTCGCCAAAAAAATTTCAGGGGTTTATCTGCAAATTAGAGAAAGCTCAAGGGGTTTTTTGCATTTTTCCCTCTATATCAGCAATTTTCGAATCACAGAACCAGTCATGGTAGGAGTTATGGTTAGAACTCAACCCCTTCCACATTGAGATTCTCTGTTTCGTGATAATATGTATAATTATAAGGAGCAACTGAATTTTACTCAAACTAAATTTAATAGTTTTCCTTGGATCCAATTGGTGAATATGTGATCTCACCTTACGGTATGTGGAGGTTGATGTGAACTATATATTATGCTATCAAATCTGTTACTTAAATTAATATTTATACATAAAGGAACATTAGTTTACCTAAATAAGATTTCCTAATTACTATCACTTGGTTTTTGTTAAAACTGGAGAGAAATAGAAAATGAACAGCACAACAATATAACGTGGTTAAGCCACTAGGGCCTACATCCACGGCACAAAAAGCCTAAAGAGCTACATCACTCTTATTATATTCTTTCTTAAGATTGTTTACAATGAACACCTCTATTCATAGGTGATGAAAGAATACAAGTGATAAATATGAAAAATACATTGATGGAGGATATCTAAAATCAAACCCATAAATCTTTGTAATATTCCCCCCCTGCCCCCCAAGTTGGAACACGAAGATTTTAACTCAAGTGTCCAACTTTAAACAAAATACGGAGTTGTCAAGAGTCCGAGAAGAGTTGATCTAAAAATCCAAGACGAGTTGTTCCTGAGGCAAGTTGATCCGGAAATCCGAGATGAGTTGATCCGAAGATCCAAGACGAGTAGAGTATATAGTAGGGTATGATAAACCTGCTCTAATACCATGTTAAAATTGAAAAGAGAGATAGAAAATGAACACCACAAGGATAAATGTGGTTCAGCCACTATAGCATACATCCACGGCACAAAGGGCTACATCGCTCTTATTATATTCTCTCTTAAGATTGTTTACAATGAGCACCTCTATTTACAGTGAAAGAATACAAGTGATAATTATGGAAAATACAATGACGGAGGATTCCTAAAATGAATCCCATAAATCGCTCCAATCAATATTATACCATAAGCTAAAATCACTCCTAAAATATTCTCCAACAGTTTCCTTATACAATAGGATGTAGGTTCCTAATTATACCTAAACACCACTTGAGGGTACTGAAAATGAATTGAGCCATTTATGGCCCGGTCCACTAGGCCCAAAGGTCATTTGAACCACCTCCAACCCAACCTCTTCAACATTACAAAAGGGGCCTTCATTCACTACGACCCAACGAAAAGACCCATTGAAGATTGGCCCAGGTTTGAGAGTTTTAGGAGAGGTTTTAGGGCAAATGTACACTTCTATAAATAGAAGTTAGAGAGATGGAAAGGGGGAGATTGTGTGAAGTGTAATAGATTACTTTCCTAATATAGAGAGAAATTTCTTGCACCTTCATCTGGCGCCGTCCGTGGGAAAGAAGAGTAGATCCGATTGATTTTCAGTAATAGATGACACAACTCCGTTCGGGAACAATGATCGGAGGAGAAGGCTCCTGACAGTAGGAGGACGAGCAGCAGGCAAGGCACGATAAGTTGATGAACATGATTGAAACCCTAAGGCGAGAGAACGCAGAGCTCAGGGCCTGGTTGGAACAACAAGAGGTTTCGCCGATCCCCAACCACCGCCAAGCATCAACCGTCAAGTAGAAAGAGAAGAATCAGATCATATGGACCCGTATCACAGAAGACCCAAGCAGGAAGACGAGATGGAGCGCAACGAGACTGTTCCTTCATGGCAGAAGGAGTCAACCGCAAATAGACGGTTCAACGCTATGCGTTAGTCAACGATGAGCACCCAGGACCAGAGGAACACCGGGAAGCAACAAATCGAGCAGAAAGCAACACCAGTGGACAGCGAGGCCCTTCGGAAGTCAGCCCCGACTACCGACTCACCGTTCACGGATGAGATTTTGAATGCACTAAAGCCAAGGAAGTTTTCGACACCGGGCTTTACTTTGTTCGACGGGACGAAAGATCCGACCGAGCATGATGGCTCTAGATACAGGAGATGATGCCTTGATGTGCAAAGTTTTTCCGACAAGCCTCACCGGAACGGCACTCAACTGGTTCAAGCACCTGCCAAGAGGGTCGGTTGGGAACTTTCAAGCCCTCTGTGACCTATTCATAGGCCAGTATTTCGACAATAGGCGAATGGACAAAGACATATCATGCCTATTCACCATGCGGCAATAAAAGGGCGAATGCCTTCAGGCCTTCCTTACCCGTTTCAATCTTAAGAAGAGTATGGTAATCGAATGCCACCCTTCATCAGCGGTGCAAGCGTTCAAGCTTGCCATGATTCGAGGAACTCCATTTCACACATCCTTAGTTGTGCAAGCACCAAAGACTATGGATGAACTGAATACTAGGGCATCAGGCTATGTATGATTGGAAGAGGATGAGGCTGTCAACGCAAGGAAGACGATGATGGTCACAGTGGAAAACAGATCCAAGGCCAAAATGACAACTCAGAAACCCTCAGCAGCACCACCACAAGCAGCACCTTGGAGGGCAAAGAAGAGGCCATGAGAAGAAGAAATGGTCACCCCCCTCAAAGTCACCTTGGCACGTTTATACCAGGAGAATAAGATGATGTTTCGTCCACCCAAACAGATCAGACAACCACTCGAGCAAAGAGAATAATCCAAGCGCTGCGCATTCCATAGCGACTTTGGACACCTGACAAACAATTACAGAAACCTGAGGAGGCAGGTTGAGATGCTAATTGCGAGAGAAGAGTTTGCCACTTATATCTAAGGCCAGGCGAACGAGCAGAACCGTCCGGTTGACCAAGTAAAGAGGAACCAGAGGCCGAACCACCAGGATGCTCAGCTGGTCCAAGTCATAAATGCTATCCACGGAAGACCAGAGGCAGAGGACGAGTCAGAAGAATTGCGGCGGACACGCCTCCATCAAGCCCACATGATGAGGAGGATCGGTAGTGTCAACACGGTCCACCAGGAGGGCGACATAGCTCTAATCAAATTTGACAGCGCCGACCTTCTAAAAGTCCAAACCCCACATAAAGACCCACTAGTGATCAGCTTAATGGTATCAAACTGTTTGGTCAAGAGAGTCCTTGTTGACCCAGGTAGTAGCGCAAACATCATAACGAAGGTGGCGTTTGAGCAGTTGATAATAGACCCAAAGCAGGTCAGGCCCACGGGAATCCCTTGCAAGGGTTTGATGGAAAGTGAGTAGAACCCATTAGGGTGGTCGAGCTGCCGGTCTGTGCTGCGAAGAGGAACTTAAGAGAGAGCTTTGTCATAGTGGATGTACACCCTTCTTACAACCTCTTGATGGGGGAGGGGATGGATCCACCAAGTCCAAGGAGTCTCATCCACCTTGCACCAAGTCATGAGGTGTTTGAGTCCGGATAGGAATGAGATGATTGACATTCATGGTAACCAGGTGGCCGCGAAAGAGTACTATGTTATGACCCTTAAGGCCAATGGAAAGGGCAAGACGATCGCCCGTCCTACGAGTCCGAAATAGCAGTTATAGGGACCTCCACCCAAGGGAGTTGGGGAGGAGGCAGAGCCAATGGTCCTTACCAAAGAACCGTTGGAGGAGGTGCAGATTAATCCTCTGATGCCTGAGAGAACAACCAGGATAGGGTCAAAGCTTACCATGGAGGAAAAATGACTGTTGGTCGAACTCTTGACCATGAACGCAGACGTGTTTGCTTGGAGTCATTTAGACATGCCAGGAGTCAGTCCTTCCCTATCATATCACTCACTCAACGTTGACCCAAACTTCAAACCCGTTAGGCAAAAGCAAAGGAGGTTTGCGCCAGAGCAGAACCAAATTATAGCCGATGAGATAGACAGGTTGCTAGAAGCGGGTTTCATAAGAGAGGTTCAGTACCCCACTTGGCTCTCCAATGTGGTAGTTGTTCAGATGAAGAAAGGGAAGTGGAGAGTTTGTATCGATTTCACCAACTTAAACAAGGCTTGTCCTAAAGACAGTTTCCTTTTGCCAAAGATTGATCAGATGGTAAGACTCCACCACTAGCTATAAGCATTTAACCTTTCTGGACGCCTATTCGGGCTACAACCAGATCCCAATGCATCCAGATGACGAGGAGAAAACATCTTTTGTGACAGAAGAATGCAGGACCCAACTACCAGAGGCCAGTTAGCAAAATTTTCGGAGGCCAAATGGGAAGATCTATGGAGGCATATATTGACGATATGGTCGTAAAGAGTATGAAGAAGGATGATCACCTTGCAAACCTGCAATATGTGTTTGAGGTGCTGCAGAGGCATGGCATGAGACTCAACCCAGCAAAATGCTCGTTCGGAGTGGGCTTTGGACAATTCCTGGGTCACATTGTCAATAGCCGAGGGATCGAGTTCGGCTCAGGCTGAAGCCTTGGTACGAAATGAGGAGCCAAGGACCCTTAAAGAAGTTCAGGCTCTTACACGAAGAATAGATGCACTTAGCAGATTCATCTCAAGGCTATCAGACTGTTGCAAGCCATTCTTCGATACAATAAGAGGTCACGGGCAACAAGCTTAGGGAAAGAACAGAGGCAAGCCCTGACCAGGCTAAAGGAGTACATGCGAAGTCCACTGATCCTTTCTGCTCCAAAGCAAAATGAGAGGCTCTACCTGTATCTTGAAGTGTCACACGCTACAACCAGTGCCGCCCTGGTCCCAGAGGAGTAAGTAAGGTAGTACCCAATATTCTGTGTCAGCAAAACAATGGTTGATCCCGAGAAAAGGTACTCGAGAGCCGAACGAGTTATATTGGCATTGGTGCATGCCAAGAAGAAGCTCCGGCACTACTTTGAGTCTCACCCCATTATTGTCCTCACCACTTATCCCATAAGGATCATCCTTCACAAGCCAGACCTAATAGGAAGAGTGACCAAGTAGCCGATCGAGCTAAGTTCGTTTAATATCACCTATGAGCCCCGAACGGCCATAAAATCCCAGGCAGTAGCTGATTTCCTGTTGGAGTGTGACACAGAGGATATGGAAGAGATCCTAGGGGATCTTCCATGGAAACTCTTTGTCGACAGTTCATCCAATCAGATGGGGGCAGGCATGGGAGTTGAGTTGCAAACCCCCGAGGGTACAAACCTTTGCCAGGCAGTCAGACTTGAATTTGAGGCAACCAACAACGAAGCAGAATACGAGGCGCTATTAGCTGGACTAAGACTCACCAAATAACTGAAGGTCAAGAGCCTGAGCGCTTTCAGCGACTCACAGCTGATCATAAGGCAAGTAACCGGGGAATAAAGCACCAAGGACAACATAATGGAGGCCTACTGTTCAAATGTAGAGCAAGAGGCAAAAGGGTTTGATCTAGTCAAGTTCACACAACTGCCTAGAGAGGAGAATGGAGATGCCGACGCCACTCGATCCTAAACATCTTCAAGTATGTGTCATACCTTATGAGCCGAGCTGGATAGATCCCATCATGTCTTTCATAAGGAATAGTGACTTGCCTGAACCGAAGGATAAGGCAAGGAAGGTCAAATCGAATGCTGCGAAGTATGCAATCATCCACAACCAACTGTACAGAAGGTCTTTTTCAGCCGCTACCTAAAGTGTGTGACCCCTTCAGAAGCAAGACAGATCCTGCGCACCATTCACGAGGGAGTGTGTGGCAACTATACGGGGGGAAGATCTCTAGAACATAAGGCAATGACCCAAGGTTACTTCTCGCCACACATGTCACGGGATGCAAAAGACTATTCTAGGAGAAGTGACAAGTGCCAGAGGTACGGACCACTGATTCACCAACCACCTAAAGACTTGCACGTAATGACCAACCTATGGCCTTTCGCGCAATGGGGGATGGATGTGGTTGGCCCTCTACCAAAGGCAAGATCACAAACCGTATCCCATCGTGACTCACACACAAGTGAGGCGTTTCATTTGGAACAACATCATTTGTCACTTTGGAGTACCAAGGTCAATCGTTATGGGCAATGGTACCAACTTGGACAATCAGCATGTGAGAAGATTAATGAATGAGTATGGGATCAATCAGAAGCTAGCAGCAGTCAGCCATCCATAAGGAAATGGGCAAGCTAAAATCACAAACAAAACAATCTTCAGCTGCATAAAGAAGAAGTTGGAAAAGAAGAAAGGCAATTGGCTTGAGAAACTCCCGAACGTCTTGTGGGCTTATCGAACAACCCCAAGACGACCGACCGGTCCATTCGCTATGGCATATGGCACGGAGGCAGTGATACCGGTCAAGCACATAGTGCCAACCGTTCGGAGCATAGCATGGAACCAAGAACGAAATGACAGAATGTTAGAACTTAACCTTGATCTCCTAGAAGAAAAGAGAGATGCGGCAGCAATCAGGCTCGCCTCATACCTACAGACACTCTGTGAATAGTCACAACAAAAAAGTGAAACATAGAGGGTTTGCTCCTGGGGATCTAGTGCTGAAGAGAGTGGTGGGCATCACCAAAAAGATGATGCCGTCATGGGAAAGACCGTACAGAATTGCAGAAGTCATAGGGTAGGGAGCATACATGTTGGAAACATTAGCCGGAAGACAGGTTGCCAAACCATGGAATGCCACGTATTTGAAGAGGTATTATAAGTAGATCAAAATTGTCAATTAAGTTTCCATTCGAACTGTCTCCCTTTATGTGAATGTAAATGCACTAAGCAACAAAAATCTATAAAGAGAGAAGTTTTCTTAGAAAGGAGAAACCTGAGCATAGCACTTGTGAATATTTATAACTATGTCAATGGCATCCTAGCCGAGCGCCAAGAACTTAACCAAGTCAGTGGCAAGTGGCACTATAAGCCGAACACCAAGCACTTGTGAATATTTATAAATAAGTCAGTGGCAAGTGGCATTCTAACCGAGCGCCAAGAACTTAACCAAGTCAGTGGCAGGTGGCAAGTGCCACTATAAGCCGAACGCCAAGCACTTGTGAATATTTATAACTAAGTCAATGGCAAGTCGCATTCTAGCCGAGCGCCAAGAACTTAACCAAGTCAGTGGCAAGTGGCACTATAAGCCGAACGCCAAGCAATTTTGAATATTTTTAAATAAGTCAATGGCAAGTGGCATTCTAGCCGAGCGCCAAAAACTTAACAAACTCAATGGCAAGTGGCTCTATAAATCGAACGCCAAGCACTTGTGAATATTTATAACTAAGTCAGTGGCAAGTAGCATTCTAGCCGAGCGCCAAGCACTTAACCAAGTCAGTAGCACTATAAGCCGAATGCCAAGAACTTGATTAATTCAGTGGTAAGTGGTATTCTAACCGAGCGCCAAGAACTTAACCAAGTCAGTGGCAAGTGGCACTATAAACCGAATGCCAAGCACTTGTGAATATTTATAAATAAGTCAGTGGCAAGTGGCACTCTAGCCGAGCGCCAAGAACTTAACCAAGTTAGTGGCAAGTGGCACTATACGCCGAACGCCAAGCATGTGAATATTTATAACTAAGTGAGTGATATTCTAGCCGAGCGCCAAGCACTTAACCAAGTCAGTGGCAAGTGGCACTATAAGCCGAACGCCAACTTAACTAATTCAGTGGCAAGTGGCATTCTAGCCGAGCGCCAAGCACTTGACCAAGTCAAACGCCAAACACTTGTGAATATTTATAAATATCAATGACAAATCGCACTATGAGCCGAGCGCCAAACACTTTTTTTTTTTTTTTTTATAAGTGAGCCGAGCGCCAAACACTTACAGGAATTTGTAAAAGCAAATTGAATCCAAAGGGTTCTTTCGTTGAGAAAGTTCCAGAGGTTACAGTAATAGGCGTCTTCAACCTTACAAAAATCATATTTAAATAAAAATAAAAAAAATAACAAAAAATTACTAAGTCCCTAATCAGTCCTCTTATCCTCCTGGATTGATCCTGCATCATCCCAAACGTCCTCCACCACCTCATCCCCTCAGGATGGGGAGTCGACGTGAACAATATCCTCAGGCGTCTGAGCCTAGCTGTCAGAAGCATGGGCAGAGATGTTCCATTCCACTGACATGTGGCAGAAGGAGCAAGAGCAGTGTTCAGAAGCTGAATGTCTGGGACAGGAGGGATGACCCCAGAGGTCTAGGGATGGCAACGGGGGCGGCTTTGGGCGGGTGTACCCTCCCCCGCCCCCATAACCGTTTAAAAACTCTGCCCCTGTCCTCGCCCAAAACCGCAAAAACGGGGGAACTTTCCACCCCATCCCCATAACCGTTTAACATTTTTACCCCCGTGGATACCCGCCCAACCCCGTTTAAGACCATAATTTATTTATTGTTTAAATCGATTTGCTCTTTTTTTTCCCCCCCCTCATCTTCAATTCTTCACCATTACAACTTTCATTTTAATCAAATTCATTTGTTACTTTAATATTGTTATATAGAATACTTAATATATAGTGAGAAATATATAAACTAATGAAATAAGGCTACTTAAGTAGTTTGCCTATCTAAACGGGGCGGGGCGGTGCGGGGTGACCTCCCCCCGCCCCCGCACCAAACCCACGCGGGTTTTAATTACATCAAACCATCCCCGGCCAAATAAGCAAAACGGTCCTCCAAAACTGCCAAAAACGGGGCGGGGTTGGGCGGGTAACCGCGGGGGTGGGTCAAATTGCCATCCCTACAGAGGTCACAATCTCTTTGCACTCCCTGAAGACGAGCTCAGCCTGATTAGGAGTTGGGTCGATATAGCTACCGGGCGGGTCAATCTGAAGATCACAGTCGCAGTCGTTCGCACCATTATAGGAGCTCCTCTACCCTTCAAGGGGGAACGGTCTATAAACCCGTCCTTGTACCCTTCAGCATATCGGGTGGCTTCGGCCCGGGAGAAACGAGCATGCAGAGCCTTAACCCCGCCTCACGCCCAGGAGGGCTGTGCGATCATCCGAGGACTTCTTCTCTAAAGCGGACCTAGTAGCCCGCATGGTCTCCAAGGTGTTTTGGAGATCATCCCTTTCCTTCTAAAGAGCTAAGAGCTTGAGCTCCAACTCCTTCTCTTTGGTTTGTGCCTTCTTTAGGTCTCGGGACACCATCTTGTACCCATTGAAGAAGTTGGGCACCTACTTATCAGCTATCTCTAGGTGCCTCTGTAAGGTAACCATCCCAAACAAGGTCTATATAAAAACACAAGAAAGCTATGATGCCCAATGTGAGCCCAATAGAGTTAAAGCGATAAAAAGAAAGAGAAAAGGTAAATATGAGTCAAGTGACAAGTTACCTCCATAGCAGAGATTGGGAATCGGGTATACATGTCCTTCCGGGACATCTCCCTCTGGACCTTCACATCCTGTGGAGTCCACATATGGGTGTAGTATGAAAGAGCGGTCGGACCACTCTTAAACATGGTGTCGCTGGGGGCAACAACCGATCAGTCCACTCGGACAAATTTAGGAGTCCATGGGATCACTGCCGAAGGGTTAGATGAGGTCCCCTCTGCTCCCCTAGTTGCGCCACTAGAAGTGGGCAACTCTTTTTGTGTGTTGGGTTCAGTCGCCCCAGAAGTCCGAACCCTTTATGCCAAGGGAACGTCATCCAAGTCAGACCCAGAACCCCTCTCCGATAGGGGTCTCTTTCCTTTCTCCTTCGCCAGGGCAGTCTCCTGGACAGTGCAAGGATTCTCAGAGCTAGGAGTAGTGGCAGGGACATCCCTAGGAGGATCCCTCTTCCTTCCGAACAAGGGGATCTGTAGCTCGTACATGTAGAGCCCTAGAAATGATATGTTGTTGAAGGCTTCTGGAGTAAGTAGCTCAGAGGATGAAAGGATGCTGGTCCACACTTTCTCTCAAAGCCTAGCCCTACAAACGCCGTAACTCAAGTCGTCATAAGGGATGCCCAACGAATGACGAACGAAAGAGCTGTAGCGTGGGAGATAAATTTCGCACTTATACTCGCTCTTATGTTTTCTAAATTTAACGTACAAGGGAACAAAACACTTGCCGAAGACGGTTGGGATGGGAAAGTTCCTAGAGGATGGAGTTTGCCAAGCCCCTCTAACCCCTATAATGTCTTTCCTCCAACCCTTCTCAGAGTCAGGCTTGTCCGAATAGATCGACCGTTTGGCAATAGGGAACAGATGGTAGTACATGTCATCCTGCCTAATTTTACAGATCCTATAACACATGAGAAGATCCAGAAGGTCGAGCTCCAAGTCTTTGTCATCATTCATGATCAGAAGGACTGACATAATCCTAAAGAAGTTGAGGTTCACTTGAAGTGGGGAGAGGTTTAATTTGTTAAAGATATAAGATAAGAAAGGGTGCAAAGGGAATCTAATCACGTTCAAATGAAGGGGAGAAAAAAGGATCTCCCCTTGAAGGAGACCCTCACCTGTTCTCACATTGAGTTTCTTGGGGTAACTTCTAATGAAAACATCGACGGGGATTTCTTACTTTGCACAAATAGATTCTAAGTCAATCGCCATGGCAACGGTAAGAGGAACCCTCAAATTTAAAAGAGAAGAAAAGAAAAAAAAAAACCTTTTAAGAAATAAGAGGATGTTGAAACTAACCTTAAAGAGTGGAGTCAACAGAGTCACTCCAAAGAGTTGAGGTCTAAGAAAGGCTCGCCGGAGAAGACTTCCTCGTTGCTAGAGAAAAATGAAATGCTTAAAGAAGAGATGAAGAAGACAGAAGAGAGATCTGAGGGCACGGACCAAGGGTTTTAAAGAAGGCATTCTCGTTGACCAAGGCGTCATAGCAATGATGAAACTTCAATTTTCAAAGCATTGATCTCTGCGCTAACCGTCCGCTTCCCCACGTCATCACATCGAGCTGTCACGTCATGATTGCATCCCCTTGTTAATCTCACCCTAATTAATTAGGGAGAGATTAGGGGGCAGGTGAGCGTACCGAAAACGAACAGGGCCATAAATGGCCCGGTTCAACAGGCCCAAAGGTCATTTGAACCACCTCCAAGCCCAACCTCTTCGGCATTACAAAAGGGGCCTTCATTCACTATGGCCGAATGAAAAGACCCATTGAAGATTGGCCCAGGTTTGAGAGTTTTGGGAGAGGTTTTAGGGCAAATGTACATTTCTATAAATAGAAGTTAGAGAGATGGAAAGGGGGAGATTGTGTGAAGTGTAATAGATTACTTTCCTAATACAGAGAGAAATTTCTTGCACCTTCACCACTATAATTGTTTCAATTTTTTTTTTTTTTTTTTTTTATCACTAGGATCATTTATAATTGCATTAAATAAAAATTTGCGCTGTCAAGTCAATTCTGTTGTATGTTGGTTGATAATGGTTTTTTTTTTTTCAAATGTATCTACTTTTTGTTTAAATTCTAAATATTAGAAAAAAGGATATCATTCAGAGATCTTTTTTTCCTTTTGGAAGATACAGGAGCGAAACAATCAACCTATTGATATTGAAAGACCAAAGGATTATTTCGTATCATTTCTGGGTCCAATGGAATTCATAGGTATAGGAAGAAGCCCTATCAAATAGTGTTATTTTCTTTGGACCACATTTCGATTGTTAAAATTAAGGACCACTGCAACAAAGAGCATTACACCCTTGATCGTGATCCTGTGAATTGCGTGAAAGTAAAATACTTCAAATTCAAGGAACACAGTTCTATAAAACATTCTTGGTGAAAGAAAAAAAATTGTGAATGAAATGGCACACTTGATGATATGAATCACTTGAAAAATAAGTGTATTCGGTCTGTAATGGAAACAACATAAGCTAAAATAAAGTGTGGCGGAAATGCAAATGCTGAGATAGATTTGCAATAAGACAAGAAGATAAAGATGAAGAAACGGTTGACCACCTTCTTTTGCATTGCCTAGTGGCTCGGGATTGCTAGTTTTTTATGTTGGGTTTGTTTGGGGTTCAGTGGGCTTTGCCCAGATCTTCCCGAGGGTTGGTTGAGGCTTAGAGAGGTTGTACATTGGGGGCTAAGCTCGTGAATTCTGGAGGGTCACACCTTTATGCAACTGGTGGTGTTTATAGCTTGACAGAAATAGGAGATCCTTTGATGGAAAGAAGGCTCCTATTGGTGCGTCGAAGTTCTCCATTATTAGCACTCTTTTTTGTTGGGTTCTAGGGAGAAATTGTAAACCGAGGAGATAGTCGATTTTTCGGACTCTTTGAGAGTTTCGAGGCCCTATTTGGTTTTGTGTAGCTTTTGAGGGATTTTTTTTCCCCTTTTGAAGGCTTCTTATTACAATCTTACTCATAAAATAAATAAATAAAATAGGACAAGAAGATAAAATTAGAAATCACCACATTCGGAAGATGGTTGGAGTAGCACAAATTGGAGATAAAATAAGAGAATAACGGTTAAGATGGTTTGGACAGAGAAGACCTTTAACTGCGTCAGTTAGAAAGAGTGGTATAGTCCACATAGAGGATAATACTAGGGGAAGAAGAAGGCCAAAGTAATGGTGGAAAGATTTAGTAAAGAAGGATATGATAGCATGTGGTTTGACTGACGCTATGGCCGATAGAGCGGAATGGGAACATAGGATTCATGTAGCCTACCCCAAGTAGTTAGAAAAAAGGCTTCCTGCGGATTATTGTTTTCTTCTCTTTTAATACAATTTCACTTATACATATATATATATATATATATATATAATTCTATATTCATCTAATATGAAGCCTGGCAAAATAACCTATAATCAGAATATTTAAAATGTATAAACCTGTCAATCATAAGAAAATGCACTCCGACACCATGAGCTTCTTTCTCCTTCTGAAGTTGATAATGCAATGTCTGTAAAGCCAATAAAACAAAAGAATACAGTAAATTAACAATATTCATCTACCTATGTTTACAATAGAATGCTACAAATTATTAAGTGTCATGGAAAGGTTGAAATAACTAGGTTTAGCTATCATTCGAAACTACCTTCCCCAATCCCTTGAGAAAAAAGGTAATATATTATATATTATTGCACTTAATTTTTCTGGCTGTAGATGCCCAAAATAACTGCTGGCTGGTGTGAGATAGTGTTAATGCATCATAGAGAAGTGCTACAATATACAGAACCTTCAAGATCTTTGAATTTGTGATAATCATCAAACGGTTTGGTGTAATTTTCCATTAATGTTCCTTAGGGGTCAAACTTTACTTAAAAATTCTATTTCAGGGGACCTTGTGCAGCACTGTTTCATAGCTTTTGTGGAACAATTAAAAATTCGTTTTCAGTTACTTTGGTAAAAGGTTGTGTTTCACTATATAAACTACCTTGTTTCAGGTTTCACCGATTATTTAATATCAAGTAATAACCTCAGATTGAAACAAGCATGCAAATCATCAAATAAATAAAGCAATAAATAAGTGAACACCAGAATTTATGGGAAAACCCCTCAATCAAGAGTGAAAAAAAAATAATGCAACCAAGTCCAAACCATCATGAAACTATACCAAGTGCATTATATCAATGTGATAAGAGAATAAAAATAATAAAACACTAAATTTAAGTAAATATAAACAATTAAGTTCATCATTTACTGTTTGAGTCAATTTGCTCCCCCTTAAATCATGCTTAACTTTCAAAGCTGAAATTAATCATTTAAGTAATATTAAAGCAAAGCAATTCAAGGTTAAGTTGAGAAGCAAGTATAAAAATAAGTAAATAAAAGATAAGGTAACATGTAGCTGAAATTTGAAACATGCTAAAGTTGACAATTTGTGTTAGCCGAGATATGTTAGCCAAGAATCATTGGATTTGACTTTATTTACGCATATATTTAGGCATAGAATTTGCAGTGATTTTAATTGGTTTCCTTTCCCGTAATATTTAACATGTGCTCTTTTCATATATAAAAACCAGAGCTATGAATGGATGATTATTGCATAGAATTTGCAGTGATTTTAATTGGTTTCCTTTCCTGTAATATTTAACATGTGCTCTTTTCATATATAAAAACCAGAGCTGTGAATGGATGATTATTCTCATTCAAGTCTTTACATATTTCACCTATATTTCTTCTTGGTCTTAGAGCCAGGACATTGCCACAACCTCCAGCAGTCATGCTGCTTATGTGAAGGATACCCAGGTCCATTTTGCAACCAGAACAAGACCACCAACGTGATATCCTAAGATTTTACTATGCCTTTTAATTGTGTTTAGTGACTCTTAATCGTGTTTAGTGATTCTTAATCATGGTTAGTGACTCTTAATCGTGCTTAGTGAATCTTAATCATTATTGGTGACTTTTAATCATGATTAGTTGCTCATAATCATGCTTAGTGACTTTTAATCGTGTTTAGTGAGTTAATTGCTTATATTGGGGCATTAGTGTGATTAAACTTGTTTTTTTTTTTTTTTTTCCCTGATTAAACTTGTTAGTATGGGAGTGTTTTGGAATTTCATGGAAGTTGGTTGGTTAGACACCATATGGCAGCCTTACATGGAATTTAGTTGGCACCTGTTTTGCTCCATACAACTCATAGACAAAATGCTACCCCCTACAAACCCAGGTTCATTTTGCTAAATGGCCTCTCTAACCCACCTCTATCAGAATCAAATATAGAATTAAAATGCAACCCCCCTAGCAATGGCCTCCACCTATAGGGCCCTTGTACAGCATTTCATAGAAAGTGGCAATCCCCCTACATACCTCCTCCTCCTTGCTTAACACCTGGTCAACCCGAATCCTCGCAATGTGGTTACTCCTCCGATCGGCATTAGCAAGCCTATGAAAGAACCTCGTGTTCCAATTACCTTCCTCAAGCCGCAAAACACGAGATTTCTACCACCATGAAACCTCCTCTAAAATGGCAATCTCCGAAATCTCCGCCTGACACTCCTCCCTCCTACGCCTCATTGGCTCATCAAGACCACCCAAACCCTTCAATCTCTGCTATCTCCAAAAGAGCCTTATTCTTCCTCCATAAGCCACGAAGCACGAGATTCCAACCGCCACGAAATCTCCTCCGAATTACCAATCTCTAAAATCTCCACCTGACACTCCTCCCTCCTGCGCCTCATTGGCTCATCAAGTCAACCCAAACCCTTCAAACAATCAACCTCTGCTATCTCTAAAAGAGCCCTGTTCTTCCTCCATTCCAGATTCCTTGTGATGACCGTGTCATTTTTTTTCCAGAGATATTTTTTTTATTATTAATTAATTATTATATTATTATTATTATTTATTTTTATTTCATTTCTTGTTACCTATGGGTTTTGGAGGACCCGAGGTACGGTTTAGTGTCCGAGATTGATTTCTGTTAGCACATATGATATCCACGATTTATGAAATGACTTACCATAATAGCAGAGATTTGACTATGCATATGTTAGCATATATGATAGCCACAGTTTATGGAATGACTTACCATATTAGTAGATATTTGATTATGCCATAGAATATGCTTTAGAATATGTTGTGATTTGATTTAGATTTAGGTTGTGTTTGGGGGAGCTTCCAAACATCAAATGGGCTTTGATAATAAGTCCTTTGTTAAAGTAATTTTATTCGAAGGAATTCAAGACAATAAAGTTGTTTGGTGAGTACATTCCTGAAATGCCTTTTAACTATTTTTTTATTATTATTTTTTTATTTTTTATTCTGAGGTCTTTAAATTATCACCACTGTTGCAAGTTTCAACCTAAAAGACCAAGACAGGAAAAAAAAGTTAATCGAATGATAAATAGAAAAACTAAATGACCACGTAAGAAAACCTCCAACAATTACAGTGAAACATGATAGAAATGTGTAGACCCATTTCAATCTGGAACCCTCCAGTTAATTGATCATTGATTTCATTATAAACACTACTGCAAATAGATCCATTTTCTTTCTCGAAATTCGCCACCTAATGAAGTTTCAGATTTGGAGCCCCCTCTCTTTTTTTTTGATAAGTAAAAATATATTAGAAAAACGTTCAAAAGGGGAACGCGTCCCTAATACACAAAAACAAAAGAGCAAAAGCCAAACCTATGGACCAACAGAGTCCAATAAAACAAAAAAGTCATCGATCGAGGAGCAAGTGCTGCCTCTGACATAACAGAAAAGAGAGCGTAGGATAAAAGACTTAAGGTTTGCAAAAGACGATTCCTTCCCTTCAAAGTTTCTGTTATTTCTCTCTCTCCAAATACACCACCAAACACAATGTGGGACGACCCTCCAAAAATCACGAGCATGACCAGAAACAGGGCATCTTCTCCAAGCATTAATTAATTGGAAAGAGTGCTTAGGCATTACCCACTGAACGCCAAAAATACTGAATATGAGATTCCAGCAATCAGATGCAACAGGACAATGCATAAGAAGATGGACCACGGACTCACCATCATTTTTACAAAGACAGCACCAATTAACAATGGTATTACCTCTCGTGCGCAGATTATCCAATGTTAGAATTTTCCCCAAGTAGCAGTCCAAACAAAGAAGGCAACTCTAAGAGGAGCTTTAGAGCACCAAATACACTTCCAAGGGAAATCATATCCAATAAAATTAGACAAACACAAGAACATGGATCGAACTTCGAATCTACCATGAACAGAGGGAGTCCACAAAATATCATCACAACCTCTGCCGACATCCTTCTGTCTATACAACAGGTCCAAAAAGACGCAAACTTCAACTATCTCCCAATCCTGAAAGGAACGCCTAAAACGCACATCCCACGTAACTCCACTGTTATCAAGATGATAACAGTCAATTACATAAGCATGCTTATTCTCGGCAATGCTAAAGAGACGAAGAAAAGAAAGAGACAACAACTAATCACCACACCATAAGTCTTCCCAAAATCTAACATACATACCATTACAAACCTTGAACCGAATTTGGGTGGAAAACACATCCCAACCTTTCCGAATGAACTTCCAAACGCCAACGCCCCCGGTAATAGAAACAAGACGAGAGGACCAACCTCCACTCTCTTCCCCAAAACAACACGAGATAACTCTTCTCCATTGTCGATGACGTTTTTTACCGAATCTCCATAACCACTTCCCCAATAAGGCTCTATTGAAAGGAACTAACTTCCGGATACCTAAACCGCCAAACTTCAACGGTTTGCAAACCTACTCCCAATTAACAAGATGATACTTGAACTCCTCTCCTTTTCCACCCCCAAGAAAGTCTCTCTGAATTTTTTCAATTCGTTCGGCAACAGAACACGGGATCTGAAACAAAAATAAGAAATATGTGGGAAGGGACGAGAGGGTGCTCTTAATAAGATTGACCTTCCCCCCTTTCGAAAGATACTGTTTTTTCCATCCCGCCAATCTTTTTTCATCCCTGTTAATCACCGGATCCCAAATCCCTACTATCCTGGAGGAGATTCCCAAAGGTAAGCCCAGATAAGGGAGTGGAAAGGCACCCACTCCACATCCAAGAACAGTAGCTAAAGTGGAAATATTAGAGACCTCCCCCACTGGGACAAGCACACTCTTTCCAACATTAATCTTAAGACCAGACACTGCTTGGAAGCATGTAAGAATGCACCTCAAATACCTGAGTTAGGAAACATCAGCATCACAGAAAACCAGGGTATCATCTGCAAACAACAAATGGGATATCTTAATCTGGTTAGCAATATCTCTGCCAACAGTGAACCCCCTTATGTAACCCAGATTCTCTGCCTTTTTCATTAATTTACTCAATCCCTCCATGACAATAAGAAAAAGAAAAGACGACAAAGGATCTCCTTGTCTCAAACCACGCGAATTCGGAAAAAAACGGGCAGGAGAGCCGTTCACAAGCACAGAGAACATAACTGATGAGATGCAAGATTCAATCCATTTTATCCATCGATCTCCAAACCCCATTCTCCGAAGCAAATAAAGAAGAAATTTCCAATTCACGTGATCATAAGCTTTCTCGATATCCACGTTGTCTCTCTCTAACTGCTCCACTCTCTCTAAATATGCATACACAGATATATACTTATATTTTGTGTATAGCTGTTAAGATAATTGATCAAATCGAACTTCAATAATGTTAGTATTCACACTTTTTTTATTGTGGGAATAAGAGCCTCATGATCAGCCCAGAAATCAAAAAAAATTGCAATGGTTTTCTAGATTTCTCCGGGCCCGAGGTAATTGGAATAGAGATAAAGGAATGATCAGAGATCCCATTAAGGTGGAAGGTGGCAGAAAAAAAAGGAGCATAAAGACCAAAATTACTGTAATTTAACCTGCCTACATTTCCTATGGCGGAGAAACCCATCACTGGAGGCGGTCTGGTCACCCACACGACGGTTCTCTCCAATTTGTGTCTCATCTCCGTTGCAGACTGGGTCAGATAAGTGGGTCACCGGCGAACGTCTTTCAAGTCTCAAAACGGTGTAAGAGGAGATTTCACTGGAAATTTTGGTGCCAACGATCAGATCTTCCGTTGGCAGCAATGGAACTTTCAAAATTGTTTTATGGGGAGAGGATGAACAGAGAAGATGGCTACAGAGAACGAAGATGGGGAGAGAATGAACTGTGAAGGTTACAAATTTTTTTAAAAAATTATTATTTAATTAATTGCCCGAAGTCAATCAGAAAGTAGGTTTTAGTGGCTTCTTTGAAACGGGCTTCTAAACCACTAGCGTTTTCTAAAAGTCCATTTTAAAAACTTCACCAAACAGTCATAAAATTTGAAAAAGGGCTTTCTGGGCTTAGAAGCCCGTTTTGAGGCTACAAAAAGCCCAAACAAACAGGCCTTAATTTAGTTTCCTTTATTGTAATATGAACATGTGCTCTTTTTATCTATAAATACTAGAGCTGTGAATGAGTGATTCATATCATTCAAGCCTTTACATATTATAAATTTCGTTCAAGCCTTTACACAATTCTGTCTCTTTTTCTTCTGTATTATATTTCTACTTGGTATCAGAGCCAGGGTGGTCTGACTGCAATGAGGGCATTGCGAGTTCGGCACCACCCATTCAGGAATGGTCTAGGGTGAGATCTCCCATCCGGGAGGTGTTGGGTAGGCAGGGTGATCCGACCTTAATGAGGGTGTTGCGAGTTTGCCACCACCTACTCAGAAGTGGTCTGAGGAGACATAGTTGTTTCTATTTTATGGTCTGAGGAGACATTATTGATTCTTTCATCTACATTGTTTAAACATATGTATGAAGGGGAATGGTCTGAGGAGACATTGTTGATTCTTCCATCTACATATTTTAAACATGTGAAAGGAAATGGTCTGAGGAGACATTGTTGGTTGTTTACGGTCTGAGGAGACATGATTGGTTGTTTACGGTCTGAGGAGACATAATTGGTTGTTTATGGTCTGAGGAGACATTGTTAATTTTTTATGGTCTGAGGAGACATTTTTTATTTGTTATTAGGCACTTCATTCGAGAGAAGATCATCTCTGGTCAAATTTGCACTCCATTTGTTACAAGCTCTCAACAGCTTGCAGACATTCTTACAAAGGGTATCAGCAAGATTGTGTTTGAGAATGCATTGTCCAAGTTGGGCGTTTCAGACATCCACACACCAACTTGAGAGAGAGTGTTAGCATATATGATATCCACGATTTATGGAATGACTTGCCATATTAGTAGAGATTTAATTATGCTATAGAATATGCCATAGAATATGCTTTAGAATATGTTGCGATTTGATTTAGATTTAATTTAGTTTCCTTTCTTGTAATATGGGCATGTTGTCACGCCCCGCCTATGGAGGTTGTGCCACGCAGGCGACACGCAGACGCTGAGGAAGACGCTGCATGGCAACTGCATGGCAAGTGGAGTTTTTATAGTCTTCCGAACTTGTCTAGTATTGTGTGGAAGATTCTAGTTATGTGTAGTATATTCTAGAGTTCTCCAGAATTGTGTGGAGTAGTATGGAGAATTCTAGAATATTGTAAATACTTGTAGATAAGTATGGAAGTATGAAGAAGGTGGGAGAAGATTCTAGAGAATCGATCTCCACCGTTGGTTAGAATGCATCCTAGCCATCCATTAGGGATGGGGATGCCTATAAATAGAGGTAGGACTTCATTTTGTAGGCAACAAGTCCTAAAGTGAGTCTTAAGAGCCTTGTAGAGAGTTTGAGTGCTAGCCTTGTACAAAGCATTCTTTGAAGTAATAGAAGTGTTCTTTCCTTGCCAACTTAAGTGTCTTAGTGTGTGTGAGTGTGCAAGCCAAGTGAGGAGAGGGCGAGGGCCACTACAACACTAGTAAGCACACAAGGGGAGTGTGTTGGCTAAGGTGTGCACGGAAGTTAGGCTGATCAAGTCCTTGCGAGAGTAGAAGCAACGCCTTAGTGCCGCACGGGAGTAGCTAGAGTGGTGCTGAAACTCTAAACCCTTGACAGTTGGTATCAGAGCAGGTTCGTCAAGGGAGCTTTGTTGGAGTAGACATGGCTAGCGGAGGAGACCACCAAGTCCACGTCTTGGAGTTGGAGGAGAAGCTTGCCACACACTTGGTCTACACGGAGACCAAGTTTAACAAGCTCGAGAGAAGGATGGCGGAGCTCTACGAGCTGATTGATGGCATCGCCAACAAGGCACAAGAGAGGGAAAGGGACTTGTATGATCGGGTAGACGACTTGCGCGTGGAGATTGCCGAGTGCAAGAAGGAGTTCTCCCAGGCGCGCGAGGTCGTGGTGAAGCCAAGGAAGAAGAAGGCACCGGAGCCCAAGGAGTACGATGGGGCAAGGAATGCGCGCCAGATTGACAACTTCTTCTGGCACATGGAGCGGTACTTCGAGTGCATGGAGATCGAGGATGATGAGGAAAAGGTGCAAACAGGCACTATGTACCTCACGGACACTGCCGCTCTATGGTGGAGGCAGCGCTTCACCGGTAGAGGCGCAAGAGCGGTTGACACATGGGAGGAGTTCAAGAGGCAGCTCAAGAGGCAGTTCTACCCCGAGTGTGTCGAGGACCTCGCTATAATCAACCTAAGGCGCCTGAAGCAGAAGGGCAGCATAAGGGAGTATGTGAAGGAGTACTCCAACTTGATTCTAGAGATCCCAGAGATGCCGGAGCGGCAACGCGTGTGCTTGTTCATTGATGGATTGCAGTCTTGGGTAGCCACAGAGCTAAAAAGGAGGGAGCCTAGAGACTTCGCATCCGCAATGGCTATAGCGGAGTGCCTTGAAGACTTTAGGCGCTATGACAAGAGGGCCACATCTCCCAAGAGGGACCACGGCAAAGGTGGGGGAGACCGACGCTTCAAGAAAGGGGGCTCGCCCAAGTCCAGTGATGATGAGCACAGCGATGAAGAGAGACGCCCACGCTATGGTAAGGGCAAGGACCATGGAGAGAGGTCCAAGGCCAGTGACAAAGGGGAGCGCCGCGACAAGGGCAAGTGGGAGCCGCCGAAGTGCTACTTGTGCGAAGAGCCGCACCTATTGCGACACTGCCCCAACAAGAAGACCATGAGTGCCCTTGTGAAGGATAAGGGCAAGGGTAAGATGGACAATGCGGGCAACGAAGAGGACAGGTGCATGGGGGCTATGCAGATGCTGAGTAGCATGGCGCATAACACCAAGAAGAAGGGCAAGGCAAAGAAGGTAGCTGGGGTGCGCTATGTGGATGCGCAGGTTGGTGGCAAAGCCGTGCAAACGTTAGTGGACATCGGCGCTACACACAACTTCATTACCCCGGAGGAGGCGCAACGACTTGGCTTGGAGATGCGCAAGACGGAGGGCTGGATCAAGGCCGTCAACTCCGAGGAGGCACGCGTGAGTAGAGTGTGCAAGGAGGTGGAGCTATGCATGCAAGGATGGAAGGGCAAGGCCGACTTCCAGGTTGCGGAGATGGACGACCACGACATGGTGCTGGGGTTGGAGTTCATGGACAGGAACAACGCCGCGCCACTACCATGCCTTGGTGCGTTGATGATACTTAGAGGCGAGGAAGGCAAGGCCACATACATGGTGCCGCTCGCGGGCAGGAAGGAGAGTCCAGAGGTGGCAGTCAACACGATGGAGCTCGTGAGGACCTCACATCTCCCGAAGGGCGCTCGTACGTTTGGGCCAAGGACATATGCGCAAGTGCTGATGACCTGCGAGAGGTTGGGTTAGCTGAAGAAACCGTGACGAGGGCGTCACGGAAATGGGTGGGGGAGAATGTCACACCCCGCCTATGGAGGTTGTGCCACGCAGAAGCTGAGGAAGACGCGGCATGGCAAGTGGAGTTTCTAGAGTCTTCCAGACTTGTCTAGTATTGTGTGGAAGATTCTAGTTATGTGTAGTATATTCTAGAGTTCTTCAGAATTGTGTGGAGTAGCATGGAGAGTTCTAGAATATTGTAGATACTTGTAGATAAGTATGGAAGTATGAAGAAGGTGGGAGAAGATTCTAGAGAATCGATCTCCACCGTAGGTTAGAATGCATCCTAGCCATCCATTAGGGATGGGGATGCCTATAAATAGAGGTAGGACTTCATTTTGTAGGCAACAAGTCCTAGAGTGAGTGTTGAGAGCCTTGTAGAAAGTTTGAGTGCTAGCCTTGTACAAAGCATTCTTTGAAGTAATAGAAGTGTTCTTTCCTTTCCAACTTAAGTGTCTTAGTGTGTGTGAGTGTGCAAGCCAAGTGAGGAGAAGGCGAGGGCCACTACAACACTAGTAAACGCACGAGGGGAGTGTGTTAGCTAAGGTGTGCACAAAAGTTAGGCTGACCAAGTCCTTGCGAGAGTAGAAGCAACGCCTTGGTGCCGCACGGGAGTGGCTAGAGTGGTGCTGAAACTCTAAACCCGTGACAATGTGCTCTTTTTATCTATAAATACTACAGCTGTGAATGAGTGATTCATATATTATAAATTTCATTCAAGCCTTTACACAATTCTCTCTCTTTTTCTTCTATATTAAATTTCTACTATTTCCGACACTTCATGCATTTAATTTAGCTTATTTTATCGTTAATGTATAATTTAATTGTGTAGCAATGCATGCTTATTAAATTATGCTTTCGTGGGGGGTATACGTGCTTTATTTCTTTGGGGACATTTTCATTTTTGGGGTCCTTTGTGTGATTATCTTTTGGAGAGATTTTCTTTTTGGGGCATTTGTGCGATTCTCTTTTTAGATATTTCTAGGAGGGACTTTTGTACAAATTGGAGAAGTTGTGCAAAATGTCATCATTTGATTGGACCAAGTTTTAGCCTTTAATTGGTGACATGTGTAAGGCTTGGATGATGCCAAGTGTATGGTTGGATGTGTGTTTTGTGTGGAGGGTTAAGATTGTGACAAGTGGAGGGCTTAGATTTAAGTGTATGTGAGAGGCAGTGCTAGGGTTGTTTTTATGATTTATATCATATATTGTTTCACCTTTTCCACTAATCTTCTTCTTCTTCCTCCTTCCTTTCTCTCTTTACCTCCATTGTTGCTCACCTTAGAGCTTGGTTTTGCCCACCTTCCTCTCACCTTTTGGCTTCACCATAGAAGGAAGAAGACTCGCTTGCACCTTGGCCTACAAGGGCTCTTGTCTTAGATTTTTCATTGCTCATCTATTCTTTGGATTCTAGAGAGGCTTTCTCTATTGAGGTAGGGGGTGTAGTATGATTGTAACCTAAGAGCTTTCATTGTGTTTTGGGGTTTATCATGAGCTATATGCATTTTGTGTTAGTTGTAGGAAGATTCATGAGATTTCTCTTGCTTGACTTAAAGGCTTTTACATGGTTCAAAGCATGTATATATATATATTGTGAACTTGTTATTCAATTGGTAGAAAGATGTGTTGATGTATACTTCATTGAGATTCACTTCAGGTTTACAAGCCTCTTCAGCTTGGTGGTCTCGGAATTAGAAGACTGGCCCCTTTTAATAATGCTCTTCTAGGCAAGTGGCTTTGGAGGTTCGGCAGTGAAAGACATAGATTATGGAGAAAGGTCATCTCTTGTCGTTTTGGGGAGGAGAGGGGGGTGGTCAGCTAGGCCTGTTAGGGCTGCTTATGGTGTGGGGGTGTGGAGGTCCATTGGGAAGGGGTGGGATGAATTCTCCAAACACATTAGATTCAGAGTTCGGGATGGAAGATTTGTCAGGTTTTGGGAGGATTCCTGGTGTGAAGATAGGCCTTTGGCTCTGTTGTTTCCAAGATTGTTTAGGATTGCTGTTAACAAACATGCTATGGTTGCTGACTGCTATCGTCTTGATAGCGGGACGTTGTCTTGGGATGTGCGATTCAGGCGACCTTTTCAGGATTGGGAGTTAGATGATGCCACTGGCTTGTTGGCCCTTTTGTATAGACAGGAATTGGATGGCACTGGTGTGGATTCCTTGTTTTGGGTGCCTTCTTCTAATGGGACGTTCCAGGTCCGGTCATTCTTTGTGCGCCTCTCTGGTTCATGGGTTGCCCTTCCCGTGGAAGACGGTGTGGCTCTCTAAGGCGCCCCTTAGGGTGGCCTTTTTTGTGTGGACTGCAGCTTGGAGTAAGATTCTGACTTTGGACAATTTACGAAAGAGAAGACATATCATTGTTAATCGGTGTTGTCTTTGCAAGTGTTTTGGGGAGTCCGTGGATCACCTTCTGTTGCATTGTCCTGTTGCTTATGAATGTTGGAGTCTTTTGCTTGGTTTGTTTGGCATCCATTGGGTCATGCCTCAGACTTCTCAAGGATTGCTAGATATCTGGAGGGGCCAATGGGTGGGGGCTCAGGCTAGAGACTTCTGGAGGGTGACCCCTCTTTACATTTGGTGGAGTCTTTGGAAAGAGCGGAACAGAAGATCTTTTGATGGGAAGGAGTCCTCTATTGGAGAGCTGAAATTTTCTATTATTTGTACCCTTTTTTATTGGGGTTGGGGGAGGGATTATTCTTCTTTAGAGGACATTGTGGACTTTTTGGGTTCTTTGAGTTCATAAAGTCTTTTTGTGTATATCTCAGGACGCGTTCCCCTTTTAAACGCTTTCTAATACATTTTACTCATCAAAAAAATATATATATTGTTCAAATGCATGATTATGTGTCTTGAAAGTTTATGTTTAACTAGAAAGATGATGGTTTAATGTTAGCTTCCTTGATGTAGAATTATCACTAGATTATTGTTGTTCTTGTCATTTTGAGAAGTATTACTAAATATTTGTTGTTCTTGCCATTTTAAGAATTATTACTAAATTGTTGTTCTTGACATTTAACATGCTAGAGATTAGCATAATGCTTGTGTGGTTGTGTAGCTAAGGTATTAGAGACCTTAAAGTGCTAGCATGAATTAATCTTTTAAGTTGAATTCTCAATGTTAGCATATTCAATTACATATCTTGCTTGATATCATGCCATATTAGCCTTGAGGACTTGGAACATGATATGCTTGAATCTTGCATCTTTTGTGTGCATGGAAGGTAAAACTTGTGAATTGACTATGTGGCTATGTTGTGAAATTGGTTGTTGATTTTAGGAAACACTAGGGACATTGTTACGTTGACATAGCTAGAGTTCAACTCTAGTGCGGGAGGTATGAGGTCTCCCCAATTATAGTAACCACTTGGGTAGTCCCTGCAAGTTAGTAGCCCAAAATAGCTACGTTGTCTTGGTTGTGATGTTCATAACCGGATGTTCGTGTCCAAGATATTCCTATTATGTGATTTCGTATTTCATTTCCAAGTTGACAATCTTATGTACTTGTGGCTTGTGGTTTTTGGTTTGGATGTTCCAACCTTGACAAATTTTGTATGATTTCGTATTTCATTTCCAAGTTTACACTTTGATGCAAATGTAGCTTGGAGTATTTGGTAATGGATGTTCCAATTTGGTTAAATGCATTCTATGATGTGGATTTAAATTATGATGCTCCAATGCTAGTTCTAAGATGATCCCTTAGTTTCACCCTTGAATTAGACGCATAGGAGGCATGTTCCACATATGTATAACATATGCTATTCTTGTGAGGCCAATGAAACCTTAGGTTATCCTCATAATGCACTTTCCTACGGAGTAATTTAATCACACCCGTTGATAAACATTTTTCAGGACAATGCATGCTTGGCATGGATGTAACTTTATCTAGCTTGGATGTATTTTTATTAGTTTCTATTTGCACTTATCCTTATGTATGGGATAGCTTTGAGTGTAATGTATCTCTTAAATGTGGATGTAATCTTCTTTTATGCAAATTGTATCTTGAAATTCATTTGATTAATGTAATGAGGCTAAGGGTGATTCAATTTCAATGTTTATTTTTGCTACTTCAATGTACCCATGTATGTATTTATCTCATTCCATGTTTCATTTCATTTGGGATTGAGCTTAGAGGCCTTAGGGATCAGTTTTGGGCAGGGGAAAACAATGTACAAAAAATTGAGTTTTCTTTTTTTGTAATTTTGGTCACAGTTACTATTCATCGATTTTTTTCCAACAACCGTACCGACCACTCCAGGACATCCAGAGGTCATTTAGGTGTATTTGAAAGCCGCATTTTCAATTTAGACCTTGGGAAACCTTTCTGGCAGCCTACTTTCAGTCCTTTGGCAGAATACGAAGTTACTGTTCATGCATTGGACAGTCATATCTCCCTCATTCCAGATCCAAATTAGGTCACTCTTGAGTCTAAGTTCAAGGATTTTGAATTAGTTTTTCAATGGTACCAATCCCATTTTCATATTCCATTCCTACTGAGAGATATACTCGTTTTAGTGGGGCAGTGTCGGAAAATCACTTGACCGGAAGGGGGTATTTTTGGGAAATCATGATTAAAGGCCTTAGAACCTCTTGGGATGTTATGAATTGATTATATTGGGTTGAGTACACTTCATTTGACTTGTTTTGAGTCTTATTTCTCCACCATTGGGTAAAATGACCATTTTACCCCTAGTTACATATTTTGTTTGTTTTGACCCTTTTACCCTTTTGACCTTAGCTTCCGCAGTCATCTTCTACTTGAGTCTCGTGACTTCTTAGAAGGTTACTTTGTTGTCTTAGAGGTAGTGTCTATCTCTAGAGACCTCCTTTCTTTTCTTGCTTCCACGTTTCGAACTCATAATCGATCAGTTTTTTGGTTACTCACTGATGCTCCCGATTATAGAAATTCGGGCCGTCACATTCCCAAACACCTCCTTGTTCTACCTTTTGATGTCTTCCTTCAAGCGCCTAAGTTTACCCGCAAAGGTGAAGCTCGAAGTGCCACTCGCCCCATACCCCGTCCACCAAGCCTGCACCTCTTCTTGAAGCCCTCCGCCCGAAGCCACATGTTCTCAAATCTAAATGGAGAGCTCCTCTTCCGCAACCCACCACAATCCAAAACCAAGGGAATATGGTCCGAGGTGGGTCTAGCCAAAGCAGCCTGAACCAAGTCCAAATATTTCTCCTTGCAGTCTCCGGATAAAAGGAACCTATCCAGACAAGACAAGGTAGTAGACTGTCTGCCACTAGACCAAGTGAAGGGCACTCCCTCCAATGGCAAATCAATCAACTAAAGGTGGTTAATGAAGCCTGAAAAGTGAAAACTGCTTCATGGCCGAAGTCCACCTGCCCAGGTAAACCTCTTCCGCTGGAAACGAAGAACATCAAACTCCTCACCCACACACCATCGAAGGGGGCATATCCTCCAAATAGAGCCAAGCTCCTCCCACAGTAAATGCCTCTCCCCATCCTCAACAGGACCATAAACACTGAAGAACACCCATTGGAAGCCATCCTCCTCCATAGCAAAACCACAAGAGACGGAAAATATCCCAATCCACACATACCTCTTGGATACCCAGCTCCTATCCGACATCACAAGATTACCTCCCGAAACACCTGAAGCATCCAACACCTCCCACTCAACAAATCTCCCACCCCAAAGGTTCCTAACGACCCTGTATGAAATAGAGGACAACTTCATCTCCTGCAAACACACCACTTGAGTGCCCACTTCTGCACCGCCAACTTCACCACCTTGAGCACCACACTTCCGCATCGCCCCACTCTATTTTCTATAATATAGTGATGTGTAATTTTCTTAGTTGAGAAAACTATTTTAAGTAGATACAACCAAACAAATTTTTGAGTTTTTGTTTTTGGAAAACTGTTTTGTAGTTTACCCAACCAAACGGAATTTCAGACTAAACAAACTGAAAACTAATTTTTTTTTTATTCTCTGAAAACTATTTTTGAAAACTAAAACTGAAAACTAATCCAAGCACGACTAAAGCCATCAAAGGTTGTTTGAAGTCTTGTAGAGGGAGTGTATATCAAGAAAAAGCAAGAGAGAGCTTTGAAGATTTCAGAGAACCTCAAACCAGGGCTTTAAGCTGTGTGATTTGGAATGAGTAGAGATCCTTATATAGAGCTTTAGGAGTTCAAATTCTACATTAATATGGTAAGAACAATACTTGCCTCCTCAGCGATGAGGACATTGAGGAGGGACCTCCTCCACATGGCGAAATTATAGAATGACATGTGTCCATTTTGAATTTTAAATATAAAATTGCGAATGTTAAGGTTCGTTTTAAAAAAATTCTTTACATAATAGAAAAATGAGCAATCAGCATATTAAATAAAAGAAAATATAGAATAAGACCAAAATCCATATGAACATCACTATGCATGGTCCCAATTACGTCCCACGTTGAATCGAACCAAATGTCTGTAAGCATTCTTTGAACCTTTTGTTTCTTGGGCCTCTAATGGACTATGTCACCCCTTTAAGGAGAAATACCTAGCTCCACTCATTAGCAAGAGCATCAAAGGAAACATTTTTCAGCGATTACTTCTCATATAAATTGAAAGAAATTTGATGGTTGAGCTTCACTTCTCTTTGTTTCTTTATTCTCCTCAATTGCATGAATTTGATTTTTACAGTCCTCTTTCTATTCTATTTACTCATTATTTGTCACCATTTAAAGTATTAAGCATCTGAGCACACAATAAAATAATATTAAGGCTCCATTTGTTTCAACGTAAAATATTTTCCTCAAAAAATATTTTCCTTTTTGAGGTAAAATATTCGGTGTTTGGCAAAGGTTTAGGTCGAGGTTGAGGTTGAATCTATCGGGCCGGGCATGTAAAATAACTTGCCTAACATTTATGGGTAAGTTATTTTTGTTAAATTTTAATATTTTTTCCTTCATAAATATTTTACAACAACCAAACACCAAAAAATTAAAATAATATTTCTAAAATATATTTTACATCGAAACAAACGGAGCTTAAATGAAATGTCATCTCAAGGTAAATAAAAATAAAAGTACTAACATGGTTAACACCAAATATGAAGAAAGGTGCGTTGTAGAGTTACTGCAACTTAAATCTTATTCTAGTATATAGTAACCAACTGCATGAAAAGAAGCTTCTCACCTTAAGAGTTGAAAGAAATTCCATACTATCATAACAACGAACATGCAAGAACCGTCTCATGCATGCTGCAAACAATTCCTTGTCATATCCAATACGTGGCTCCTTCAAATTATACTTAGAAACGTTAACATCATTTTGCTCGCAAGTTAAATTGATTCTTGATCCTATAAAAAAATTAAAATACCCTTACAATTTTATGCAATAAATGCTTGTGTTTGAACAAGAAAAAATAAGACATAGAGGCAAACAAAAGAAATCATGGTACGAAAATTGAAGAGAATACAAGCATTAGTTCATGACAGTTTCTAGGAAAATAACATAGTTTATGATCAAAAAAAAAAAAGGGTGCTAAATGAAACAATAAACTAAAGAGAAAAATCACCAAGAGTTGTAGCCCAATGGTACCTCATCCAATTCCCAAACGGGAACATTAAGGGTTATTGTTCCACGGGGGCAAAAGCACATGGGATTCATTTTCCATGGAAAAAAAATGAATAGACTTGAATGTGACATGACTGCATCAAAATAAAAATAGATAGACAAACTAATGCCAGAACAACTTAGGAACATCAAATCAATACTTCTAAATCGGAATAGAAAAATAAGATTCATTGGACCTACTCCAAGTAGTTAGAAAAAGGCTTAACCTTTAAAGGGAGATGTACACCTAATAAAGAGAGTCTGACATCACAACATAGGCTTCTTGTTTTAGATTTATGTATAAAAGAACAACCTAAAAGAAGAAAGAGAACCATAAACCAAGGACTAGGTGGTGGAATTTATTAGAGGGGACTCAGGGGAGAAAGTATAATTATTTAAAAATAGGATGTTCAGAGAAGCATCATGGAATATAGAAATGAAACGAACTTAATATAGAAGAAGATGACTACATATATTAAAAGAGTAGCAAAAGTCTTATAAGAATCAAAAGGACCGGGACCATTATTTAAAAAAACTTGGTGATGGAATGATCAAGTCCAAAAGGTAGTAAAACAAAAAGGAAATGCTATAAAGTTTGGCAAAAAACAAAAAATACTGAAACCTTTGACAAATATAAAAAGGTAAATAAAGATGTTAAGAAGTAGTGTGGCATAACATAGAGCATATGACGATTTATATTCTAAACTAGGCACAAAAGATATCTAAACTAGGCACAAAAGATGGGAGGAGAAGAATATATATACACTTGCTAAGCTAAGGGAGATGAAAACTATATGACGATTTATATGACGATTTATTAAATGTATTAAGAGTGAGATTAACGGAGTTTTAGTAAAAGGCGATGAAATTAAAGAAAGATGGAAAAGTTATTTTGAGAAATTGCTAAATGAAAACCATATAGGAGGTCTACACTTGGAAGAATATGTAGAGAACATATTTTTTTCTGTAGGGTCAAGAAGTGGGAGGTTAGGAATGCCTTAAATAAGACAAAATCGGGGAGGGCTTCAGGACCCGATGGCATTCCTATTGAGATGTGGGAAGTGTCTAGGAGATATTGGTTTGTCTTGGCTAACAAAATTGTTTAATAAGATAATAACAACTAAGAGGATGCCAGATGAGTGGCTCCAAAGTATTCTAGTACCTATATATAAAAGTAAAGGGGGTGTACAAAGTTGTAATAATTACTGTGGTATTAAATTGAGAGAATGATTGAACAAAGCCTAAGAAAAGAAACGGCGGGTCAAAGAATCAATTTGGATTCATGCCAGTTAGGTCAACAATGGAAGCTATTTACTTACTGAGGAGACTGATGGGAAGATATACAGAGAAGAAGAGAGATCTCTATTTGGTTTTTATTGATTTGGAGAAAGCCTATGATAAGGTACCTAGAGACCTAATATGGAGGGTTTTTGAAAAGAAGTCACAAAGGGATACATTGACACAATAAAGGACATGTATGATGGTTGCATGATTATACTTAGAACACCTGTACAGGAAACAAGTGAATTCCCGGGTTAGCATTATGCCCATACCTTTTTGCTTTGGTTACGAATGAGCTAAAACGACACATCCAAGATGAGATTCCATGGTGTACATTATTTACTGATGATATTGTTTTAGTTGATGAAACTAGAGGAGTTAATGCCAAATTGGAGTTTGGTAAGAAGCTTTAAAATAAAAGGGTTTAAGATAAGTCGAAAAAACCAAATAGATAGAATGTAATTTTAGTAAATCTAGGAAGACAAATGAGGATGTAATGACGATTGAGAATCAAGAGGTACAAAAAAGTGAACATTTTGGTTATTTAGGCTCAATTATTCATAATGAGGGGGAGGAGAAATTGGAGATGACATTAATGATAGAATGAAGGCAAGATGGGTTAAATGGAGGAGTGCATCTAGTATATAATTTGATAAAGATATCCCCATACGATTGAAAGGGGAGTTCTATAGAACAACTTATTAAACCAACCATACTTTATGGTACCAAATGTTGGGTAGTTAGGAAACAACATTTGAATAAAGTGGAGTGTGGCAGAAATGTGAATGTTGTGAAACAGAGCTCAATCACAGTGTTGCTTGCTAAGGTTGCTCTATATGACTTGAAGCTTGAGCAGCTTGATGTCAAGACTATGTTCATGCATGGTGACTTGGAAGAGCAGATTTATATACATTAGTCTGAGGGGTTTGAGATTCTGTAAAAGGAAAACCATACTTGCCTTTTGAAAAAATCCTTCTATGGGCTAAAGCAATCTCTTAGACAGTGGTACAAGCAATTCAATACCTTTATGGTTGGGATGGACTTCAACAATTGTGTGTATCACAGGAGGATCTCAGATGGTTCGTTTTTATACTTGTTACTCTATGTTAATGACATGTTGATTGCTTATAGGAACATGTCACAAATTAACATGTTGAAGGCTCAGCTTAGTAGTGAATTTGAGATGAAGGACCTTGGTGTCGCGTATAGGATTTTGGGAATGGAAATTCATAGTAATAGAGCCACGGGCGTATTGTATTTGTCATAGTGGAAATACATTCAGAAGGTGTTAAAACGCTTTCAGTATGCAAGCATAAAAACCTGTGAGTACTCCATTGGTAGCCCACTTTAGACTTTCAACATGATTGTCACCATAGACCGAGGAGGAAGTGGAGCACATGTCTCGTGTTCCTTATACTACTGCAGTTGGTAGCTTCATGTATGCTATGGTGTGCACTACGCCAAACATTTCACATGCAGTTAGCATAGTGAGCAGATACATGCATAGACCTAGGAAGGTCTATTGACAAGCAGTGAAGTGGATATTGCAGTACTTGCGAGGCACTACAGATGTTGGCTTAGTCTGTGGCACAGGAAGCAACACGTGTGGGAGTGTCGTTGGGTTTGTTGATTTGGATTATGCTGAAGATCTTGATATGAGGTCCTGGCAGGGTATGTATTCACTCTTTGTGGCAGTGTGATCAGTTGGAAGGCCACTTTGCAGTCTACAATTGCATTATCTCCAACTGAGGCGAAGTACATTGAAGCCACATATGCAGTGAAGGAAGGTATATGGTTGAAAGGCTTGGTTGGTGATTTGTTTTGACTGTGTTTAGAGACAGCCAGGGAGCCACCAAAAATCAGATGTTACATTGATGTCAAGTTACACTTCATTAGAGATGTGATGACTAAGGTCATTCCTTTTCTTTTTTTTTTTATAAGTAATCAAGAACATTTTCGTTAATAGAAAAAACGCTCAACAAAAAAAAGGGGAGTGAACCCTCAACAACAAGAAGAAAAGACACCATAGGCACCACTACAAATACAAGTTGTCCATAAACTCCATTAGAATATCCATAGATGAACAACTTCTCCCATTCATCCAAAAATAAAGAGTGTAAAATATTTGATTTAATCACCCAAATAGGAGACTCAACTCCTTCAAACGCTCTCATATTCCTCTCTTGCCATAGACCCCATCATAAACAAAGCGGAGTCACCCTCCACGCATCTCTAATTCGTCTAACCACTAGCCGCCCTCTCCAAATGTCTGATTTATATCCCCCTGATCCACCAGATCCTCCACCACAGGATTCGGCTCTTCCCTCCGATGATACGATTAATGAGAACATCCTTTCGTGGGATAAAATAGCCATCGAAAATGAGATGTTCATTGAGCCTTTTATAGTTGATGACCATGCGGGCTTTACCACGTTTGACTTCACTATGGTTTCTAACCATAAAAGCAGGGCTGCTGTGTGGACTGCGGGTGCGTTCAATGAGTTTTTTCTCAAGAAGGTCTTGCAGTTGGGAATCAAATTCATCAATGTCTCTTCTGAGATAGATCATAGGTTTAACACGAATGACGACATTGCGATTTTTGAGCTGCAGTCTACAGAAGCGAGGACTTCTTTTCCACAGGGTAAGTGGATTTTCCGAGAAGTTTTGTCTAAGTGACGCATATAGCCAATGGGTGTCATTTAGAACAAGTAAGTCTGAGTCTCTTTTGGGTGGAGAGAACTTTTCATTACAAACAGAGGCTAAATTTTCCTGAATAGGGATTTCAACGACTGTTTGATCCTTAAGAGTTAAAGAAATGGTTTTTTCGTTTAACTGTAAAGGAATTTAACTATAGATAAAGTTACATCCTAGAATGAAATCACCATGCATGTAGGGAAAACAAAGAATTTTTGGGATAATGAATTTTTTATCATTAAGCCAAATAGCAATGTCCTTTGCTTTAAACTGAATCACATTCAGGGGTGCTTCAGCATCAATGCCTTGAACGCCAATGGGGTGTTTCATTTGCTGCCATTTTTCGGATGGCAGAGCATTATATCGACAACAACTGGTAGTTGCACCTGTATCGATTAAAACACAAAGGCTATATGGTTTATATCCTTTGAAGTTGAGAATGCCGTTAACATATGTATACTTTCGCTTTTTGCCTTGCGAAGGAGCAATTAAAATTTCATCTTTTCCAGTGCGGAAATGGAAGAATTTTGCAGAATTCAGTTTATGAGTTGATCCAGGTAAAAAGGGAGCATCATGAGGATCGATAGGAGCTTTGCCTTTTTCTGTCCAAGTGAAACGACGTCGAGGAGGTACCTCTACGGACTTTCTTGGGGGAAGGATTCGTTCCCATCCAGGATTTCTCTCAGAGACAGCGCGTTGTAGCTGAGGCGGTTTTGCTTTATTGGTAACATAAAGATTAGAACCGGAAGCATGTATTGTAGCCACAGTGGGTTCTGTGATACGTAACTTGGGTACAGAATTGATGTTATCAAATAACCAAGTTTTAGGGATCTCAAGATCTGTCCAATTGAGGAGTTTGGGCTCAATAATGGTATCAAAAGGTCTTGGTTCAAATAAAGTGACTAGTTTGGAGTCAAGTGTAGGAACGGTAGCTGTTTCGGGTTCTCTAGTGAGTTCATAGAGCACTTTCCACTGGATTCCAAGGCTAGGGGAATCATAATCCATTTGTAGTTTGGACAATTGGAGTTTAACTTGGAGGACCTTTTCGATGTTTGGGTCCGACAGTGAAATGAAAAAATTTGGTTTGATTTTAAACCAGATGAGGTTGTTAACCAAATTAGATTGAACACTGCCAATAAGTGCATCAACGGGTTTATGAAAACGATTGTCCATGAGGAGTGCAATTAGTGGTTGATCAGTGCCACGTCGAAACAGTGAAGTGATCTTGATTTGCACTAGTCCAATATGAATATAACGAGCGAGTGGATTTTGTTGTTTCCAGCGCTCAATCTTATCCTTGCTGAGGATATTAAAACCACATTGACCATTTGCTGTATAGTCAATGGTTGTATTGCCACTGAATTGTTCTAGAATTCGTTTGGAAAAGATGGCAAATCGTGAAGTTTTGTAGACTTCTTCTTTTTTGATCCTTTGGAGTTTATCGAACTGAATCAGTTGTTCGTTTGTGAACTGAACTTCTTCTCCAATGACGTCACTAAGTTTGATGTTCGTATTCTCTTCTGGGAGGGAAGGAGTAACGTTCATCATGCAGATATTTTCAATATCTGTTGCTTCGTCGTCTGTATCGCTGGGGGTGGTACTAGACGAGTTACTGGTATAAACACTGCTGGAGAGTTCATACAGGATGGTAGAAGGATCGGTGATGTCGCTACCATAGACTACACAGAGGTTATCTGTCTGTAATCTTTTAACCATTTTTGAAGCTTTCTTGCCTTTTGGGGGGCAGTTAGTGGCATAATGACCAGCTTCATTGCAAATATAGCATTTACAGTCCTTTTTTGTTTCAATGGATTTTGAAGCTTTGGAGGATTTTTTGAATACTTTTTTCTTTTTCCCTGGTGTGGGTTTTGGAGAAGCAGTTTGGGTAACATACTTCTTGGAGGCTTTGGGGCGCCTTCCTTTCCATTTTTTCCAACGAAAGGTTTTGCGTTGGGTGCGTCTAGCAGGAGTAGCCTTATAAGGAGCACAACCGATTTTCCAGGTTTCCTGGAGAATCTTGTCGCAACAACGTTGTCCTTCAGCAGTGCCATTGATCTGGTTTTTGACCTGTTTTTTGGCTTTGGTCTCAAGACATTTTTCATTGATGAGACGATAAACAAAATTTGTTCGAAAACCGATGTTATCAGTTTTTTGGATGCGAACAAGGAAATCGGGATATCCTTTTGCTGCGAGTTCATCCCAGGGATTTGGAAGTTTGTGAAAGAATTGGGGTAACCAATGTTCGATCACATTTGGTGGGAGTCTACGAAAGTATTTGGTAAATAACTTGACGTAGTCTGGAAATTGGCAAATGTTGCATAATTCAATTTTCGAAAGAGCACATGTTGCATCATCAGTGAGGAGTTGCTCACCGGTATGTCCAACCAATTCTTCTTTAAGGATTTTGACAAAACCCCGTAAAACACCATCGATTTTATCGAAGTTATTCAAGAGGGCATCCTTTTGTCGTTGGCCTTGAGGAGTTTGATCCCATTGCCGAAGCCAGTCGAGAGCATCACCTTGGAGGGTTGCTGAAAGGTAATCAAGGAAGCGATCACGTTCCCAGGTTCCTTTGTAGTTATTGACGAGAATTGCTAAGGACTGTGCCCATTCGTCGATAGTTTTCAAATGGTCTTTATAGGGAACATTTGTGAGGTCCAAATAAGTGCCATGTTGTGAAATGGGGAACTTATTGAGGTCGTCTTTTCTTGTCCAGGTGGGGACTGTAGAAAAGTCGTATTTATACGAGGAAGTATAGACTTTGGGTTCAGCTGGTTTGGCTTTTTCGTCGTCAGTCTTTTGGCCTGAGCCAGAGACTTCTTCGGCGGGAAGAAAGTCTTCGGTGGGAAAGTCGCCATAGAAGGATTCGTCTAGAATCGTGTCTGATGGTCGTTTTTTGGTTTTTCCCTTGTTAGAAACGTCTTCGATGGTTGTATCGGAAGAGGAAGTCGGAAGAGGATCGGCCTCAATGGTTTCATCGAGTTCTTCAGAAGAGTCTGACTTATTCGAAAAGGCATAAATTTGTTCGTCTTCGGATGTATTTTCTTCGTCAGAGGAACTTGAGCTGTCGTTTGGTGTGTAACCAAAGTGTGTAAGTAGATTCTCATTTTGTAGTGAGATCTGGCGCATACGAGTAATGATATGAGCGCTTTCGTCGAACGTAAGTTGCGGGTCAACATATAAAGCCTGTAAACAATTGAGCTGATCTATGATGCTGTCATAATCATCTCGACGATAAGTAGAGGAAGAAGGTTTAGAAAAGACTTTTAGAATTTCAACCTTATCTTCATGTCCGTAAAACAAAGGTTTAACCTTGTACCGGGTCGGTTTTCCAATAGAGGGGTTAACTGTTGGAAAGGTATCGTCGGAGGGAAGAGCCGAATCCTGTGGTGGAGGATCTGGTGGATCAGGGGGATATAAATCAGACATTTTAGCTTTTTGAAGTTTGGCTAAATCTATAGTCATTTGATTTATTTGTTCCTGAAGAGCAGCATCAGGGGTAGATGAAAGAGTGAAAATCTGGGTAAGAGTTTCGAGTTTGTCATTCAAGGAGATCATTCCTTGTTGGACATCTTCAAAAGAGGAAGCCATATGGGTGTTGGTTGCCTCTAAATTGTGCTGGAAATCGATTTTCCAGTCTGTAACCATGTCGACGAGAAAGTTGATTCCTGCCCCGACTTGCGTGAATGAAATAGGTTCTGTGGAAGTGAAATGGGAGATATGGCGATAATTATCGATATCGTGACCAGTAAGGTTTCGGATACAGTTTACAGAGCTATTTTGTGCCATAGGGATAGAGTCTCAGATATTTCGAAATCTGTTCTGGTGCCTAAAACCAAGGTTTCCTGTAAACAGCTTAATAATTGTCACAAAAGTCATACAAACACTGACAGATAAGCAAAGACAGGATAATATGGGCTTGCAACAGAATTCAAACATAAGAGAGATATATCATAAGCACAACGTAGATACTGAAAACTTTATTACATAGAAACATAAAACTTACAGTGGTCCAGATTCGAGGTAGGCTCTGATACCAATTACACACAAACACATATGCGGAATTATAACAGAACTTTTACAAGACAAGGGGAAACTGAGAGATTTACAAACACAAAACAAATGGTGAAAAACAGATGCCCAAACCTTCTGGAGGCTATGGTTTAAATAGCATTACAAAAGAGAAACAGTGCCGGAGAAGATAAGAGCGAATCTTTTCTTTTACTGTTTGGAAAGTGAGTGTCGGCAACTTTCACTGTTGATGAAGGCAACTTTCACTGTTGATGAATAGTGTGTCGGCAGCTTTCGGCTACTTTTGCTTTTGGAAAAAGTAGAGAAGACATGTCTTCTGTCGTGTGCTGGATCATGGTTGCAGTCGAGTGGAGAAGATTGTCGGTTATCCTTCCATGGCATTGATGATATTATGGAGTTCATATTCATCAAGAGGAGGAGTACTGGCAGGTGACTGTGCATCAGCAATATCCCATTCAAGATTTAGTCTTTCAGCGCCATCTTTGACACGAGAGGGGATATCCAGTGTAGTCATGCTAACGATTTCTTTTTAAAATGCGGTAGCAGTCTGAATCTGGTGTTCACCATTCATATCAGAACCATAATAACAAGTGATTGTCGTGATGAAGAGTCTGCGTCCGTCACAACAATAGAAAACTGGTTCTTGGTTATAATAAGAACCATCAAGGAAACGTCTCGCAGTGTCCTGTAGATGTAAGAAACTGTGGATTTCAAAGTAATAAGGAACAATACTGTTGGCCAGTTCCTCAGAATTTAAAAGTCTATTATGCTCGTACTCATCATGTGCGGTGAGTTTGAGGTACCATATTTGATAAGGTTGAAAGAAACGAGTTTTTTCGTAACTTCCAATGGAACTGGAAACCCAAAAAGTCAGATGACGACTGTATTGCCAGTGTTTGCTTACTTTGTAAATCATGGATTTTATCATGGCTGGGAAGAAATGATAAGAATCATGGGAGGAAAATGTAATTTTGTTTACTAATCCCCAATCAATAGGGTCCATAGACCAGTCAATCCCAGGAATGATAAAAAAGGTAAGCTTAGGGACTCGTTTACCGTTGTAAAGCATATCAAAGTTATTGATATCTTCATGGAACATTGCATAATAATTTTTTATGATAGCATAGTGATCTTCAATCTTGCGATAGATAATCCGAAAGAGATCTGGAGGAAACAAGTCTCTTGCTTTTTCAAGAAGACAGATACGATTGATTTTTGCAAACGTATTATGAGGAAAATCTTGTTCTCCTACCAACTGGGCAAGTTTGAGAAAACAATTTATTTGAGAAAGCGAAAAATCTTTTTCCCAGTCAATAGTAAGACAGATCTGTATGCAGAGCTTTTTAAGCTCATCCGTCATAACTGCTTGTTCAGCTATAAGGGCAGTAAGAGAACTCAAATGTTGTCTGAATTTCTTGTTGGCACAAAGTTTATGTGCTTTCCAAACATTGTTAATTTCATCATAAAACTTGTTTGGAAGTCCAGGATCATAGAAATTGTTAATTTCTGTAATATCTGGAGTTTTGGAAAACATTTTTTGAGAAGCTTGTCCCACATTATAGAAAACTGTTTGGGCTTCTATAAGCGTGTCATAAGCTTTAAAGCAGGAGCCTGTAAACGAACGAAGCTGTTTGTGACAGTCATTCCAGGTTTCATAAATGCCAGGCTGGTGACCTGCAAAAACCACAAACCATTTGTTTGGTTGTGATGGAGTTGGTTGAGATGGAGTTGGCTTGGATATAGCTTTTTTAGCTATGGTAATCCAACCTTCTGTATCTGTAAGTTGATCAGCCATCTGTATGCATAGGGAGAGATAAATCTGTGTTAGATGTCTCTGGAAGTCTGCTCAGGAAATCTGCAAGAAAATTATTAGTGCCTTTGATATGTTCAATAGCAAAGGAATATTGAGCAATTACATTATACCATTTCAAACGGCGACCATCTAAGCAATTTCTTTTATTGATCAGAAAATCTTTAACAGCTTGGTTATCTGTTCGAATAATAAAGTCTTCTGGAGCGAGATAAATATGAAATCTTTTGATTGCCAATTTGATTGCCAGAAGTTCTTTTTCATAAATAATATAATTCTGTTCATTTGGTTTAAATGTTCCAGAATTATAACCGCAAATTAACTCTTCTTTTTGAAGGCGTTTTGAGATAGGAGCTTTTCGAGCTCGGATCATAGGATACGATGGGGTGTCATCAATCCATTGTTCTTGAGGAATGGCTTTTAAGACACAGCCCCAGCAGAGCTCGGAGGCATCTGTTTCAAGAATAAGTTTATCTCCGGTTTGGGGAAAATAGACTTCAGGAATATGGACCAGATCAGCTTTGATTTGTTGGATAATGGTGGTGTCATTATCAGTCCATTCAAAAGTGACATTTTTCTGTAGTTTCTTTAATAAAGGGAGTTCTTTTTGAGCTAACCCTTTAATAAAAGAACGGCCATAATTCAAGATTCCTAAAAAGCTTTGGAGTTGCTTTTTATCGTGGAGGATGTCAGGGAAGTCACGGATCTTAATAATTATGTGATCCTGTAGTTTTATACCTTTGTGAGTTAAAACTAATCCCAGAAAATCAATAGATTCTTTTTCAACATCTATCTTGGTTGGAGATAGAATGATGCCGTATTTTTTCAGTTTTTCTGAAAGACAAAGAAGATGTTTTTTATGCTCATCTCTTGTTTTAGAGAAGACTAAAATATCATCTATGTAGACCACAACAAAATCTTTAAGATCATTAAAGATAGAATCCATCCAGCGCTGATAGATTTGTGGTGCTGTGTTAAGACCAAAAGGCATAACGGTCCATTGGTAATGGCCGTGAGGTGTACTGAATGCCGTAAGTGGTTTAGACTTTTTTCGCAGTTTGATCTGCCAAAAGCCTGCTTTACAATCAAACTTACTGAAGATTGTGGAGCCACGAGTTTGATTAATGAGAACATCCTTTCGTGGGATAAAATAGCCATCGAAAATGAGATGTTCATTGAGCCTTTTATAGTTGATGACCATGCGGGCTTTACCACGTTTGACTTCACTATGGTTTCTAACCATAAAAGCAGGGCTGCTGTGTGGACTGCGGGTGCGTTCAATGAGTTTTTTCTCAAGAAGGTCTTGCAGTTGGGAATCAAATTCATCAATGTCTCTTCTGAGATAGATCATAGGTTTAACACGAATGACGACATTGTGATTTTTGAGCTGCAGTCTACAGAAGCGAGGACTTCTTTTCCACAGGGTAAGTGGATTTTCCGAGAAGTTTTGTCTAAGTGACGCATATAGCCAATGGGTGTCATTTAGAACAAGTAAGTCTGAGTCTCTTTTGGGTGGAGAGAACTTTTCATTACAAACAGAGGCTAAATTTTCCTAAATAGGGATTTCAACGACTGTTTGATCCTTAAGAGTTAAAGAAATGTCAGTTATCCTTCCATGGCATTGATGATATTATGGAGTTCATATTCATCAAGAGGAGGAGTAATGGCTCCACAATCTTCAGTAAGTTTGATTGTAAAGCAGGCTTTTGGCAGATCAAACTGCGAAAAAAGTCTAAACCACTTACGGCATTCAGTACACCTCACGGCCATTACCAATGGACCGTTATGCCTTTTGGTCTTAACACAGCACCACAAATCTATCAGCGCTGGATGGATTCTATCTTTAATGATCTTAAAGATTTTGTTGTGGTCTACATAGATGATATTTTAGTCTTCTCTAAAACAAGAGATGAGCATAAAAAACATCTTCTTTGTCTTTCAGAAAAACTAAAAAAATACGGCATCATTCTATCTCCAACCAAGATAGATGTTGAAAAAGAATCTATTGATTTTCTGGGATTAGTTTTAACTCACAAAGGTATAAAACTACAGGATCACATAATTATTAAGATCCGTGACTTCCCTGACATCCTCCACGATAAAAAGCAACTCCAAAGCTTTTTAGGAATCTTGAATTATGGCCGTTCTTTTATTAAAGGGTTAGCTCAAAAAGAACTCCCTTTATTAAAGAAACTACAGAAAAATGTCACTTTTGAATGGACTGATAATGACACCACCATTATCCAACAAATCAAAGCTGATCTGGTCCATATTCCTGAAGTCTATTTTCCCCAAACCGGAGATAAACTTATTCTTGAAACAGATGCCTCCGAGCTCTGCTGGGGCTGTGTCTTAAAAGCCATTCCTCAAGAACAATGGATTGATGACACCCCATCGTATCCTATGATCCGAGCTCGAAAAGCTCCTATCTCAAAACGCCTTCAAAAAGAAGAGTTAATTTGCGGTTATAATTCTGGAAAATTTAAACCAAATGAACAGAATTATATTATTTATGAAAAAGAACTTCTGGCAATCAAATTGGCAATCAAAAGATTTCATATTTATCTCGCTCCAGAAGACTTTATTATTCGAACAGATAACCAAGCTGTTAAAGATTTTCTAATCAATAAAAGAAATTGCTTAGATGGTCGCCGTTTGAAATGGTATAATGTAATTGCTCAATATTCCTTTGCTATTGAACATATCAAAGGCACTAATAATTTTCTTGCAGATTTCCTGAGCAGACTTCCAGAGACATCTAACACAGATTTATCTCTCCCTATGCATACAGATGGCTGATCAACTTACAGATACAGAAGGTTGGATTACCATAGCTAAAAAAGCTATATCCAAGCCAACTCCATCTCAACCAACTCCATCACAACCAAACAAATGGTTTGTGGTTTTTGCAGGTCACCAGCCTGGCATTTATGAAACCTGGAATGACTGTCACAAACAGCTTCGTTCGTTTACAGGCTCCTGCTTTAAAGCTTATGACACGCTTATAGAAGCCCAAACAGTTTTCTATAATGTGGGACAAGCTTCTCAAAAAATGTTTTCCAAAACTCCAGATATTACAGAAATTAACAATTTCTATGATCCTGGACTTCCAAACAAGTTTTATGATGAAATTAACAATGTTTGGAAAGCACATAAACTTTGTGCCAACAAGAAATTCAGACAACATCTGAGTTCTCTTACTGCCCTTATAGCTGAACAAGCAGTTATGACGGATGAGCTTAAAAAGCTCTGCATACAGATCTGTCTTACTATTGACTGGGAAAAAGATTTTTCGCTTTCTCAAATAAATTGTTTTCTCAAACTTGCCCAGTTGGTAGGAGAACAAGATTTTCCTCATAATACGTTTGCAAAAATCAATCGTATCTGTCTTCTTGAAAAAGCAAGAGACTTGTTTCCTCCAGATCTCTTTCGGATTATCTATCGCAAGATTGAAGATCACTATGCTATCATAAAAAATTATTATGCAATGTTCCATGAAGATATCAATAACTTTGATATGCTTTACAACGGTAAACGAGTCCCTAAGCTTACCTTTTTTATCATTCCTGGGATTGACTGGTCTATGGACCCTATTGATTGGGGATTAGTAAACAAAATTACATTTTCCTCCCATGATTCTTATCATTTCTTCCCAGCCATGATAAAATCCATGATTTACAAAGTAAGCAAACACTGGCAATACAGTCGTCATCTGACTTTTTGGGTTTCCAGTTCCATTGGAAGTTACGAAAAAACTCGTTTCTTTCAACCTTATCAAATATGGTACCTCAAACTCACCGCACATGATGAGTACGAGCATAATAGACTTTTAAATTCTGAGGAACTGGCCAACAGTATTGTTCCTTATTACTTTGAAATCCACAGTTTCTTACATCTACAGGACACTGCGAGACGTTTCCTTGATGGTTCTTATTATAACCAAGAACCAGTTTTCTATTGTTGTGACGGACGCAGACTCTTCATCACGACAATCACTTGTTATTATGGTTCTGATATGAATGGTGAACACCAGATTCAGACTGCTACCGCATTTTAAAAAGAAATCGTTAGCATGACTACACTGGATATCCCCTCTCGTGTCAAAGATGGCGCTGAAAGACTAAATCTTGAATGGGATATTGCTGATGCACAGTCACCTGCCAGTACTCCTCCTCTTGATGAATATGAACTCCATAATATCATCAATGCCATGGAAGGATAACCGACAATCTTCTCCACTCGACTGCAACCATGATCCAGCACACGACAGAAGACATGTCTTCTCTACTTTTTCCAAAAGCAAAAGTAGCCGAAAGCTGCCGACACACTATTCATCAACAGTGAAAGTTGCCTTCATCAACAGTGAAAGTTGCCGACACTCACTTTCCAAACAGTAAAAGAAAAGATTCGCTCTTATCTTCTCCGGCACTGTTTCTCTTTTGTAATGCTATTTAAACCATAGCCTCCAGAAGGTTTGGGCATCTGTTTTTCACCATTTGTTTTGTGTTTGTAAATCTCTCAGTTTCCCCTTGTCTTGTAAAAGTTCTGTTATAATTCCGCATATGTGTTTGTGTGTAATTGGTATCAGAGCCTACCTCGAATCTGGACCACTGTAAGTTTTATGTTTCTATGTAATAAAGTTTTCAGTATCTACGTTGTGCTTATGATATATCTCTCTTATGTTTGAATTCTGTTGCAAGCCCATATTATCCTGTCTTTGCTTATCTGTCAGTGTTTGTATGACCTTTGTGACAATTATTAAGCTGTTTACAGGAAACCTTGGTTTTAGGCACCAGAACAGATTTCGAAATATCTGAGACTCTATCCCTATGGCACAAAATAGCTCTGTAAACTGTATCCGAAACCTTACTGGTCACGATATCGATAATTATCGCCATATCTCCCATTTCACTTCCACAGAACCTATTTCATTCACGCAAGTCGGGGCAGGAATCAACTTTCTCGTCGACATGGTTACAGACTGGAAAATCGATTTCCAGCACAATTTAGAGGCAACCAACACCCATATGGCTTCCTCTTTTGAAGATGTCCAACAAGGAATGATCTCCTTGAATGACAAACTCGAAACTCTTACCCAGATTTTCACTCTTTCATCCACCCCTGATGCTGCTCTTCAGGAACAAATAAATCAAATGACTATAGATTTAGCCAAACTTCAAAAAGCTAAAATGTCTGATTTATATCCCCCTGATCCACCAGATCCTCCACCACAGGATTCGGCTCTTCCCTCCGACGATACCTTTCCAACAGTTAACCCCTCTATTGGAAAACCGACCCGGTACAAGGTTAATATCCGAAGCAATAGGGCAATGCAACAAAACATGGTCCACAAATTCCCCAGCCTTTTTGCACATGAAGCACAAATTAATAGTAATATGGCGTCTTCTCCTCAGATTATCAAGGGTAAGAATGCTTCCAAGAGACATCGTCCATGTGAAAAAAGCCACTTTTACTGGTGTTGAAGTCCTCCAAACAGCTTTCCAAAGAAAAGAAAAACGATGCGTACAGACTCCATGAAACTTCGATAAAACAATCTTACCTCAAACACCCCACTGGATCCTCCCTCCCACACCATTCTATCCCTGCCCTCCCACTCCAACACTTGCCTATACAATAAACCCATAAAATCAGTAATCTCCATCGGATCCCAATCATTAAAGTTTCTACGGAAAATCACATCCCAAGTTACTCTCCCGTTATCAAGCCGATAATAGTCTGCAACCATAGCATGCTTATCCACAACAATCCTAAACAACAATGGAAATCTACTCGCCAACACCTCATCCCCACAACACAAATCCTTCCAAAAACTAACCTGACTCCCATTCCCTACTCTAAATCTAATCCGTTTTGAGAACTCATCCCAACCCCTCCGAATTTTTTCCAAACACCCACACCCGCTGAAAGAGATACCTCACTAGACTTCCATCCTCCCCGCTCTTCCCCAAACCGGCAAGCAATAATCCGCCTCCATAACATAGACCTCTCACACCCAAACCTCCAAAGCCACTAAGGTCTTTCCTATTATCAAGTTCAAACACTTTGTGGACTTGATTGGTGTTTGTACTTATTGAGGCCCTTAGGGGGTAGCTGGGAGATGGAGTTTGGCGGAATTCGAGTTAAGGTGGAGATTTGTGATGTTTATGGCCCAAATTTTGTTTCGGCCCAAGTCGTTTCGACCAGAAAATGGGCTTTGCATGGTCCCAAGACCACCCATTTTTTTGGCGAGTTGTGGACCCTATTTAGTACTCTCTTGTAACTCGGTATATAAGGGCGTCTAGGGTTTAAAGGGGGATAACGAGAGAAGACTGAAAATCATAGGAAAGGGAGTGGAAGTGAGAGCGAAAGCTAGGGTTTGGGGGTTGAAACTTGTAATCTCCAGTTTTTTGCATAGTAGAATCTTTCACCGAATCTTCATCGTAGACATAGGCTTAGACTTGAGCTGAACCAATCTTTGTGTTCTTTTTGTATGGCGTGTTTACTTATCTATCGTGATTATTGTTTTGTTCTTGGTTCGCTGCATTTGTCGTACAGCCACGGCTTATCTGTCCACGCTATCCTAAAAAGACTAGGAAAGATGCATGCCAAAAGGCAGTCACCACACCAAATACCCTCTCAAAAACGAATGCTCCCCATCCCTGACCTTGAATATGATGTGTTTAAATAATTCATCCCATCCCTTCCAAATGAATTTCCAAACACCTACGCCACGTGGGAGCCTAACCTCAAGGGAGCACCAACCACCGCCCTCCTCCACGAATCGCAGAGATGACCATCCTCCAAAGCCTCTATCGCTCTACGCCAAATCTCCACAGCAACTTCCCAACAAGAGCCTTATTTTTATTTATTTTTTTGATAAGTAAGATTTCATTAAAGGCATTCAAAAGGGGAGCGCTCCCAACGGAATACAATAAGGCAGTAAAAACTGAGAATAGATGAGAAAAGAAGATAATAATTTGGGAAATTTTCACCACATTAAATGATGGTGTTCTATTGTGTATTTATAGTTACAACAATAAGATAGAGATGGAGAGATTCTCTCAATAAACTTATCTGTTTGTTAGTTGTTACAACAATAGGAGAGAGATGGAGAGATTCTCTCAACAAACCTATATGAGATTCTCTCAACAAACCCTTTGATCTGATTTTCTGGTTGATCTAATATATCACTAGCTAATCTCTTAACACCCCCCTTCAAGATGATGGTGGAGCAAAGGACAAACCAGCAGCTTGTCTCTTAGTAGTTGAAACTGAGGTACTGATAGAGCTTTGGTGAAGAAATCTGGTCAGCACTTGGTACAAACACGATTTTTAGAGAACCACGTAAAACACGTTCCCTTAAGAAGTGATAGTCAATCTTAATATGTTTGGTTCTGGCATGAAGAACTGGATTGGAGGCTAACTATGTAGCACTGATATTGTCCCAATAAAGGATTGGAGGATGGTGTAATGGGACTTTTAAGTCTCGAAGAAGGTATGTAAGCCACTGGATATCAACTGTTGTGTGTGCTAATGCCCTATATTCTGATTCCGCAATTGATCTAGAAACAGTGATTTGCTTCTTAGTGGCCCAGGTGATGAGGTTAGGACCAAAGTAAACACACAAGCCAGTAGTAGAACATCGCATCTGGAGAACTAGCCCAATCAGCATCCCCTCAGATGTCAAAAATTAAGTTTGTCCTAATCAACATATCATACTGAGTAATGGCGAATTCTTTTTTTCAAAATAGGGAGGAAAAACGAAAAAGGGTAAGCATCTGTATTGTTCATTTTCTGCTGTTGTTTTAGCTCTGTTCTGAGCTTCTATTTTGAGGTACTGTTGTTTTGGTGGTTGCTATTTTATAGCTTCCACTTTTCCTGTTGTACCATATTGTCTTGTATTATTAATAATATAACCATATTGGGTGGGGAGTTTGGGGTGTGGGGAGGGAAGTAAGCAAGATTCAAATAATTATCAGATCTCAAAACAATAATTAAAACAAGAAAGGGCAAAACAATGAATAGGTTTGATGTGCAAGAGTGAAAGAAGTAGCATAGCTAACCATTACATTCCACTATTCGATGCTTTAACGATTGTGAGAGGCGTACAATATCGAATCGACAGTTCAAATCGAAGAACATCACTAAACGCTCCAAGCCTCCATAGTGCACACCATTCCATTCTTTAGGAAGAATACAACTAATTGCGGCCTAAATACAAATTATGTATTTGTATTTCACAAAAATTAAATAAAACAAAATAAATGCAAAAGGATAAAAATAAAATCATATATATATATATATATATATATATAATGAATGATGTAGTAGTAGCCTAGTAGGCATTACATACCTCAATCAAGATCTGGGTTTTGGCCGAAGGAGAGGGCCCAACGATCTCGACGACGTTGCCGACGCGCAGAGGGACCCTGTGGAGAGGAGGGATAAGCAACAAGGGTCGCTCCCTCAGAACCCTAGCCAGCATTTCTTTGGCGCTCTCGTCTCCCTCGATCCATTCGATTCCTTTTCCTTTTGCTTTTGCTTTTGCTGCTGATGATCTCATTTCTTTTACACTCCTACGCTTGCTTGCTTTTCCTCCAGTTCCACGATGGAGTAAGCAGTTTTTATTTGCTTCTCTTCAACTATTGGGCGGGCGGTAGAACAAAACACTCCTTCCTTGACAACAGTCGCGCGTTTTTCACCCAAAGTGAAGAAGGGGCACAACCAAAATACAGTCAAAATCGTCTCCTACGCAACAGTGAATATGTCCCAGGCTGCCATTTTGCCACAGTTAGTCAAAGAAAAGAAAAGAAAGTAAATTAATTTTTACTGAAGACAGTATTAGTGTATATATATAAAGTTTGCCACGACACTTGGTCAAGACAAAAGAGAGTAAGTCAGTTTTTTTAGTACACATATACAAACCACGACACTTGGTCAAGACAAAAGAGAGTAAGTCAGTTTTTTTAGTACACATATACAAAATTTATTCATCCCAACTTTCTCCTTAATAACATTTCAATATTTTTTTGAATGTACATCCTAATATTTTTTTAGAATACGATCTACAATTCATCTATTTCTCTTGTTAGGAAAATATTTGGACGTTGTTCCTGCATTACAATATTTTTCTAATGTACATCTCAACTTTCTCCATATTAGCATCTCAATATTTTTTTAACGTATATTCCAAACAAGATAAAGCAATGGATAGTGTGATATTGGTAAGGAGAAAATTGTGATATTGGTAAGAAGAAAGTTGTGATGTAGGTAAGTCAGTTTTTAGTATAAATATAGAAAGTCTATACATTCCAACTTTCTCCTTAACAACGTCCTAATATTTTCTAAATTTCTCTTTACTAACATCCCAACATTTTTCTAATGTGTATCCCAAACAAGATAAAGCAATGAATCGTGTGATGTTGGTAAGGGAAAAGTTGAGATATAGCTTAGGTTAGGAAAATGTTGTTATATACAATTTATACTAAAATATGTTTATTTATATATTTATACAATAAGTGGGATGTTGGTAAGGAAAAAATTAGGATGTAGGTTAGAGAAATGTTGTGATATACAAGAAGTTGTAGGTTATGGAAATGTTTGTGTAGAGAGAGAAAAAAAAGAGCAAAAAGTTAGTCTTTTTGATTTGGTCTCGTATGTATGTGTGTATGTACATACAAAAGTTTTGCTTTTTTAATTTTTAACTTTTACGATTTTAACTCACTAGTTGTGACCGGTCCTACTGTTGCGCAGGAGACGATTTTGATCCACCAAAATACTGCCCAAGTGTTTCCTTACATTAGTCAAAAAAAAAAAAAAAAAAAAAAAAAACAAATATATAGATATAGGAAAAAGTACATTTGAGGTTTGCAATTTGCTAAAACGACACACAGATGAAAAATAACCTATTTTGGAACAAAGACACCCTAATGAGATTTACAAACCAAACAGAGCCTTAAAACATGTGAAAAGTCAACATTACCCTTCACTATTTTATTAATTTTAATTATAAAATATCAAAATAATTAAATGACCAAATTACCCTCTTGGTCTGAGCACCCCATCTAACTCAAGAAGAACTGTGATACCCCTCGACTCTGAGACTGGGTTGATCAGGCCCAAGCCCGAACCCGAGGGAATATCAAACAATTAAAGTATTTTAAAACGAGTACATAATATAAAATGAAAGAATTAATTGACAAAGCTGAAAGAATTATTAAATATAAATCCTCCAATTGATAATGAAAAATAATAATCCGATTCTCCAAAACCTCCAAAAGTACAACTTGAGAATCCATCTAGTGGACCCCTGTGACGGCCCAAGTTTTTCAACCCGGTGCGTAAGTGATGAACCGAAAGTTGACCCGGCAACGGATCCGAAATGCAGAAGCAAAAGATGAAACCAAAGACTTTAGAGATATAAACCATCTCTAAGACACCAATGTGACCTTCCATGAAGCCACAAAGCTCAAAGAGAACGAAAACGGAAACAAAGGTCAAAACGGCCAAAAACTGTGAACCAAGGGGCAAAATGGTCAACTCACCATTAAAAGGAGAAACTTGACTCTAAATAAGTAAAAAAAAAAAAAAAAAAATCTAATCTAATCATTTCACAACATTCCAAGAGGTTCTAAGAACATTGGACAAGAATCCCACAAAATGCCCCTTCCCGGTTGAAGTGAAAACTGACACTACTTCACTAAAACATGAATAACTCCCACTATGATTGTAATCTGAGAATGGAATTGATACCATTGGAAAGTTGACTCAAAATCCATGAATTTAGGCTCAAGAATCACCCCATTTGGATTTAAAACGAAGGAGTTATGACCAATTGAAGTCGGAAGAACAGTGCTGAAACTGAACTGAAGTTGTGCTTGGGATCTACGTATTTCGGTCGACCGAAATGAGCCATCGGACGACTGAAATGAACAAAATTTGTGCCAAAAACATGTTTTTGAGGTGTGGTTACTTTGGTAGACTGAAATGAACCATCGGTCGACCGAAATAAGCCATTGGTCGACCGAAATGGCCCTGAACAGTAGAAATGGCTACTGGAAATGGGTTTTTACTGTGCCTTGATGATTCCAAATGCCATCGGTCGATCGAAATGAAGTTTCGGATGACCGAAACACCACGTAAACCTGCTATAAGACCTGTTATGATCAAGAATTGCTGAGACTTCACCCAAGTCTCAAACCCCAACATGAATATGAACCAAAAACAAGGTTTTAAGCTATATAAGCATGCTCGCAAGGGTACTTTCGATTGTGATGACCTTGTGGGCGAGTGTGCTGTGGGCGGGTGCGAGAGACACTGTCAAGCTACCACACTGGCAAGTTACGGGTACACAGTCCCACATCGCCTGGGTAGAGGAAAGGTGAAGTGCTTATATGTAAGTGTGTCATCTCCAATTGGTATGAGGCCTTTTGGGGTAAAGCCCAAGAGCAAAACCGTGCGGGCTAAAGCCCAAAGCGGACAATATCATACCATGTGGTGGAGTTGGTCGTTACAAATGGTATCAGAGCCTGAACCAATTGGAAGTGTGCCGACGGGGACGTCAGGCCTCCAAGGGGGGTGGATTGTGATGACCTTGTGGGCGGGTGTGCTGTGGGCGGGTGTGAGAGACACTGTCAGGCTACTACACTGGCGAGTTATATTAAAATGTATTACAATGGCCCATAACCTCATTACATGATGTTTACAAAATTTGACATGCCAAACCTTAAGGTTAGAAAAGAATACATTTCAAAACAAAACTTGATACTTAAATGCATACACTTAAATCCTTAGAGTTTATGGCCGTTGGCCTCATATCATACACATTAAATAGGTTCCAAATAGTGTATCTAAGTACACTTTACATGAGATAAGACAAAAATAGCATATTAAACCTATCTAAGTGTTACAACAGTAAAAGTAAGACTTAAACATGCAAACACTTGTATATGAACAAGAATGCTTTGAAAGAAACTTTAAATCTCCAAACCATCAAAGATAAATGCCAATCTCCATATCTTGAATCCGGTACCTGAAATATGCCCCAGTAACATTGGGGTGAGCAACATAAAGCTACTCGTAGGAAATAAGCATGCATTGACCTAAAGTTTTACAAGTTTGCATGATTTAACCATTGTGGTTCATTCCACCTAACGTCTATGTCAAAGGTGAGACTCAGGGAGCATCCTAAGCTACCTAAGACCATTTCTAGCATAAAACACATCATCCATGCAATTCGATAACATAAGAACATGTTATACAAAGCAACAAGATATAGATTCTCAAAGTTATCGACTTGAAATCTAAAATGCTAGAATAACCAAAGTGGGTCATGCCACCTAACGTCTATGTTCCAAATGAAACTATAGGATCATTCCTAAACCACATTTGAACATATAAGCATAATGTACTTAACAACAGCAAAGCTCACAATGATTCACTAAAATCATAAAACATAGATGTACTTAACAACATCAAAATCGCTAATAGCCAAAACCATAAGTCACAATATAAATATGATTGTTAACTTAGAATTGAATGCGAAAACAAGTAGCGGAAGACTTGGACATCACGCTTGGAATTCTGCCGAGACCTCAATGGTTATTCCGGGTACTAACCCGCAGGGAAGACCACCCTAAGTGCGCACTATCTCAATTGGGGAGAACTCATATCTCCCACACTAAAGCCAAACTCTAGCCATGTCACATGTAACAACAATGTCCCAAGAGAATCCAAAATATACCAAATAAGTTCACAACTCATACTTAATTTATATAATGCACGAAATCACCTTCCATACACAAGTAGGTTGAAACCACACAATCCATGTCTTAGGATTCAAATTCTAAAATGGCATACATAATGTTAACACAAAGTGCACAATTCATTACACAAGTCAATCATATATTCAATATTGGAAACAAGTTCTCATGAATATAAATTTAACAACAAGGTACTCAATGCTTAAAACATAATCAAGTGAATACTCAACAAGTCCAAATCCATGATCTCAACATAGAAGCAACTTCTAAAACATGATTAAATCCATGGATAAACAAGATAGAATTTAATTAAACCAAAATAATTAAACTCTCTAGATTTCACATCATTTCCAAATGGCCTCAATTTAATATATGTTAAAGGACAAATCATGGTCATTACATATATGCATTTAAAAGCTTAATTAGGCCAATGAAACCACAAAATAGATTTTAATTTATTCATTTAATTAAAGTCTCTAGAATTTCAAACTCAACCAAATGCTCTCAAATTAAAGTATGTTAAAGAACATGCCAAGACTTAATTTAAAAGCATAACACAAGTTCATTTCATGTAAAGTATGGCCATGGGAATTAAAATTTCACAAAGAAAAGTATTAAATAAAAGATGCAACTTTTATTCAAATAATTCCGATTAAATATATGTTAACAAACATATTAAAACTAAGCTTTCTAGTATGCCACAATTCAAATTAAAGTTATACATCATCATGAAAATTTAATCTTATAAAAAGAATTAAATATTACTAACTTTTTAGATTTGATTCAAGGCATACATATAGGTTGTATAATCATGGGAAACACATAATACAACACACAAATAATCCTAAAACATTCCCTACCTAAATTTGAGATGAAATCTCAAATCCCCACCAAAATGAATGTGCTCCGAATCCGACAAAACTTCTAGGTTTTGTCGGGGACAACACTGTGAACATAACCCCCAAGGAAGCCCCATCAAAATCACAACATAGCTTCAAACCCAAACCCAAGAAATGGTCGGAAACGAATTCTAATAAGGGGGAATGATAGAGCACGTCGAGGGGAACAATAAACGTTAAGGCCGAAGACTTTTCATCAAGGAAAAGTGAACCAAAAGAGGAGAGAGAAGATAGCAGCCATGGCTACCACGGATTCCGGCCAGAAGAGAGGAAAGAGAGAGAGAAAAATCTCATATTTTCTCTTAAGTGCTCATATTTATAGAAAAACCCTAAAAGTGTCCCGAAAGGACCCCGCCGGGTCCGAAAAAGTGAAATTTGAGCAGACGCGCTCAAACGGCAAAACTCCATGAATGAAAAATATTCAAAATGAGAAAATATGAACAACGGAAGAAACGGCGTCAAAATCCGAGTCCCGAGCAGAAAGTTATACCCCAAACAAGTTTGGCGCTAACGGGGGCCAGAAACCCTGAAACTGGAAAATATCGACCAGAAGGGAATTCTAAGAGTACATGACCCGATGAAAAGTGAAAATGAATCCCGTATGAGGATCCAGTCTCAAAAACAAGACATTTAGCAATAACTTTCGTTAATTGCACAATGGCCCCTCCAAAAAGTGAAAACTGCACTAATGGCCCAGAATGAAAATATCTTCAAAAAATATTTTCTTAAAAACCCCTGAAATAAAATATCTTCAAAATATATTTATGAAAAACACCCCAAGAAAAGAAAAGATTTCCAAAGAACTTTGCATCCATGCCCCTATGGACACCGGGAGCAACTAGAGTACTTTCTTGCGAAAGTAAAGGTATGTATTTCATAGAAACCACTGAGAATGAAGATACGTGAAGTCAAAACCCAACTCTGAATGCAAGAAGTGTGGTTATGCCAACAAGGTGACAAACGGGGAAAAGACAAAATAGGGAAAAAGATAAAATGGGGAAAAAGACAAAAAGTGAATAGTGTCGAAAAACGAAAAATGTGAAAATGACTCGATCCTCAAAGAAAATTGTCATTCCAAAGAAAAGAGTCTCGAAAATCACTTCATAGCACTCGAGACGACACTAAGCGACGAGGAACTGAAGTCAGAAAGGAAAAGATCAATGGAAAAAAAATATCCGTGAAAATCTGAGAAACGAAAAGGAATGAAAATGACCAGGTCATTACAACCTTCCCACCTTAAAGGGATTTCGTCCTCGAAATCCAACCCCAAACAAAATAAAAGGCAAAATTAGGATAACTACAGAGTACATCTCCGAGTACCCCTCACAACACACCACACCAGCGACCTCAAAGCTGAAAGGAAGACACAAACCAGTGTCATCTGCACCCACGTGCTCATGACAAGACAACCTCTCAAAGGAAAAGTAACCACATGGCCACACGACAAGTCTGAACTCACACACAGAACCCAAGGTCAAATAAAGAACGGAAAACAACAACTGTAAGCGTCCCTCCTGACAAACCATCATAAGGAACCAAAAACAACCACCAAAGAACTCCAAGATAACCACATATCGAATCAAGGTACCGAACAAAGACGACATGGCAGTATGAATAGCGACCAAAACCCACCCACGGTGTACTCAAATGTGTGGTAGCAATGACAGTACCTAGTACCCGCCCACACTTACTTGTCAGTAAGGTAGCATTGACGGCAACTAGCACTCGCCCACAACACATAACTTTATATGGTAGCATGACAGTATAAGGCACTAGTTCATAACCTGCCCCCCACTAGGTCTACCCATGAAACTCTCGATACAAATGACATCAATGTCATAAATGATCATTACTATAATGACACGGTCTTGTTCCTCCTTTTCCATTTTCGACAATTTCCTTTTTTCATCTTTTTCCTATTTTGTCCTTTCCTTATTTCGTCTTATAGTCGTTTTTCATTTTTCCTTGCATAACCTCACTTGTTGTGCTCGGATTTGATTCTGATTTTGCATGCATTCAAGATATTTGATTTCCATGACATTGGTATTTTTACTTTTATAGAAAAGCATGCTAGTTGCTTATTTTTCTTGTAAAGGGCATGAATGCATACCTTAGTGTAATTATTCATAACTTTTGGGGTTTTAGTGTAATTATGTAAAATAATTATTTTTTGTTTTAAGGACCTTTTTGTAATTTATTTTAGAAAATATTTTGAAAAATGACCATTTTGCAATTTTTGAAAAGTGTGACAAGTGTCACACTCTCATGGAGTCACTTGTTGGCATTTGGGTAAAGAGACTTGGCACTATGAGTTTCTTGACAATTGGAAGGTGGAGAGTCAACCATCTGTTGGCCTAGGATTGGTGCACATGTAGCCTTTGATTTGTGATAAGTGTGGGCTTGGGATTTAGTCTTGGAAGAGGCATTGGATTAGTGACAAGTGTAGGATCAAGATTTAGTCTTGCATTGTGTGTGTGAGAGAGGTAGTGCAAGAGCACATAGTGAGTGGAGGATTTTTAGCCCTTCAACTCACCATTTTACACTTTACCTTTTTCATTTCATTGTCTCTCATGAACCCTAGCCAATCCACCATTGGAGGAAAGCTTAGTTTATAGCTTATCCCTTCAATTTGGCTCACTTCCATTCACCTTAGAGTAAAAACCTTGGGAGAGAAAAGATTCCTCTCACTCTCCTCTTCGATAACCCTAAGCTTGTTTTCCATTTTGCGCTTGGTAGCTTAGATTATAGAGATTCAATTCTCTATTGAGGTAGGGGTGGTTGTATGTTTATCCTGTTTGGGTTTTATATATATCGGAGCTTGATATATATTGATTGCATGCTTTAAAATTCTTGTATTTGTATATAAATAGAGATTTTATATGCTTGACTTAGGATTTGTGGATTAAAGCATGCATATGACTATTAAATTGTATAGGTAGGTTATTATTTAATGATTTGCCTAATACTTGTGATTTCATTGAGGGTTTATGATGAATATCTTGAAATTACTCTTATGTTGTTAAGTAATATAGATTTCATTGAAAGTCTTATACGTATCACTTGAAATTACTTGTAGGTAAATTACTATATTGCATAATTAGTAATTATGGCCTACATTAATATTAAATCCATGTGGCATAATGTGTAGTATCATTAGCTTGCCACTTTAGACATGAAATCTTAGGGCATGGTTTGTGTGGTTTTACCCTACTTGTGCTTGGTAGGTAGTTCATACATTGAGATTGCATCAATGTCATGAACTTGTTGATTTTTGGAAGCTTGCAAGGATATGAAATGTTTGATGGCTAGAGTTTGGCTCTAATACGAAGGATAAGAATTCTCCTAAGTCATAGTGCGCACTAGGTAGTACCTTGTGGGTCATAATTACTCAAAATAACTTGTATGGTCTTGTGGCCACATATCCTAGTCTTTCCATTACTTGATTTCGCATTACTTTCCAAGTTGTAAATCATGGATTTCTTGTAGCTTGTGATTTGGTAAATCTTAGTTTTAATGTGGTCAGTGTACTTGCTTATGTATACTTGTATGTTACGTGTTTACCGTTTCCACATTTGTATAGCTTGAGATGATCCCTTAGAGCATCATGGGAACGTAGACGTTAGGTGGAATGCACCCTTGTAATGGTCTACGTTTGGTTCACGTTATACTTGAAACTATAGTGTATGCGCATGCACCATATCCTACGAGTAACTTGATTACTCACCCTAGTTGTTTGGGTTGTTTTTTAGGTAAAGAGACTATATTCTTGGAGGCTCATCATCCTTAGAAGCTTTTGAGCTAAATGAAGCATTTTTGTATTTTGACATGCAAGTGTTTAACATGCCTTTCTTTTGATATCATATTTTGAATGCCATGGGTGTATGGTACTTTTGGAGCTTTAGTAGCTTTCTTGATATGTAATGACACTCAAACATTTGCTTTTGATATTAGAAACATGTATGTAAAAAGGCCAAGGGCCAAGCATGTCTACTTTTGTACTTAGACACTTTTGGTAACAAAGTTTTGCTTCAAATGTCTTTTAATCAAATTTTGAGGTTTGAGAAGTCAAAATCTTGTAAATGATGTGTATGAGGCCATGGGCCATTATTTTACATTCATTTACTCATATCAAACTTGTTGACATGTTTACATTCTCAAAACTCATGAAAAATTAGTTTTACACATCCATTTTGAATTAAAGTATCATGGGATTCAAAGTTGAGGTTGTACCTTAACACCTTAGGCTCATAGTAGGTTCAGCAGCAGGTTTTCGAGGTGTTTCGGTCGACCGAAATGGATGTCAAATGGTTTTGCATTTGAACAGTTACATCACATTCCAGTAGCTAAATCAACAGTTCAAAGCTCATTTCGGTCGACCGAACCCTTATTTCGGTCTTCCAAAATGAATTGCATCTTTTCTTCATGATTTCAGGTCTCAGCATGTCCATTTCGGTCATCCAAAACTTCATTTCGGTCGACCGAAATAGCTAGAACTTGAGCTTTGCTTCTGTTGAGTTTCAGCACTGATCATCCAACTTCAACGGGTCATAACTTCTTCATTTCTAATCCAAGTGGGGTGATTCTTGAGCCTAAACTCAAGGATTTTGAGTCAGATTTCCAATGGTACCAATACCATTCTCAAATTCCAAACACAGTGGAAGTTATGTATGTTTTAGTGAAGCAGTGTCAGTTTTCACTTCAACCGAGACGAGACATTTTGTGGGATTCTTAGCCAAAGTCTATGGAACCTCTTAGAATGTTTCAAAATGATTTAATTAGGTTGCATTAACCTTGTTTGACTTGTTTAGAGTCTAGTTTCTCCTTTTAATAGTGAATTGACCTTTTTACCCCTTTGGATAGCAAATTTTGTCATTTTTTACCTTTGTTTCCGTGTTTGTCCTCTTTAAGCTCTGTGACTTCATGGAGGGTTACATTTGTGTCTTAGGAGTGATTTTTATCTCTAGAGACCTTGGTTTACCTTTAGCTTCTGCAATTCGGATTCATTATCGGATCACTTTCGGTTCATCACTGACGCACCAGGTTGAAAAACTTGGGCCGTCACAATTACCAAAAGCACTACGGAGACCAACATTTCGTGAGAGTTGAGATATGGTCCAAGGATGTCCGGCCAGACCATCTTAGCCAATCCAAAAACTCTAACAACAATGTTATAGGCACCATTATGCTTAAGGCCCCAAATCCTTAATACAGCAAAACCAACATCTCTAATGTCTCAAAATGCTATTACCAACAACATCAATCGAGAATCTAAAACCTGAAAAGCAAATCAAAACCTCCAAAAATCAAAACGAACCTCACCACAAGATATTTCATTGAAAGTCCTCACCATGATCAAACATCTAATCCACATCCCTATCACGGATAACTAAATCCTCAAAATATAAATCCACCAAGTGGCACACACATCAAAATACCAACAACCAAGGTCACAAAATGAATCTCTCAAAACTGTGCTTGGCAACACCAAGCTAAATCAAAATTCCTCAATTTCAATTCACAACCAATCATCGGAACTACGATTCCTCAAAACCACGCCTAGTCATAACTAGGACGCGAAAACTCCTTAATAAACCACATCCAACAATGATCCTCCAAAACTTCTCTTAAGAGTCAACCACATCCAGGCCTCCAAAACTGGAACAAGTCTCCAAAAGACATTATCAAAAGAGCATCGAGCTCACCTCTCGAATCAAACAAATCCTCAATGGTATGGATACAAGTCCCCCTAAAATGATCCCACACCAATCAACTCACTCTAAGCACCACAACCGTCAACAACCACGGCAGAAACTCCCCAAGGGAAGACACGAAAGAAAGAGAACCACCAGTCCTAAAAAGGATAACACCACAACTCTAGCTCTGAAATGAAAGACAACAAGATCAAAGACTTCACCCCCTACATGGAAGTAAGTCGGCCAAAATCCATCAAATCCTCACCAAGGACTCCAGACAACAACAATGATCCTCATGGACCAACCAACCCCAAAATAGTGCACAACGCAACGGAGGGAAGAGACTCACTCCTTGTGAAGTCCCTAACACGAACCAACACAAAACCATTGTGGAAACCCGCATACACATTATGTGCGACCGAGTGAAACGAATGGGAAAACCAAACTTGGAAGTCATGCATATGACAAGGAATACAACTACCAAAAAAAAAATTTGCTCACATAGATAAAAATCAAAAGTACATGCTGCACGTCTCCACATAAACACAAAAGTATGTCATTGAAGTGCAGTAACAACATGGCATCTCTAAGCATATAAGAAAGGCATGATATTGCCACACAACAAGAAGGCAAATGTGGATAGACCTCCACCTACTCATGCATCACAATATCATAAATCATACTATTAATATGGTAGTAAATGAAACTGCAGAAGATAAAAAAAAAATGATGCAACAATGAACCCTATGGACATCGTGTCCTAGAGTGTCTAGGTAAAAGGAAGGACCAATCCTAACCATAAACTGACTCCAAAAATGAATGCAATAACAACCTGCTTTTAAACAAACGTGAGCCCTTACCATAACGGTAAGACTCTAACAATCCATCTCTAAATCTAAAGGTGACACTACAAGTGACACTAACAATGCAATGCTCTCTCTACCCGAAGCATCAATCAATCGACTTGATCCCAAAAACATCATCACGCAAGGAGAACTCCAAGAAAATGGCAACTATAGCCATACTAACAATAACCCAATCAATCACTACAACTGATCCCCAAAATAACCATCATCATCATCGATCAAAGGGCAACGCCTAACAAAACAAAACCAACATTGATTCCATCCGAATTGCACTTGAAGCTAGCCAGTATGGTAGCATGACAGTGCCATGCACCCGCCCATGAAAAACGCAAGTTCCAGAGGAATCATCCTAAACAATCAAGGATCCTAAGAGGTCCATAACCTCATAATGGCCCAAAACCAATAAATCCAGCGCTATAGCAATGCCAAATGACTCACCTCATGAGAGTCTAAACGAAAGGTGTCCCTCCACCTACCTCAAAAACAATGCTAGGTCGACAACAACCTAAACCACCACCAGACTGTGACTACAATTACCATCAACCTCAACTCGTGCCTCAATGACCAATCCCGTGTCATGCCAAATATGCAACATAGTTATGCATATACAATTCTAATCGAGTGTATGTCACATGTCATGCTCTTTACATTAGAATTAAAACAAGCTAAACAGATAGCATACCACATACAGCACGTAAGCACATAAATATGTTATCAAACCAAAACATGTTATCATGAAGCATATAAACACATAGAGCATGGCAACAAAAGCATGATATACACCCAAAACACGTCGTCCAAGGTATTCAAACCAAAGAGCTCTGATACCACTTGTGACGGCCCAAGTTTTTCAACCTGGTGCGTTAGTGATGAACCGAAAGTTGACCCGGTAACGGATCCGAAATGCGGAAGCAAAAGATGAAACCAAAGTCTTTAGAGATATAAACCATCTCTAAGACACCAATGTGACCTTCCATGAAGCCACGAAGCTCAAAGAGGACGAAAGCAGAAACAAAGGTCAAAACGGCCAAAAACCGTGAACCAAGGGGCAAAATGGTTAACTCACCATTAAAAGGAGAAACTTAACTCTAAACAAGTCAAACAAGGTAAAAAAATCTAATCTAATCATTTCACAACATTCCAAGAGGTTTTAAGAATATTGGACAAGAATCCCACAAAATGCCCCTTCCCGGTTGAAGTGAAAACTGACACTACTTCACTAAAACATGAATAACTCCCACTGTGACTAGAATCTGAGAATGTCATTGGTACCATTGGAAAGTTAACTCAAAATCCATGAATTTAGGCTCACGAATCACCCTATTTGGATTTAAAACGAAGGAGTTATGACCATTTGAAGTCGGAAGAACGATGCTGAAACTGAACTGAAGTTGTGCTCGGGATCTCCCTATTTTGGTTGACCGAAATGAGCCATCGGACGACTGAAATGAACAAAATTTATGCTGAAAACATGTTTTTGAGGTGTGGTTACTTCGGTAGAACAAAATGAACCATCGGTCAACCGAAATGGCCCGTAACAGTAGAAATGGCTATTGGAAATGGGTTTTTACTGTGCCTTGATGATTCCAAATGCCATCGGTAGATCGAAATGAAGTTTCGGATGACCGAAACACCACGTAAACCTGCTATAAGACCTGCTATGATCAAGAATTGTTGAGACTTCACCCAAGTCTCAAACCCCAACATGAATGTGCTATATAAGCATGCTCGCAAGTGTACTTTACATATTGAAATGTATTACAATGGCCCATAGCCTCATTACATGATGTTTACAAAATTTGACATGCCAAACCTCAAGATTAGAAAAGAATACATTTCAAAACAAAACATGATACTTAAATGCATACACTTAAATCCTTAGAGTTTATGGCCCTTGGCATCATATCATACACATCAAATAGGTTCCAAATAGTGTATCTAAGTACACTTTACATGAGATAAGACAAAAATAGCATATTGAACCTATCTAAGTGTTACAACAGTAAAAGTAAGACTTAAACATGCTAACACTTGTATGTGAACAAGAATGCTTTGAAAGAAACTTCAAATCTCCAAACCATTAAAGATAAATGCCAATCTCCATATCTTGAATCCTGTACCTGAAATATGCCTCAGTAACTTTGGGGCGAGCAACATAAAGCTACTCGTAGGAAATGAGCATGCATCGACCTAAAGTTTTACAAGTTTGCATGATTTAACCATTGTGGTTCATTCCACCTAATGTTTATGTCAAAGGTGAGACTCAGGGAGCATCCTAAGCTACCTAAGACCATTTCTAGCATAAAACATATCATCCATGCAATTCGATAACATAAGAACATGTTATACAAAGAAACAATATATAGATTTTCAAAGTTATCAACTTGAAATCTAAAATGCTAGAATAACCAAAGTGGGTCATGCCACCTAACGTCTATTTTCCAAATGAAACTATAGGATCATTCCTAAACCACATTTGAACATATAAGCATAATGTACTTAACAACAGCAAAGCTCATAATGATTCACTAAAATCATAAAACATAGATGTACTTAACAACATCAAAATGATTCATAAAAACCATAAACATAGATGTACTTAACAACATCAAAATCGCTAATAGCCAAAACCACAAGTCACAATATAAACATGATTGTTAACTTGGAATTGAATGTGAAAACAAGTAGCGGAAGACTTGGACATCACGCTCGGAATTCTGCCCAGACCTCAATGATTATTCTGGGCACTAACCCGCAGGGAAGACCACCCTAAGTGCGCACTATCTCAATTGGGGAGAACTCATACCTCCCGCACTAGAGCCAAACTCTAGCCATGTCACATGTAACAACAATGTCCCAAGAGAATCCAAAATATACCAAATAAGTTCACAACTCATACTTAATTTATATAATGCACGAAATCACCTTCCATACACAAGTAGGTTGAAACCACACAATCCATGTCTTAGGATTCAAATTCTAAAATGGCATACATAATGTCAACACAAAGTGCACAATTCATTACACAAGTCAATCATATATTTAATATTGGAAACAAGTTCTCATGAATATAAATTTAACAACAAGGTACTCAATGCTTAAAACATAATCAAGTGAATACTCAACAAGTTCAAATCCATGATCTCAACATAGAAGCAACTTCTAAAACATGATTAAATCCATGGATAAACAAAATAGAATTTAATTAAACCAAAATAATTAAACTCTTTAGATTTCACATCATTTCCAAATGGCCTCAATTTAATATATGTTAAAGGACAAATCATGGTCATTACATATATGCATTTAAAAGCTTAATTAGGCCAATGAAACCACAAAATAGATTTTAATTAATTCATTTAATTAAAGTCTCTAGAATTTCAAACTCAACCAAATGCTCTCAAATTAAAGTATGTTAAAGAACATGCCAAGACTTAATTTAAAAGCATAACACAAGTTCATTTCATGTAAAGTATGGCCATGGGAATTAATCTTTCACAAAGAAAAGTATTAAATATAAGATGCAACTTTTATTCAAATAATCCCGATTAAATATATGTTAACAAACATATTAAAACTAAGCTTTCTAGTATGCCACAATTCAAATTAAAGTTATACATCATCATGAAAATTTAATCTTATACAAAGAATTAAATATTACTAACTTTCTAGATTTGATTCAAGGCATACATATAGGTTGTATAATCATGGGAAACATATAATACAACACACAAATAATCCTAAAACATTCCCTACCTCAATTTGAGATGAATTCTCAAATCCCCACCAAAATGAATGTGCTCTGAATCCGACAAAACTTCTAGGTTTTGTCGGGGACAACACCGTGAACATAACCCCCAAGGAAGCCCCATCAAAATCACAACATGGCTTCAAACCTGAACCCAAGAAATGGTCGGAAACGAATTCTAATAAGGGGGAATGATAGAGCACGTCGAGGGGAATAATAAACATTAAGGCTGAAGACTTTTCATCAAGGAAAAGTGAACCAAAAGAGGAGAGAGAAGATGGCAGCCATGGCTGCCATGGATTCCGGCCAGAAGAGAGGAGAGAGAGAGAGAAATCTCATATTTTCTCTTAAGTGCTCCTATTTATAGAAAAACCCTAAAAGTGTCCCGAAAGGACCCCGCCGGGTCCGGAAAAATGAAATTTGAGCAGACGCACTCAAACGGAAAAACTCCGTGAATGAAAAATATTCAAAATAAGAAAATATGAATAACGGAAGAAATGGCATCAAAATCTGAGTCCCGAGCAGAAAGTTATGTCTCAAACAAGTTTAGCGCTAACTGGGGCCAGAAACCCTGAAACTGGAAAACATCGACTAGAAGGGAATTCTAAGAGTATATGACCCGATGAAAAGTGAAAATGAATCCCTTACGAGGATCCAGTCTAAAAAAGAAGACATTTAGTAATAACTTTCGTTAATTGCACAATAGCCCCTCCAAAAAGTGAAAACTGCACTAATTGCCCAGAATGAAAATATCTTCAAAAAATATTTTCTTAAAAACACCTGAAATAAAATATCTTCAAAATATATTTATGAAAAACACCCCAAGAAGAGAAAAGATTCCCAAAGAACTTTGCATCCATGCCCCTATGGACACCGGGAGTAATTAGAGTCTTTCTTGCAAAAGTAAAGATACGTATTTCATGGAAACCACTGAGAATGAAGATACGTGAAGTTAAAACCCAACTCCAAACGCAAGAAGTGTGGTTATGCCAACAAGGTGACAAACGGGAAAAAGACAAAATAGAGAAAAAGACGAAATAGGGAAAAAGACAAAAAGTGAATAGTGTCGAAAAACGAAAAATGTAGAAATGACTCGGTCCTCAAAGGAAGTTGTCATTCCAAAGAAAAGAGTCTTAGAAATCACTCCAGAGCACTCGAGACGACACTAAGCGACGAGGAACTGAACTCAGAAGAGAAATGATCAACGGAAAAAAAATATCCGTGAAAATTTGAGAAACGGAAAGGAATGAAAATAACCGGGTCATTACAACCTTCCCATCTTAAAGGGATTTCGTCCCCGAAATCCAACCCCAAACAAAACAAAAGGTGAAACCAGGATAACTACGGAGTACATCTTCGAGTACCCCTCACAACACGCCACACCAGCGACCTCAAAGTTGAAAGGAACACACAAACCAGTGTCATCTGTACCCACGTGCTCATGACAAGACAATCTCTCAAAGGAAAAGTGACCACATGGCCACACGACAAGTCTGAACTCACACACAGAACCCAAGGTCGGACAAAGAATGGAAAACAACAACCGTAAGCGTCCCTCCTGACAAACCATCATAAGGAACCAAAAACAACCACCAAAAAAACTCCAAGATAACCACATATCGAATCAAGGTACCGAATAAAGACGACATGGCAGTATTAATAGCGACCAAAACCCGCCTACGGCATACTCAAATGTATGGTAGCAATGACAGTACCTAGTGCCTGCCCACACTTACTCGTCAGTAAGGTAGCATCGACGGCAACTAGCACTCGCCCACAACTCACAACTTTGTACGGTAGCATGACAGAATAAGGCATTAGTTCATAACCTGCCCCCCACTAGGTCTACCTATGAAACTCTCGATACAAATGACATTAATGTCATAAATGATCATTACCAAAAGCACTACGGAGACTAACATTTCGTGAGGGTTGAGATATGGTCCAAGGATGTCCGGCTGGACCATCTTGCCCAATCCCAAAACTCTGACAACAATGTCATAGGCACCATTATGCTTAAGGCCCCAAATCCTCAATACAGCAAAACCAATATCTCTATTGTCTCAAAATGCTACTACCAACAACATCAATCGAGAATTCAAAACCTGAAAAGCAAATCAAAACCTCAATAAATCAAAACAAACCTCACCACAAGACATTTCATCGAAAGTCCTATATTTCTCCCTGAAATAGATCAACTACAAGACCAATCACCATGATCAAACATCAGATCCACATCCCTATCACGGATAACTAAATCCTCAAAATACAAATCCACTAAGTGGCACACACATCAAAATACCAACAACCAAGGTTACAAAATGAATCTCTCAAAACCGTGCTTGGCAACACCAAGCTAAATTAAAATTCCTCAATTTCAATTCACAACCAATCATCGAAACTACGATTGCTCAAAACCACGCCTAGTCATAACTAGGACGAGAAAACTCTCCAATAAACTATACATCATAGTCAATCCAACAGTAACTATATAGTCTGTATATGTATATATACACACACACTAAAGGAACCTCACTAGACTATAGGATTGTCTCAACCTGAATAGTAGATAACATGCAAAAACGCACATATAGTGGGCATGAGTACCTAAATCTACCAGGGTACACAACTACACTATATCTAGCTACACATCCCTGACGATATACGCATCCTAACCACTGATCCTGAAACTCAAGCTCATATCATGGCACATAATTATATATATATAATCCAATAACCGTCCTATCCAGTATAAAGTAATCATCTACAAGTAATCCTCTATAAGTTATTCAACTTGTTCAGCTGACCTGACTTGAATATAAGGAGGTTTTAACATTTTAGTTAATCATTCTCTTATACAAAATATGTAGGACTTAACTGATAAGTTAATCTATCCCTAGAATGCCACCATCCCATACTGGTGCATTACGTCACACAATCCACAATTGATGAAAATGAATATAATATTACATCAATTTAAATCCAGAGATGAACATAATATAAATTGGTCATGTATATGATCATAATATGCTACCACTATATGATTAAATCATATATACACCACATTAAATTGCTAAATTAAATTTAAGCAATTAAACTCTCCATTAACAACATGCAACACCATTTAAAATTCAATATTGTTCAATACCTTAACATATTAATTATAATCATGCATTCTATAACCTCCATGAATTTATTTTAACAATTTAAAATAATTAAAACAAATCCAAACAACTATTAACATGAACAGTATAAAGAACAGTAAGAATCCCCAAATCCTACGACATATTTGTCAACCGAATCCTTCCTTCGGTCGGCCGAAACCCCTTCTTCGGTCGACCGAAACCCATTCTTCAGTCGGCCAAAACGGCACTGCTCATCGTCTTCTTCTACGGGTTCTTCTTCAAACCTCTATTGTTGGAGTTTCAAAGCTCGGATTCCTCTTCCCAGAATGTCCGAATACCCAATATACATCATATGAACATATTTTAAACAATCCAGATCACAAATCATACATCAATTTATCAAAACATAAAAAAAATATACAAACCCGTTACATACATATTTACATTGTAACTTCAGACTTTAAACATGTAAAAAGTTTGTTTTAATCCAATTAATTCTCCTAGAATTGATCTAAGTCTGTATAGAACACAAGTCAAAGAGGAAGAGAAAAAATAGAACTTACCTTTGGATTTTTAGATTTAAAACCCCAAATCTCTTCTTTCCTTTCTTTTCTAAATCTGGTGACCCCTTTGGTTGCCTTGGCGACCTTCTGCTGCTCCTAGTATAGCCTAAGAATAGCCCCTTAGATCCCTCTTTTGTTCAGCCCTTCTTTCTTGTCAAACTTCTCTTTCTTCTCTCTTAAACTCTCTGTTTTCCTACCTCCCTTAGTGTTTGCGTGAATAGGGTTTTCAACCCTTTCACAGACATACAACTTATATATATACACTAATATCTTATAATCCTTTTCCCTTCCCAATTCTAATTACTTTAAATTAATTAAATGAAAAAGGAAAATAAATATACTATATATACATATAGACCTAAATATGATAATACGTAATTTAGTTTAAATAATATTATATATATATATATATATATATATAGAATTATATACATATATGAATCTACTGACTAATAGTATTTAATTAAATTAAATACCCTTAATAAACACATAATTAATGTAACATTTAAATATACCATTAATACAACCATTAAATACTTAATTAATATAACATTAAAACATACAATTAATACAACCATTAAACACTTAATTAATATAACATTTAAACATACAACTTATAACCATTAAACACTTAATTAATATAACATTTAAACATACAATTAATACAACCATTAAACACTTAATTAATATAATATTTAAACATACAACTTATAACCATTAAACACTTAATTAATATCACATTTAAACATACAACTTATAAACCATAAAATCAATACAACAATTAATTCAAATAAAAGCACATAAATAAATAAACACGAAATTAAATAATCAAATAAATAATAAAAATGCAATTTAAAACTTTAAAAAAAAAAATACTGAGACTATCTTTTTAAAATTAGGGGTATTACAAATTCCTATCGAGCGGCAGGTAGAATCTTTTGCAGACGACTTAAATACGCGATAATGTATTATAAGTGGCAGAGTGGTCTTACTGCCACGATCCACTGAGATTCAGCCATTCGTCGCTCCGATTCGTCCCTCCCCCCTCCATCATTCATTCAACTAACCCAGCTCCGACAAAGGTTAGCTCATACAATGGGGAACTATGATACCCCTCAACTCTAGAGCCACGGGTGATCAAGTCCGAGCACAGATCCGAGGGATACCAAACAATTAAGTACATAAACAAGCATAGAGTACAAGAAGGATAAAGAATAAATAAATAAAAGGAAATGAAAAAATAATAATAATAATAATCATAACTTTTTAAAAGACTTATTAAATAATCCTCCAAATGACAATATCCAAAAAATATCTGATATTATTACAACTCAGGAATCCATTATGTGGACCCCTAACCATAAACAACTGAAATTAAATACTGAAATAAAAATGAAATCCAAACTAAAACATAAGGAAGACTCCTATGTCAAATCGGAAGAGTGATGATAGATTGTCTCTGCTCAGCAAAAACAACCTCTGAAACTGGAACTGTCGAACACCTGAAAAAAATAATAGTGGGTCAGGCCCACAAACAAGTTCTAATCTACTACATCCCAAATAGAGACCCGATACACGTATACATCCTAGTCAATCCAACAGTAACTAGTAGTCCGTACATATATATAAATACACACTAAAGGAACCTCACTAGACTATAGGGTTGCCTCAACCTGAATAGTAGGTATCACGCAAAACGCACATATAGTGGGCATGAGTACCTATACCTACAAGGGCACACAACTACACTATATCTAGCTACACATCCCTGGCGATATACGTGCCCTAACCACTGATCCTGAGACTCAAGCTCATATCATGGCACCCTAATTATATATATAAAATCCATCATATCCAACTATAATTAATCCTCTATAAGTCATTCAACTTGTTCCGTTGGCCTGACTTGAATATAAGTAGGACTTAACATTTTAGTTAATAATTCCCTTATACAAAATAGGTAGGACTTAACTGATAAGTTAATCCATTCCTATAATGCCACCATCCCATACTGGTGCATTTCATCACACAATCCACAATTGATGAAAATAAATATAATATCACATCAATTAAATCCAGAGATGAGCATAATATAAATCAGTCATATATATGATCATAATATACTACAACTACATGATTAAATCATATATACACCACATTAAATTGCTAAATTAAATCTAACCAATAATACTCTCCATTAACAACATGCAACTCCATTTAAAATTCCATATTGTTTAATATCTTAGCATAATAATTATAATTATGCATTCCATAACCTCCATGAATTTATTTTAACAATTTAAAATAATTAAAACAAATCCAAACAACTATTAACATGAACAGTATAAATAACATTAAGAATTCCCAAATCCTACGACATGTCGGTTGACTGAACCTGTCCTTCGATCGGCCAAAACGGCATTGCACATCGTCTTCTTCTACGAGTTCTTCAAACCTCCATTGTTGGAGATTCAAAGTTCTGATTCCTCTTCCCAAAATGTCCCAATACCCAATATACATCATATGAACATATTTCAAATAATCTAGAACACAAATCCTACATCAATTTATCAAATTATAAAAGAATATACAAACCCATTACATACATATTTACATTGTACCTTCAGACTTTAAACATGTAAAAAGTTTGTTTTAATCTAATTAAGTCTCCTGGAATTGATCTAAGTCTGTATAGAACACAAGTCAAAGAGGAAGAGAAGAAATAGAACTTGCCTTTGGATTTTTTTTTGATTTAAAGCCCTAAATCTCTTCATTCCTTTCTTCTCTCTCAAACCCCTCTATTTTTCTACCTCCCTTAGTGTCTGCGTGAATAGGATTTTCAACCCTTTCACAGACATACAACTTATATAAATATACTAATATCTTATAATTATTTTCCCTTCCCAATTCTAATTACTTTAAATTAAATACGTAATTTAGTTTAAATAATATTATATTATATATATATATATATATATAATTAAATACATATATGAATCCACCGACTAATAGTATTTAATTAAATTAAATACTCCTAATAATCATACAATTAAAATAACCATTAAACACTTAATTAATAAAGTATTTAAACATACAATTAAAATAACTATTAAACACTTAATTAATAAAGTATTTAAACATACAATTAAAACAACCATTAAACACTTAAATAATATAACTTTTAAACATATAACTTAAAACACTTAATTAATAACAACATTTAAACATATAACTTATAAACCATAAAATTAATACAATAGTTAATTCAAATAAAAATAATACAACAATTTAACATTTAATTAATATAACATTTAAAACATACCATTAATACAACAATTAAACATCTAATTAATATAACAACCATTAAACACTTAAATAATATAACTTAGAACATATAACTTAAAACACTTAATTAATAATAACATTTAAACATATAACTTATAAACCGTAAAATTAATATAACAGTTAATTCAAATAAAAATAATACAACAATTAAACATTTAATTAATACAACATTTAAAACATACCATTAATACAACAATTAAATATTTAATTAATAAAACAATTAATTCAAATAAAAACATATTTACAAATGGCCATGAAATCAAAATAATCAAGTAATTCAATTAAAATACGATAAAATAATTAAATAAATACCGAGACTATCCTTTTAAAATTGGGGGTATTACAGGAACACAAAGAAGCACACACACAAGTGTCCTACCCCCAACTTGCATGCATTACCATAAAGGTGTACCACCCCCGAGGTACACACTAGAGCCACACCGACATGTACACAGCGTGCAGCTAAGCGTACCCCAACGTACACTCCATCACTCTAGCGCCCACCCCATTCATTCAACTAACCTGAGTCCTACAGAGGTTCGCTCATAGCATGGGGAGCACAGATATGCACACACAAGTGTCCTACCCCTAATTTGCAGGTCAATGACCTTGTCCCACCCCCGAGGTACACACCGGAGCCACACCAAGATGCATACAAGTGCAGCCAAGTGCACCCCAACGTGCAACTTGTGTCCACCATAGCACCATAGCATGCACTCCAGCGTCAACGTCCTCCTCAGCGTACACTTGAGTGTCCACCCTAGCACCCCAGCATACACCCCTGTGATAAGGGTTGAATATTACATATTCGAGCCCCTAAATATACGTATGTTAAGACCTTAAGTAATACTTCTATCCAGTTTTAGACTGATTTATGTTTATTTCGTGTTTGTAGGTACTTTACCAAAGAAACGGTTAAAACTGTGATTTTATGATGAAAATATTGATATCGAAGCTTACAGAGTCGTTGTCGATCATCTGAAGCAAGCTTGGAGTCAAAATGGTGATTTCGGCCAAATTTTGCTCCCAAAGCTCGAGCAGTGATGGAAATTTTAGACCTGCTTCAGTATTTTAGGCATAACTTTTTACTCAAAACTCCAAATTGGGCAAACTAAGCATCTATGGAAAGAAGACTCGACGCCCAATGTTTTTACCTCTAATAGTGATTTCGAGATTTACACTTCAAATATGCCAAAATTGCGTTACAACTTTAGAACAAGTTGTTGACAAAAATAGTTCGAGCCGAAGTTCCAAATAGCTTGAGCTGAGACCAAATAGCTCGAGCTGGAACTCCAAGGATCAAGCACCAAGTCAAGGTGATCGAGCACTATGAAGAAAATTCCCAAAAGTACTCTAAGTGTTGATGAAAAAGATGCTTCGGAAAATATGGCTCGAGCTGAGGCCAAATAGCTTGAGCCGAAGTACTAAATAGCTCGAGCCGAAGCTTCTCGGCTTGAGCCATGTTGTTAAGTCAAAATTTAAAGTTGTGAGATTTATTTTAATTGTTAATATTCATCCCAGACAATGCCAGATGACCCCAGAAGACTTAAAGCCCATCTAAGCCTTATTAGAAGTCAATTTTACTATAAAAGGAGGCACAAAGCCACAAAAGAAGTCTCTCGATTCACCCTCATTTTTCTCTCATTTTGGTGGCGGCTTTTAGGGTTTTGAAGAAGAAGATCCAAATGAGTTTTTGGTGGTCCATGGAGATGACTTCTACAACATCAATGAAGACATCATTCCTCTCCATGAGTAGCAAAACTTCATCTTAGGGCATTGATGTAACCCGAATTTGATTATTATGGTTTGATTGTTCTATACTTTGGGATTTTCATTATTTATGTATTTTGATTGCATGATTTTGAGCAATTAACTTAGATCAATTGGGTTTTAATGAAGTATGTAGTTTTTGAATGATTAAGACCACGTCTTAGATTTAATTATTTTTAAATTATACTCAACCTATTATTAATGTACAAGATGGCGGCATAAGGGCTTCTTGGACAATAAGAATAGAGATCATGCAATGGTGTTCAAACGTATTTTATGAATGAATATTTTCATAGTCTATGCCTATGAAACATTAGTTATAAGTAGGTAAGTAGATAATTCGTGCCAACCGAAGATAGGTCATTATTAATTGAAATTCATGAACTATCTTTCTTTAAATCTGAATTAAATGAATGTTATTGAATTTAATTCCATATGATACATAATATTGAAATCCCAAGGTTGTGATAATTGACCATAGTATGAGGTTTGTGATAACACTCGATTCTAGAGCTACGGGTGATCAAGTCCGAGCACAGATCCGAGGGATACCAAACAATTAATACTTAAATGAACATAGATGACAAAAGAATTAAGAAATAAATAATAAAGCTGAAAGATTACTAAATATTAAATCCTCAAAATTAAATAATTATAATAATCCGATAATCCAAAATCTCCAAGACAACAATTCGGGAATCCATCTAGTGGACCCCTAAATAAAATCCCAATTGGAAAATAAATTATTAAAAATAAAATCCAAATCTAAAACATAAGTAAGAATCCTACGTAGTCGGAGGAATGAGTGACTATCTTTGCTTAGCACGATCAAGCTTTACGGATAGAACTGTCGAACACCTGAGAAAAATGATAGTGGGTCAGGCCCACAAACAAGTTCTATTCTAACTACAATCGAAACAGAGACCCGATACGCAGATACATCCTAGATAACTCAGCAATAACTAAAATAGTCCATATATGTATAAATACACACTATAGGACGCTCACTAGCCCATAGGTCTGTCTTAGCCTGAGTAGAACAAATCGCACATAACGTGGGCATGTATACCTAGACCTACCAGGGGACCAAGTATCTACTATGTCCAGTTATCCATCCTCGGCGATATATGCACCCTAACTGTAATCCTGAGACTCAAGCTCATATCTCGGTATCATAATTATATATATATAAAAGTCCATCCAAACAAAGGTATGTCATTCAACTGTTTATTGACCTTACATAAAGTACAAGTAGGACTTAACTTTTATAGTTAATCCATTTGTTATTTCAGAAGGGGTAGGACTCAGTGTTTTGAACTAATCCATCCCTAGTATGCCACCGTCCGATACCGGTGCATACAATCCACAAACTCCATTAATTGATAAACAAATATAAATGTTTCATCAATTAAAATCCAAAGCTTACGCATAATAAAAATCTGATATATATAAGATCATATTATACATCCAATTCAAGATTTAGAAATCATGTCACAGTTATTTAAATCGCTGAAATAATATTAAGCAATTTAATCCTCTATGTCCACAACAGCATGCAAACTTATCTAAACTTCCATACTGTTCAAATCAATAGCATATAGATAAAGATTATGCATCACGGGATCCTAATATGTCATGAAAATAATTTAGAATCCCATTTACCAACCTAAGACAGTCCTGAAATCTCAAAAAATATCAAAATCGTGCTAAAAATTAAGTTCCAGTAAGTAACTAAGCAAGAGAGCTTGCTTTAAAAAATGATAGAGTGTGACGGCCCAAGTTTTGTGAACCCGGTGTGTCAGTGATGACCAAAAGATGACCCAATAACAGATCCAAAATGCGAAAGCAAAAGGTGAATCAAAGGTCTCTAGAGATGCAATGCATTTCTAAGACACCAATGTGTCCTCAGTGAGGTCATGGAACCTAAAGAAAATAAATGCGGAGGTGACGTTTCGAAAACGGACAAAAAGGAACCTAGGGGAAAAATAGTAATTTCCAAGGTAAAAGTAGATACTACTGAGCACACCATTGGAAAGACAACAAAAAATTAATGAATTTAGACTTAAGAATCACTTGATTCGGAGTCCGGATAAAGAAGATATGTCTAACGGAAGAAAGAAGGGTAAAAAGGTCAAAATTGTCAACCCTAGGTCATCTAACCGGTTACCAAGCTTTCCTAACCGATTAGGAGGCCAACACTAGAAGTCATGCATTCTGCCCACGCTCATGTAACTGGTTACGAAGCAAAAAACACTAAGTTCAACAAAAACCTGGCAGCAGGGGTTTTTTGGCAAAAATTAGAATTTTGAGGGCCAAGATGACATTTTCTGGAAAAACACAAAGACGAAACCCCCCTCCCCCCGAAATCAAGTTTTCTACTCGGTAAAGCGGGCAAAAATGAAAAAAACACATTGTGAAATACCTAAAATGCCCCTAGAACAAAATAGGGTAAAAACTAAAAAAAATGCAACCTTAAGTTTTTGTTTCATCAAAAAGGGTATTGTTTGCCAAAGTGAGCATGCAAGTGTATGTAATATGATAAACTAGATGAGCTAAAATGGCCTATGTCCTCATTACAATACATTTACAAGTTTTGACATACCAAGCCTCAAATTCCCACAAATAGGCTACAATGGCAATACTTTATGTAACAACCCGAATTTTTTAGTGTTGAAATTATAATTATATTTCATGATTTAATTGTCAAAGATTGATTGTTTAATTTTTGATTTTGAAGATTTACCCAATTAAAAGATTTAATGGGTTTAATTTTTGTCGTCATAATTAATTTGATTAATTATGATTTGAGCCTTATCAATTGGAGATTGATTTTTTTATTTATTTATTGGAGACTTACCCATTAGATTTTTGGATATGATATTGTAGTTTATAAGAATTAAACTTGTGTTGATTTAATCTTTGTAGCATTTGTATCCATATAATTATAGTTATACAAGGCATCAGGTGGGAAGCATGGGTGCCAAAATTGGAGGTGAGATAATTGATGGGTTGATTGGATTTTGGTTTTTTGTTACAATTGAATATATATATGATATATATATTGTAGCATTCTATTATACCACAGTGAGCCGAAAATGGGTGCAAAGAAATAAAATGGAATTGGTGAATGAAATGGTGATATTTTGTGGGGTCCACTAATTGGATATTAATGGGTTTAGTTTTAGTTATGTGCATTTGTGTGTATATATATATATATATATATATATATATATAAAGTGTATCATGCTAAAGACTCACCTGCCAGCCGTGGGAATTAGAGAAAAGAAAGATTGATATTGTGATGATAAAAAGTGGAAGGAAGGAAAAAGTAGCAAATTTGGTTTCTTGTTACTTTATATATATATATATTGCATATTTGATGGAGAAGGGAACAGGTGCCGAAAATGGGGGAACATAAAAGCAAAATTAGAATGTGTGATGATGGTTTTTGGTACGGGACACACGAGATATTTTGTGGGTTTAATTTAGTTGGCAATCTGATGGTGAGAAATATGAGCAGAAAAGTGGAAATGATGAATTCCACAGGTCCCACGAAGAGCTTTTTGGGCCAAATTCATTTGGCTTTCTCTTTTTGCACGTGATAATATTTAGAGACAGATTGATTGTCTTGTTTGTGTTTGTCAGATGAATTAGAAGATGAAATGGGTATTGCCAGCCGACACACTTGAGAGAATAGAGATATGGAAAGCAAAGAAAGAAAATTGGGAATGTGATTTTGATGGCGGGACCCACGAATTTTTTTCTTAGCAAATTGGTTCTTTGCTTTATGTCCTTCACGTGGCTTTATCTATTTTATGTTTGGTGATAATGTGTTCTTTGTATGTGGAAAAATGAAGAATGAAGATAAGGAGGCAGCATGGTGTGGTAGCCGAGAAAAGGAAGATAATGTGGTGGCGGGTCCACTAGAAATTTTGATCATTGTATTAATTTTTGAGTTGGGATATTTGGTGAATTGTTTGCTTTGTCGGTGTAATGCCTATATATTGAGTGTCTTGTGTGCTAACTAAGCATACAAAAATTGAAGAGAAAAATTAAAGGAAAAACAGAGTGAGCCGAGATTTTATTTGAGTAGAGAGGGAGAGAGTTACAGAGAAGGAAATTGAGGAAACACACCCACACAACCATGATACGCAGAGGGCCGGATTTGGTGATGTTTATGATCCAGTGATAATATAATTCTTTTACAGGGTAGGGATCATCATACCTTGAATGGCTTGGATGATTTGTTTTAAATATTTTATTGATTGTTATTTTGCTAAAATTTCATATACGTATTTTTGTTTAAATGTATATGTATATTTTGTGAAATTAATTTTGCATGAAACTTCTTGAAATCCTTGTTATGGTTTTTTCTACTGTCTCACCCCTACAGTTTCAGGTACCGAGGATGCTTAAGGATTTTTAGCTGTGGGCTTAGGTGGAAGAGTTGGTGTTGAGGGATTAATTTATTTTATTTAGAGATTTTTGTGCATTTATTTGAGGAAATTGATTTAGTATCAATTTAATTAATTTGAGATGTTGTCTTATTTATTTGAGGAAATTTGATTGATTTTGTATCAATAAATGGGTATTTTATTTCTTTTGAGATCCTGGGTGTAAATTGAAGTATTTTGATTCGAATAAATTGAGGATTTTATTTAGAAAAAAATTCGGGGCGTTTTACACTTTAGTTTTAAAGAAAACATATTTGTAACCTTTCAAGTTAATGGCCCTTGGCCTCATGTCATACATGCAAAATGAACACTTCCAAATGTACTTAGATACACATTACAAGAAGGAAGCCATATTAGCTTCTAAAATACCATACATTCATGGTATACAAAATATATAATCCAAAAGTAAAGCATGCTAAACAAGTGCATGTCCTTATACAAAAATGTTTCAAATGGCTCATGAGCCTCTAAGGATGATGAACATCCAAAAACATTGTCTCCTTACCTGTAAAACAACCTAAACCACCTAGGGTGTGTAATCAAGTTACTCGTAGGAAGAAGTATATACGTATACCCTAAAGTTTCAATATCATTGCAAGATCAATATAGACGAATACAAGGGAGCATTCCACTTAACGTCTATGTTCAAGGTGTTCTAAGGGATCATCTTAAGCTAACTTAAATGATTCTTTTAACAACACATATCAACATCAATGTACTTAACAACCTCAATTCGCCAATAGCAAAAATTACAAGTTACAATTAAGCATTGGTTGTTAACTTGGAATTGAATGTGAAATCAATTAGTGGAAGACTTGGACATCACGTCCCGGGGTAAACCAAGATCAAAACGGTTATTCTGGGCATTAACCCGCTGAGAAGATCACCCTAGTGCGCACTATCTTAATTGAGGAGAACTCATACCTCCCGCACTAGAGCCAAACTCTAGTCATGTCACTTATAACAATGTCCCAAGAGAATCCAAAATATATCAAGTTCAAAACTTATAAACCATAATTTAAGGCATGTAAACCACCTTCCATGCACAAGTATTTTTGAAACCACATAAACCATTTCTTAGGGTTCCAAGTCTAGAATGACATAATAAATGACAAGTTCTTAACATGATATATTGTACAAAACAATATCACTAACTTATCAATTCAAATCATGCCTCAACAAGAAACTTTATATACAAGATTACAACATTATAGTATTAAGCTTCTAAAATAATCACAGTTACCAATAATAATCAACTAGAATGTTGAATTTTCATCACAATAGTATAGTAATTCAAATCAATAAGAGTTCTATGTAACATTAATAATCCTACACAAGATACATACACAACATATATGCTTAAATCAATAAACCCTAAGTCAATTATAAGGATTTCCTATAATATGCAATACTACAATTCTAAAAGTATGTACACAATATATATTAAACCTCAAAAGATTTTAAAACACTTAAAATATAAACATACTACCACCCCTACCTCAATAGAGAATTGAATCTCTATAATCCAAAGCAACCAAGTACAAAATGGATACAAAGTTTAGGGTTAATGAAGAGGAGAGTGAGAGGAAACTTTTGTCTCCTAAGGTTTATGGTCTAAGGTGAGTGGAAGGAGGATAAAATGAAGAAATAAGCTATTAACCAAGCTTTCCTCCAATGGTGGCTAGGTTAGGGTTTTGAAGAACAAAGGAAATGAGAAAGGTAAAGTGAAAATGGTAAGTGGAGGGTCTAGAAATCCTCCACTCACTATGTGCTCTTACACTACCTCTCACACACACACAATGCAAGACTAATTTGTGAGCTTACACTTGTCACAAATCCAAGGCTCCTTCCTAGGCTTAATCTCAAGCTTACACTTGTCAACCATCTAAGCCAACAAGTGCACCAATCCTAGGCTAACAAGTGGGTGAATCTCCACCCTCCAAATGTCAAGAGATCATGCTTCTAAGTCATTCCACCCCAATGCCAACAAGCAGCATCATGAGAATGTGACACTTGTCACATTTTCTAAAAATTACAAAAAGGTCCTTTTCCAAATATCTTTCAAATTAAATTACAAAATGGTCCCTAGGATGAAAAATAATTATTTTACGTAATTACACTAAAACCCTAAAATCAAGAATATTTACAAGAAAGTATGCATCCATGCCCTTTACGAAAAAGTAAGCAACTAGAATGTATTTTCTACAAAAGTAAAAATACAAATATCATGGAAAACAAACATTGTGGATGCATGCAAAGCTAAAATCAAATTTGACTACAAAAAGTGAGGTTATGCAAAGAAAGATGATAAATGAGAAGGGAAAAGGACGAAAAAAGAAAAGAAGGAAAAAGACCGGGTCATTACAAAGAGCAAGCTGCCACCCAAGGGAGCCGACTCCCCAACCTTTGGAGCCGGCTCTGTGACTTAGGGAGCCGGCTCCCTAATTCCATGGAGCCGGCTCTCTCTCTCACAGAGAGCCGTGGGCAAAAATACTTAGGGAGCCGGCTCCAACCCCTTGGGAGTCGGCTCTATCCCTATTTCCTGTCGTCATCTTTATCTCTGACAATGTTTAAAACCCTCTATAAGGTTTTGTTTAGGTCCCCAGAAGTCCGTCCATGACCCAAAACTATCCCAGAATTTTTTTAAAACATAGTATGCAACATTAACAACAATTAAACAGAATACGAAACACTTTGATCAACAATTAAATTTTAATTAATCAATACATCATATAAAGTTTAAAGTCTAAATTACATGCATACAATAACAGTTTTAATGTCCAATTTAATCCTGGAGAATATTTAGGCATGCACAGAACACAAGTCAAAGGAAGAGAGCAAAAAATAAAACTTGCCTCTGATTTCAGTTTTGAAACCTTAATGTCGTCTTCCTAAGTTTTTCGGTAATCCAAGACTGTTCTAAATCCCTCTACTGCTCCTAGTTCAACCCACAAGTAAGCTTCAAACACCCCTCCTCGGTTCAGCCCTTGTTTGTGGCAAAAACCCTAACTCTTTCTCTCTGTTTTCCTCTCAAAAATCTCTGTTTGTGAATAGGGTTTGTGTGTGTAATACCCCTAATTTTAAAAGGATAGTCTCGACATTTTAATAATTAGTTTATTGCATTTTTATTTGGTTATTTGTTTATTTGCCTGTTTATTTTATTTTAATTATATGATTACTTGTTTTATTTAATTGTATTGTTTATGTAATTGTTTATTTAATTGTATTTTTATTTTCTTTAAGTGGGTTATTTGTTTTTATTATTTATTTTTCTCTAATGTACCGTATGTGGTAGTTTAGTTAGTTGTTTTGATTAATTAGGTTAAATTAGGGTTTTATATTCTTTTAGGTAGACAAGTTGTGGGACGTAGCCGACTTAGTTAGAGAATGAATTCTAGGTTTATTTTCCTTTTCATAATGGAATTAGAATTAGGTTAAAGTTTTTGGTTATATATATATATATATATATATCATTACGTCGGCTGAGGGTTTTAACATAGACTCAAATTATATTCACGTATAGAGAGGGTTGAGAGAACAGAGCACCAGTTAGGGCTACCAAGGAGGAAGGAAGGGTTTTGCTTATGGATTAAACCAGAGCAGTAGGAGGTGGGCAGTGTACGGACATCGTCAGAAAACTTAGGAAGACGGCGACGAGGTTTTGATTCAAAACCACATAGGCAAGTTTTATTCTTTCTCTCTGTCCTTGACCTGTGTTTTGTGCATGCCTAGATGATCTCTAGGGTTTTAATCAGAAATTAAATAAATCTTGTATGTTTCTAAATCAATCTCATATGTTTTTAAATCAAGATTTAATAGTTTATGTGCTGTAAAATCAATCCGTTTCTTCGCATCAATTGTTATTTCATATGTGTTCTAAGTTTGTGTTGATGATGCATACTAGAGTTTGGATGCCTTATAAGGAATTTTGGAGCATGAATTGAACCCTAGGAACTGTATTAGATATCACAGAACCTTCTGTAACAGCGTCGGAGGTGAAGAAGACGAACCAGAGGAGGAAACGGAGGAAGCGGCTCTCTGTGAGAGAGAGAGCCGGCTCTATGGATTAAGGGAGCCGGCTCCTAAGGTGTGGGAGCTGGCTCCCAATGGTTGAGAGCAGGCTCTCAACTTGTGAGAGCATGCTCTCATGCCAAACTTGCTACAGAATGTGGTTTGAGGGTCTGTTTTAGGTTTTTAAAGTTCCTGGACTATTTTGGGTGATTTGTAGGGACTTTGAACATTATATTGTACTGTATTAGAACCCATAGTGCATAATTAAAGTCCTTATGCTAACGGATTTAACAGCAGGGAAGTTTAAACAATATTGCATGCTGTTAACGGATAGAAATGATTAAATTGTTTAATTTTTCCTGGACTGTTTTGGGTGTTTAGTAAGGACTCCAAATATTATATTATGTTGTATTAGAACCCACATTGCATAATTAATGTCTTTATACTAATGGATTTAACAGCAAAGAAGTTTAAACAATCTTGTATACTGTTAACGGATAGACAGGATTAAATTGTTTAATTTTGTTTTAACAATTTAACGGACTGTAGCATAATCATAAACCTTGTTTTGGATGTACAATAGGATCATTTATTTATTAGACTTGACCTATGCTTGCTCTGGATTCTAATTGCTGAAATAATAAATTATGTTATGCAATTACATGGATTACTGTTTTAGTTGATAATTGCTGAACTACTAAACTATGTTCTGTCAATTACATGGATTTATGTGTTGAACTTTAATTGCTGAATTACTATATTAAATTCTGTCAATTACATGGATGCTATGGATTGTATGCACTAGTATAGGATGGTGGCATACTAGGGATGGTTTAGCTAAAAACGCTAAGACCTGCCTCGTTGGAATAAGGGAATGGATTGTAAAAATTGAATCCTACTTATATTTAAGTCTGATCAACTGAGTAAAGTTGAGTGACTACCTAGATTAGTTATTATTTGTGGTTAAGTCAGATTAACTGAATAAGTTGAGTGGCTAACCGAATCATAAATCTTAAGTCAGAACAAATAATTGAATGACGTACTCTGGTTTTGGACGGACTTTAAATATATGATTATGGTACCACGATATGAGTTTGAGTCTCAGAGTCGATGGTTAGGGCGCGTATATGCAGTGGATGCGTAGCTGGCTATGATAGGTTGAGGTGTAGCCTGTTAGGCTTAGGTACTTATGCCTACTCAGGTGTATTTTGCATGTTGCCTTATATTCAGGTTGAGATCCCCTTTGTAGTTCAGTGAATGTCCCTTAGTGTAGATATATATATGTATAGACTAGATAGATATTGTTGAGATATCTAGGGTGTATCTGCGTATCGGGTCACTATATAGATTGCAGTTAAAATAGAACTTGTTCGTGGGCCTGACCGACTCTTATTTATTTCAGGTATCAGATGGTTCCAGTCTTAGGGCTTGTTCAGCTAAGCAGAGACGGTCATTCACTCTATCGAAGACGTAGGATTTCATTCCATATTTTAGATTTGGATTTTATTTTCAGTTATTTATGTTCAGTTGGGATTTTGTTTAGGGGTCCACTAGATGGATTCCTGAGTTGTACTCTTAGAGGTTTCGGAGAGTTGGATTATCTTACTCTTTAACAGTTGAGAATTTTATACTAGTAATTCTTCCAGCTTTAATATTTATTTCTTAAATCTTTTTGTATTCCTGCTTGTTTATGTATTAATTGTTTGATATTTTCTCGGGTTTGGGCTTTGGCCTGATCAACCCTTATCTCGGAGTTGAGGGGTATCACAGTGAGTAACCCTATACAGACATATAATGTTATATTTATAGGCTTCTATACAAACCTAATTCTAATTCCAACCCAGTAATAAGTCGGCTACCCTAAGGAGAGGAAAAGAAAATAAAAGAAAAATACCTAAGTCGACTAACCCATGAAAATATAAATAAAAAAAACCCTAGAATTATATTACACATTAAATAATGGATAAAATTATAATTCAATTATTAATACTTATTAATAATTAAACTAATCCACTTATACATATATACCCATATATACATGTCTAAACATCCATGGGTATTAACCGTACCCATTTAATCCATACCATCCAATCACATCCTTAAATAACATTAAACACTTTAATTTAAACAACTAATTTAAACATTTAATTCAAGTCACCTATCCTATAAATTCAATTAAACAAATAAGGCCAGTTAAACAAATAAATTAATTTAAACCATTAATGAACATCCACATAAGCATATAATGTAAGTAACAAAGAAATCAATTCAAACAATTAAATAATTAAGAATTAAACAAATAGAACAAAAAGACAAATAATCAAGTAAAGAATTTAAAAATGCACAAAAACCATAAAAGAAAATACCGAGACCATCCTTTTAAAATTCGGGGTATTACATTCTTCTTCCCTAACAAAAGGAATTCCGTCCTCGAAATTCGCTCTTACCTTCTTCCAATATATCAGGGAACTGTGAGCGAATGATATCCTCCCGTTCCCAAGTAGGCTCAACCTCATTGTTGTGACTCCACTGAACGCGCACTAAAGAGATAACCTTATTATGAAGAATCTGATCCCGACGGTCGAGAATACGACACGGTGGCTCCAAATATGTTGCATCCGGTCGCAACTCAATCTCTTTAACATCGATATGCTGATACTGATCCTCATCGCACAGAAATTTTCACAACATGGAAACATGAAACACAATGTGTACACTATCCAAATGATCCGGAAGTGCTACCCGATATGCCACAGCTCCAACTCAATTTGTAATCATGAATGGACCGACAAATAGTGGTGACAACTTCCCTTTCTTCCCAAAGCGCATTACTCCTTTCATAGGAGACACTTTGAGAAGAACTTGATCCCCAACCTGTAACTCCAATGCATGAGTACGACAATCTGCATAACTCTTTTGCCTACTCTGGGTAGTGCGCATGCAATCCTTAATAAGAGCGATCTTTTCAGAAGTATCCTTTATGAATTCAGGACCCAAAAATCTGCCCTCGCCAACCTCCATCCAACAAACAGGAGATCGACATGGTCAGCCGTACAATGCCTCAAACAGTGCCATACCAATAGTCTTCTGGAAGCTATTATTATATGCAAACTCCACAAGTGGCAAATAATTCTCCCAGTGGCCCTTGAAATCAAGAACACACAAATGAAGCATATCGTCCATGATCTGATTAACTCTCTCAGACTAACCATCAGTCTGAGGATGATAAGCAGTGCTAAGATGCAACTCTGTACCCAAAGCCTGCTGGAAACTTTTCTAAAATCCTGACATAAAGCTCGAATCCCTGTCCGATATAATAGATAACAGAATGCCATGTAACTTCACAACCTCGAAAATGTAAAGTCTCGCTAATTGCTCCGATGTGAAGTCAGTGCAAATAGGCAAGAAATGAGCTGATTTAGTCAATCTATCAACGATGACCCAAATAGAATTGTGATCCTTAAAAGAATTAGGCAATCCCTCCACAAAATCCATAGAAATGCTCTTCCACTTCCATTCTGGTATCGGTAGTGGCTGTAGAGATCCTGGCGGTCTCTGATGATCAATTTTAACCATCTGACAAGTACTACATTGAGAGACAAAAATAGCAATGTCTTCTTCATACCTGCCCACCAAAACTGCCGCTTCATATCCTGATACATTCTGTCCCCTCCTGGATGAACAGAAAACTCAGAATGATGAGTCTCAGTCATCACATCCTTCCTCAAATCATTAGCAGAAGGTACTACTAAATGCCCTTTGCACCTCAAACCTCCATCAGTCCCAACATAATAAAATGGAACTTCCCCAGAAGCTATCTCTGAAATTTTGTCAATGCATTGTTGATCCGTGAGTTGTGCCTTCAGAACCTTACGAACGAGAGAAGGTATAACCACCATACAAGCCATAAAAGCATCAGACAACTCATTTACCGACTTCAAAGCATTCCACTCAGTGCTGAATAAAAATAGAAAGACTCGCATAGGGTTGACGACTGAGTGCATCTGCTACTACATTCGCTTTCCCTGGATGGTACTGTATAGAGAAATGATAGTCCTTCACAAACTCCAACCATTGGCACTGTCTCATATTCAGCTCCCGCTGAGTGAACAAATACTGCAGACTCTTGTGATCATAAAATAATCTGAAGGACTCTCCCAATAGATAATGCCTCCAAATACGTAAGGTAAAGACCACAACTGCCAACTCCAAATCATGTGTTAGATAATTAAGCTCATGAGGCTTAAGCTTATGAAACCCATACAAAATCGGTCGTTCCTCCTACATCAAAACACACCCAAGACCTTGCAAAGAAGCATTTGTGTAGACAAGATACTCTATCCTGCTCTGTGGAGTAGACAGAACCGGTGCAGAAGTCAACTTACTTTTGAGCTCATCAAAAGCTTTCTGACATTGTTCATCCCAAATGAACCGTACACCTTTCTTAATCAAATGAGTGAATGGTCCCGCTATCTTTGAGAACCCCTGAATAAACCTATGATATTATCCTGCCAATTCGAGAAAACTCTGAATCTCGGTAGGTGAAGTAGGCTATCCCTACTCTACCACTGCTGAAACTTTGGCTGTATCTATCGTTATTCCCCTTTCTGACACCACGTAACCTAGAAACTTCACTTCCCGTTGCCAAAATTCACATTTCTCAAACTTAGCATATTACTAGTGTTCACGAAGCGTCTGCAACACGATGCCAATATGTCTATCATGATCGTTCTCTGACTTAGAATAAATCAAAATGTCATTAATGAAGACAATGACAAACTGATCTAATTAAGCCTTGAAGACTCTGTTCATTTAATCCATGAAGACTGCTGGTGCATTAGTCAATCCAAAAGGCATGATACGAAACTCATAAGAACCATATCTCGTGAGAACCGTTGTCCTAGGAACATCTTGCTCCCTAACCTGAAGTTGATGGTACCCAGAATGCAGATCAATCTTAGAGAAATATGTAGCTCCCTTCAACTGATCAAAAAGATCACCAATTCTAGGTAAAAGGTACTTATTACGAATAGTAACCTTGTTCAACTCCCTGTAATCTATACACAGGCGTAACAAATCATCCTTCTTCTTCACAAATACAACTGGTGCTCCCCAGGGTGAAGTACTCCTACGAATAAAACCCTGGCTGAGTAATTGCTAAATCTGATCCCTCAGCTCTCGCATCTCCACTGGTGCCATCCTGTATGGTGCTCGAGCAATAGGCGTAGTGCCTGGAGCTAAGTCAATCACAAAGTCTATTTCTTGACTAGGTGGCAATCCTGGAATCTCCTGAAAAACATCCAAAAAGTCCTGTACAATTGGTATGCTATCCAATGACATAGTAATCTCCTTCTTCGTTTCCTCCTCCACGTGGAACAAATAAGTGGTAATGACTCCGTTAGAACATGGGATAGCGACGACGTACATATCCTAACCAGGTATAGTAAAAATAACAAACCTATCATAACAATTAACTTGGGCATAGTAGTGAGATAACCAATCCATCCCAAGTATCACATCATAAGTGTGCATGTCCAGGACTAATAGATTGGATAGAAATTTGAGTCTACTAATATCTAGTGTCACAGGCTCATCACTCTCATGTAAAATGGAAGTATTGCCTAAAGGTGTAGAAATACCCTGAGGTCTATCGCATACTCGCGTCGTCACCCCAGATAAGGCAACAAAAGATTTAGATACAAATAAGTGTGTAGCACCCGTATCAAATAAAACATGACCCTGTGAACCATGAATAAGAAACATACACTCTACAGCTTGAGGTGCCTGAACATCCTATGGCATAGGGTTGTACACCCTGCCATAATGCAACTGCTGCCGTGCTTGTCCCTAAGGCTGTGGCGGTGCTGGTAAAGCCGGATATGTCTGTCCCTGAATCCGTGGAACCTTTGGAGTGGGTAAAGGTACCGGTGCCCTCTATCCTTGCCGCACATGCTGTCCCTATCCCTGTCTTGCTTTAGGACATTGCCTGGAAGTATAACCAAACTCTCCACATGTGTAGCAACTACCCTGGAAAGTGCCAAACGACCTCTGTTGGTTAGCCTGTGGCTAACCCTGTCCTACCTGTGGTCCCCTATCCTGCTGACTATGAACAGGTACCCCATTCTTGTGAGTATCAGAACCACCCTTGTGCTTCTTCCAAGATTGCTGTCTCTGTAATTTGCCCTTGTCATTCTGTCGGTGTCCATTGCCATACTGATTAGCAGAGTCTCTGTCACCCCGCTTTTCACCCTTAGCTTGTCTGAAGTCCGCGGTCAACTGATACTGCTGTAGAGCGGCATCTACCACCTGAGTATAAGTAGTGTAGGCTGGACTACCTGTAATAGATCACTTAATAGACCACATTAGTCCCTTAATGAAACTATTATGTTTCTTTTCCTCTGTATCCACCTCATCTGGTGCAAAAAGAGACAAGCGCGTGAACTGTTGCTCATACTCTGCCACTGTCATGTTCCCCTGCTGTAGATTAAGGAACTCAGTCTTCATAACTGTCCTAACTGCATAAGGAAAGTACTTCTCATTGAAGCGAACACTGAACTGATTATAAATCAATAAAGTCATCTCCTCTGTGGTGGTAACAGACTCCCACCACTGTAGTGCATCTCCAACCAGCTTGAATGTAGCAAGCATCTACTTCTGAACCTCCGTGTACTGAACCATTTGAAGATGTTGCTCGATATTCTTCTTCCACTGATGAGCTGCTTTCACATCGGTGGAGCCTGTGAACTCAGGTGGGCTCCCCTTTGTGAAAGAACTCCTAGCCTTTTCCCAAGGATCAGTCGGAACTACCGGTGCTGGTATAGGTGCCCGTTGAACCTGTGGTTGATTCCGAAGTACAGCTGTCACCCCTGCTTCTATAGCACGAGCAATGAGGTCATTAATATGAGGAGGATATTCTGGATCTCTGCCCTGATCGTGAATCTGCTGAACTTCCTCTTGGTCTTCGTGAAACTGATCATCATCATCCTAAAACCCAGGCATTTGCTGCTCTTCCTTAATTTGCTAACACCGTAGGAGATCTTGCTGCCTACGTGCCACTTCCCTTCGCCGCTGATTGTTCCGTTTGGTTCTAGCGTTAGTCATTCTATTAACACAGAAAATCAAACATCTGTACGATTTAAACGGACCGTATAAGAATACAATGAATCTTAATCTTAAAGCTCTAAACAAGAGAATACGCTATGCGGAAGTCTTAATACAAAATAACCTTAGAGACACTGAACTTGACTCTGATACCAATTGTGATAACCCTCGATTCTAGAGCCACGTGTGATTAAGTCCAAACACAGATCCGAGGGATACAAAACAATTAATATTTAAATGAACTTTAATGACCCGGTCATTTCCTTCATTTTCTTTTTCCTCAGAATTTCACGGATGAATTTTTTTCGTTGAAATTTCTTTTCTGAGTTCAGTTTCTTGTCACTTAGTGTCATCTCGAGTGCTCGGAAATGGTTTCTAAGACTCTTTCCTTTGGATGGACACATTCCTTTGAGGACCGAGTCATTTTCACATTTTTCGTTTTTTGATACTATTCACTTTTTGTCCTTTTCCCTGTTTTGTCCTTTTTCCTATTTTGTCTTTTCCCCGTTTGTCACTTGGTTGGCATAACCTTATTCCTTATGTTCAGAGTTGGTTTTTGACTTCACGTATCTTCATTCTAAGTGGTTTCCACGAAATACGTATCTTTACTTTTGCAGAAAAGTACTTTGGTTGCTCCCGGTGTCCATAAGGGCATGGATGCATAGTTTTTCAGAATCTTTTTCTTTTCTTGGGGTGTTTTTCGTAATATATTTTGAAGATATTTTATTTCAGGGGTATCTAAGAAAATATCTTTTGGAAGATATTTTCATTCTGGGGCAGTTTTGCAGTTAACCCTTTTTGGAGGGGGCATTGTACAATTAACGAAAGTTATTGGAAAATACCTCGTCTGGAGTCTGGATCCGCGTACAGGATTCATTTTCACATTTCGTTGAGTCGTATACTCATAGAATTTCCTTTTGGTCATTTTTCTCCAGTTTCAGGGTTTTTGGCCCCGGTTGCCGCCGAACTTGTTCGGGGTATATCTTTCTGCTCGGGACTCAGTTTTTGATGGCGTTTCTTCCGTTATTCATATTTTCTCATTTTGAATCTTTTTTGTTCATAGAGTTTCACTTTTTGAGCGCTTCTGCTCAGATTTCACTTTTCCGGACCCGGCGAGGCCCTTTAAAGGCACTTTTTGAGATTTTCTATAAATAGGGGGTCTTAAGTTAAAAAGTGAGATTTCCATCATCTTCTTCACCCTCTTGGCCGGCAGCCATGGGAGCCCAAGGGGCTGCCTTCATTATTTCTTCTCCTCCACTTGATTTCTTTAGTGGAAACTTTTCGGCCTTAACATTTATTGTTCCCCTCGACGTGCTTTACCTTTCCCCCTTATTAGAATTCATTTCTGACCGTTTCTTGAGTTCGGGTTTGATGTCAAGTTGTGATTTTGATGGTTCTTCTTGTGAGTTCATGTAGATCGCGTTGTCCCCGACAAAACCTTTCGGTATCGTCGAATTCAGAGCACGTTTCTTTTTTTGTGGGCTTTTAAAATTTTCATCTCAAATTGAGGTAGGGGATGTCTTAGGTTTATAATATCATTGTATTGATTGTTTTATAAGCATATACAACTTGTAAGCATGCCTTTGTTCAAGATTTAGAATTTAATTTAATTATTTTCTAAGATTAAGATTTAATTCACATGGGTGTATATTGCTTAGAATTAAATTGTGGCATGCTAGTAATTTAGGCCTTGGTATACTTGTTGACATATATTAAATTTGGGGCATTTGAATAAGAATTGCAAAATTTATTTAATATTTATCTTTTGTAAAAGATTAATTCACATAGTTGTATCAAGCATTAAATCAACTTGCAATGTGATATTACAGTAGGCCTTGGTGAGTTTTTTAACATATGTTAAATTGAGGATATTTGGATATGTTTGAAATTCTAGAGAAAATTAATTAATTAACTTAATTAATTTTACTTTTAGTGTTTTTGTAATGACCCGGTCATTTTCCTTCTTTTCAGTTTCTTAGATTTTCACGGATATATCTTTCTTTTTTGAGTTCGGTTCTCGTCACTTAGTGTCGTGTTGAGTGTTCTGGAATGATTTCCGAGGCTTTTTTCTTTGGATTGACAATTTCATTTAAGGACCGAGTCATTTCCACATTTTTCGTTTTTCGACATTTTCACTTTTCGTCCTTTTCCCTATTTCGTCTTTTTCCCTATTTTGTCTTTTCCCCGTTTGTCACTTTTTCGCACAACCTCACTTTTTGTGCTCGGAGTTGGTTTTCGACTTCACGTACCTTCATCCTAAGTGGTTTCTACGAAATACGTATCTTTACTTTTGTAAGAAAGTACTCTGGTTGCTCCTGGTGTCCATAGGGACATGGATGCATAGTTTTTTAGAATCTTTTTCTTTTCTTCGGAAGTTTTTCGTAAATATCTTTTGAAGATATTTTATTTCAGGGGTTTTTAAGAAAATATTTTTTGAAGATATTTTCATTCTGGGCCATTAGTGCAGTTTTCACTTTTTGGAGGGCAATTATGCAATTAGCGAAAATTATTACAAAAATACCTCTTCTGGAGCCTGGATCCATGTATGGGATTCATTTTCACATTTTTTCGAATCGTGTACTCTTAGAATTCCGTTCTGGTCGTTTTTCTCCAGTTTCAGAGTTTCTAACCCTAGTTACCGCCGAACTTGTTTGGGGCATATCTCTCTACTCGGGACTCAATTGTTGACGCCGTTTCTTCCGTTTTTCATTTTTTCTCATTTTGAATCTTTTTTGTTTACGGAGTTTTGCCATTTGAGTGCGTCTGCTCAAATTTCACTTTTCCGGACCCGGCGGGGCCCTTTCGGGGCACTTTTAGGGTTTTACTATAAATAAGGGGTTATAAAATTGAAAAGTCACTTTCTCTTCTCTTCATGCACGACCTGAAGCTTCCACGGCAGCCCAAGGGGGGCTGCCACCCTTCTTCTCTCATTTAAACCTCCTTCCATTTGTTATAAAGTCATAATGCCTTCGCGTTTTGTGTTTGTCTTAACTACACGCTTCTTTCACCCTTATTAGAACCCGTTTTTGGCCAAATTTTGAGTTCGGATTTGAGGTCAAGTTAGGATTTTGGTAGGTCCTCTTTGGAGTTTAATGTTCACGGCGTTGTCGCCGACAAAACCCCGATGATTGTCGAATTCGGAGCCGTTTCATTTTGGTGGCTTTTGAGATTTTCATCTCAAATTGAGGTAGGTGATGTTTTAGGATTTTGTATGTGTTGTATTGGGTGTTTTGCATGATTATACAACTTAATTGCATGCCTTGTATCAAATCTAGAAAGTTAGTAATATTTATTTCTTTGTATAAGATTTAAATCTCAAAGGTGTATATAACATAGAATTGAATTATGGCATGATGATAAATTAGGCTTTAATATGTTTGTTAACATATATTAAATTGGGATTATTTGAATAAGAAATGCACTTTTTATTTAATATTTTTCTTTTGTGAAAGATTAATTCCCATGGTCGTACCTTGCATGAAATGAACTTGTAATATACTTTTAAATTAAGTCTTGACATGTTCTTTAACATTGTAAAGACCTGGTCATTGCCTTCCTTTCATTTTTTCTGAAATTTTACGAATGAATTTTTTTCGTTTAATTTTCTTTTCTGAGCTCTGTTTCGTGTCTCTTAGTGTCATCTCGAGTGCTCAGAATTGGTTTCTGAGACTCTTTCATGTGAATTGACAACTTCCTTTGAGGACCGAGTCATTTTCGCATTTTTCATTTTTCGAACACTATGCGCTATTTCGTCTTTTCCCTATTTTGTCATTTCCCTATTTCGTCTTATCTCCGTTTGTCAGTTTTTGGCACAACCTCACTTCTCATGCTCGGAGTTGGTTTTTGACTTCATGTGCCTTCATCTTTAGTGGTTTCCTTGAAATACGTATCTTCACTTTTGCAAGGAAGTACTCTAGTTGCTCCCGGTGTCCATAGGGGCATGGATGTACAATTCTTCGGAATCTTTTTTATTTCTTGGGGTGTTTTTCTTAAATATCTTTTGAAGATATTTTATTTTAGGGGTATCTAAGAAAATATCTTTTGGAAGATATTTTCATTCTGGGGCAGTTTCGCAGTTTTCACTTTTTGGAGGGGCCATTGTGCAATTAATGAAAGTTATTGCTCAATGCCTTATTTAGAGCCTGGATCCTCGTATGGGATTCATTTTCACATTTCGTCGAGTTGTGGACTCTTAAAATTTCCTCCTGGACGATATTTTCCAGTTTCAGAGTTTCTGAACCCGGTTGCCACCGAACTTATTCGGGGTATAACTTTCTGCTGGGGACTCTGTTTTCGACACCGTTTCTTCCGTTATTCATATTTTCTCATTTTAAATATTTTTCGTTCATGGAGTTTTGCCGTTTGAGTGCGTTTTCTCAAAATCCACTTTTCCGGACCCGGCGGGGCCCTTTCGGGGCACTTTTTGAGACTTACTATAAATATGGGACTTAAGAACAAAAAAATCAGATTTCTTCTTCTTCTTCCTCTCCCATGGCCGGCTAAGCTCCCTCCCATGGCTGCCACTTTCTCCCTCCTCCTTTGATCTACTTTTCTTTGATGAAAAGTCTTCGGTCTTAACATTTGTTGTTCGTCTCGTCGTGCTCTACCATTACCCATTTTTAGAAACCATTTCTGACCAAATTTTGAGTTCGGGATTGAGGCCAAGTTTGGATTTTCATGGGGCTTCTTGGAGATTCATATAGATCGTGTTGTCCCCGACAAAACCTAGGAGTTTCGTCGGATTCGGAGCCGTTTCGTTTTGATGGCTTTTGAGATTTTCATCTCAAATTGAGGTAGGGGGTGTCTTAGGATAATTTTTATGTTGTATTGATTGTTATATGAGCATATACAATTTGTGAGCATGTTTTGTTTAAGATTTAGAATTTAATTTAATTAATTTCTATATTTGAGATTTAATTTATATGGCTTTGTGTATAACATGGAATTAAATTGTGGCATGCTAGGAAATTAAGTTTTAGTATTTTGATTAACATATATTAAATTTGGGGTATTTGGATAAGAATTACAAAATTTATTTAATATTTATCTTTTGTGAAAGTTTAATTCACATGGTGATAGCAAACATGAAATCGTGATGTAATGTGTGATATTTGGATAGGCCTTGGCATGTTCTCTAATATAGATTAAATTGAGGGCATTTGGAATTGTTTAAAAATCTAGAGGAAATTAATTAATTAGCTTGATTAATTTTGTTTTAAGTGTTTTAGTCACTTAACTTGTCATTTGATGATATATATATGTGATGACTATGACATGTCCTTCAAAATATATTAAATTGAGGTTATTTGGGATTAACTTGGGATTTAGAGAATTTAACTATTTATGCTTAATTAAATTCTATTTTATTACTGCATGGATTTAATTGCATTTTGGAGGTTCTTTTTATATTTAAATCATGGATTTGGATTTGGTGTATGTTCACTTGATTACTTTTAAGTATTAGATAACATAGTTGTTACTTTTATATTCACGAGAATATGTTTTTCCTTATTGAATATATTGTTGCTATGTGTAAGGAATTGCACACTTTGTATTTGACATATTTAATGCCATAGTAGTTGTAGACTTTGAGCATGTATTGTATAAGTTTCCAAAATTGGATTGTGCTTGGTAAATAGTTGATATCTTGTATATACATGTTGATATATATATACGTTGTTGCACAATTTGTTGATTTTGGACACTTGGGGATGTTATTGTTTGGCTATGGCTAGAATTTGGTTCTAATACGGGGGATTGTCCCTCTATATAGTCTAGTGCGCACATAGGGAAGTTACCCATGGGCTAGTAACCCTAAAGTAACTATGTTGTCGGTCTGATTCGGCGTGACGTCCGAGTATCCACTTTGTTTGATTTCGTATTTCATTTCCAGTTGATAATTAGATGATATCGTAACTTGTTGTTCTTCGTTTGATTTCCCATTTTAAGTTGCAAGATGTTAACCTTGAGAAATCATGCTTTAAGCATTTATTGGAAGTTCCAATATTAGTTAAATTGCATCGATATTATAATTTGTGTTTTGATGTTCAAATGTAGTTTAGGAATGATCCTATAGATTCACATTGAACATAGAGTGGCATGACCCACTCTTGTTGTTTTCGTATCTTGGATTTCAAGTTGAAGACTTTGAGAATCTATATCTTGTTGCTTTGTATAATATTTTTCCATGTTGTTTGAATTGCATGAACAATGTGATTATGCTAGAAATGTTTTAAGGTAGCTTAGGATGTTTCCTGAGTCTCATTTTGACATAGACGTTAGGTGGCATGAACCCCTTTGTTATGTTTCACTTTAAGGTGATAAAATTGTAAAATGCTAGGTCGATGCATGCTCATCTCCTATGAGTAGCTTTATGTTACTCACCCCTACTATACTGGGGCATATTTCAGGTACAGGACTCAAGACTTGAAGATTTCATTGCCTTGGATCGTTTGGTAGCTTTATGTATCAAACTTGTATTCTTTGATTCTACGTATGTAAACTATACATAAGTACACTCCTTTTAATGCATTTTACATGTATGACATGAGGCCAAGGGCCATTAACTTGAAAGGTTACAAGTATGTTCCCTCTAAAACTCAAGTATTGCCATTGTAGCTTATTTATGAGAAATGGAGGATTTGTATGCTAAAACTTGTTAATGGAATGTAAAGAGGCTTTAGGCCATGTTGATACATCTATTTTAACATATTGCATGCACTTGCATACTCAGTTTGGAAAACAACACCATCCTTGATGAAACAAAAACTCTAAGTAGCATTTTTAGGGAGTTTTACCCTATTCTGTTCCAAGGGCATTTCGGGTATTTCATAATGTGGGTTTTTCATTTTTCCTTGCGAGTCACGTAGAAAACTCAATTTTGAAGGGGGTTTCTTCTTTGTGTTTTTCCAGAAAATGCCATCTTGGCCCTCAAAAATCCATATTTGTCTGAAAAATCCTTGCTGCCAGGTTTTGCAGATTTTTAGTGCAAATGTACTTGGTACTATTCATCGACTTTTTTTTGGAAAGTGTGACGACTGATCTGAAACTTCTGGGGGTCTTGTGGGTGTATTTTAAGATTGTATTTTCAATTTAGGCAATTTAAAAACCTCTCGAAGCCCTATTTTTTTTCTTTGGGCAGCAGCTCGGAGAAATTTTTACCCCCTTGACCAGATTTTCTTGGGGGCATTCTGGGCATTTTACAATGCATTTTTTTTTTGTTTCCGTCCACTTAAGGGGTAGGAAACTCGATTTTAGGGGGGGTTTTTTCTTTGAGTTTTTCCAGAAAATTCCGTTTAGATGCCTGCTTTTACTCTCAATTGCAGTAGTAGTGGGCTGTCCTCGTCGGGCCGCCACGATATCATTTTTGTTTTTGACCTTTCTCCTTCGTTCGGACTCCGAATAATGAAATTCTTGAGTCAATTATGTCTACTTTTTCATTGTTTTCCCAACCGTGTGCTCGATAGCACTTGAATCCACTTTTGTAAAATGACGATTTTGCCCCTAGGTTCCTTTTTGTCCGTTTTGAAACGACACTTCCGCATTTGTTTTCCTTTGGGTTCCATGACCTCATTGAGGGTCACATTGGTGTCTTAGAGATGCATTGTATATCTAGTGACCGTTGTTTTACCTTTCGCTTTCGCATTTTGGATCCGTTATCGGGTCATCTTTTGGTCATCACTGACACACCGGGTTTACAAAACTTGGGCCGTCACAAACATACTTTAATTTGAGTGCATTTGGATAAGTATGAAAATTTAGAGATTTTAATTAAATAGATGATTAATTAAAATCTATTTAATGGTTTCATTGGCCTAATTAAGTTTTTAACTTAATATTTGTGATGACTAGGGCTTGTATACTAGCATATGTTAATTAGGGACCATTTGATGTTGTTTTAGAATTTAGGGATTTGATTATCATGGTTTGATTAAATTCCATCTTATTGTTTTAATGGCCTAATTAAGTTTTTGAATTGGTATATGAAACGACCATGCTATGTTGTTTAACATGTGTTAATTAGGGACCATTTGGTTAAGATTTGAAACTTAGAGAAATTAATTAATTTACTTGACTAATCTCCATTTCTATTGCATTATTGATTTAATCATGAGTTTGACATTGGTAGTATATTTAAATCATGATTTTGGACTTGTATTAGATTCTTCAGTTTATGTTTTTAATATTAAATTATATATTTTATAGCGTGTAACGAATCACACACTGAAGATTCGACATGTGATGTTATTATAGCGCGTAACGAATCGCGCGCTGAAGATTCGACATTTGTCATCCTATAGTAGTTGTGGATTTAGAGCATGAGCTGTGCGGTTACAACCTACTTGTGCATGGAATGTAGTTTCGTACTTTATATATATATTTCGTGTATAAGTTGTAAACTTATTTATTTTGGAGTCACTTAGGACATTGTTACTACGATATGGCTAGAGTTTGCCTCTAGTGCGGGAGGTATGAGTTCTCTCCGTCGAGATAGTATGCACTAGGGGTGGTATTACCAGCGGGTTAGTGCTCGTAATAGCCGTTGAGGTCTCGACAGAATTCCGAGCTTAGATGTCCAAGTATTCCACTATTTGATTTCGCACTTTTAGATTTCTAGTTGATAACCTAGAGAATCTATGTCTTGATGTGTGGTATTAGAAATTCTAATTATACTGAATTACTATATTTAGTTGATTTCGCACTTTTAGATTTCAAGTTGATAACTTAGAGAATCTATGTTTTGATATGCGGTATTAGAAATTCTAATTATACTAAATTGCTATCTTTAGTTGTTTTCGTACTTTGGATTTTAAGTTGATAACTTTGAGAATCTATATCTAGTTGTTTTGTATAGCATGCTTCTATATCGGTTAAATTGCATAGATATTGTGATTTGTGTTTTATTGTTCAACTGTGACTTAGGAATGATCCTATAGATTCATTTGGAACATAGACATTAGGTGGCAAGACCCACTTTAGCTGTTTTTACATTTTAGATTTCAAGTTGATGACTTTGAGAATCTATATCTTGTTACTTTGTATAACATGCTTCTTTGTGGTTTGAATTGCATGGATGATGTGATTTATGCTAGAAATGATTTAGGGTAGCTTAGGATGCTCCCTGAGTCTCATCTTGACATAGACGTTAGGTGGCATGAGCCCCTTTAACATGTTTCACCTTAAGGTGATAAAATTATAAAATGCTAGGTCGATGCATGCTCATTTCCTACGAGTAGCTTTATGTTGCTGGGGCATATTTCAAATACAGGAATCAAGGTTGAGATTTTCATTATGCTTGGGCGATTAGTGGACTTGAAGGTTCCATTTTGTGAAGGTTAGCTTGAAATGCCATTTGTAACCTTATTTGTCAAATGTGTATATTTGATTCTAAACTTGTAATGTCTGCCTAAGCACACTTTTTGATTCTCATTTTATGTATATGATATAAGGCCAAGGGCCAAATTTCATTTGAAGTCCATGTTTATTCATAATGGTTGTATTTTGCCTTTAATGAGAATATGTGAAAAAATATGCGTTTTAGTATGTTATTTTGCACCGGAGTGTGCTTTATGTATGAAATTCATTATCCAGCATTCATTTAACATGTATGAAGTGTGGCCAAGGGCCAAACACCATTTAGTTTCCATTTTTGCATTTTAGTTCACATATTGCATTTTTTGGGCTAAAATAGTAGAAACCGAGCCTTTAAGGGTTCATTTTCAAATCGGGTGGTGTAAAGTGTGTCCCGGCACTTCCACTAGGTCTCATTAATCATGCATGAAGTGTGACTAAGGGACAAACGGTAATTTGAAATCATTTGTAAATCTTAAATTTCAAATTTTCCATTTCATGTGCATTTTCGCTCTTTTGGTCGTTGGGGGGTCAAATTTTGCATTGGTGGGCATTCTAGACTTTTCACATCAGTTTTATTTTTTTCTTTCAACATGGTCGCTTAGAAAATGTGCTTTTAGGGGGGGGGGGGTTTCTTTGTGTTTTTCTAGAAAATGTCATCTTGGTACTAGAAATCCCTCGGGAAGTTCAATTTTCTGTTTTCAATTGTAGCAGCTTTTTGGCCTTCATGACCAGATTTCATGGAGGGGCATTTTGGGTGTTTTACAGTGAGTTTTTTTTTAATTTTTTTTTTAATTCTCTCACAATTCAGGTAGAAAACTCAGTTTTGAGGGGGGTTTCTTCTTTATGTTTTTCCAGAAAAATTCGTTTGGTAGCCCGTTTCTGATCTCAGATCTTGTAGCAGCTTTTTACCCTCTTGGTCTAGACTGATCTAGGGGCATTTTGGGAAATTTTTTTGAAAAATAAATTCCGGTCCTAATATGGTCACATAGAAAACGTGATTTTAGGGAGGGTTTCTTCACAACATTTTTCCAGAAAATGTCATCTCGGACCCGAAAACCCCCGCGTCAAATCTGATTTCCTGTACGCGTTTACACTATTTGAAAAAGTCTGTTGTAAGGGCATTTCGAGGATTTCACGTCAAAAATAAAATTTTCTTTTGACATGGTCAACTTGGAAAAATTATTTTCAGGGGAGTTTTTTCTTCGTGTTTTTCGAGAAAACATCGTTTAGTACCTCAAAACGGCACACGACCTTTAACATTTTGCCCAGGTTACTATTCACGACCGCGGCGACGTCAAAACTTTGTTTTGACTTTTCTCTTCCATCCGGACTCTGAATCAAGTGATTCTTGAGTCTAACGTGATTATTTTTTTGCTGTCTTCCTAGTGGTGTGCTCGGTAGCACCCGATTTTATATTTTCAGAAATGACCATTTTGCCCTTGGGGCTATTTTTGTCCGGTTTTCTTATAATTCGCTTCCGCTACTTTCTTTTGAGTTCCGTGACTTCATAGGATGTTGCAGATGTGTTTTGGGAATGATATACATTCTAGGGACGTCATTTCCATGTAAAATGACCATTTTGTCCCTAGGGGCTTATTCGTTATATTTCTGATCTTTTGCTTTCGCGTCAGTTCTCATTGAGTTCCACGACCTCATGGAAGGTCATCAAAGTGTCTTAGAGATGTGTTGTGCCTCAGGAGACAATTGTCTTGTTTCTTGCTTCCGCATCTGGATCCGTTATCGGGTCAATCTTCGGTTCATCACAGGACGCGCTGGCTTAAAAACCAGGGCCGTCGCAGTTTTAGTCACTTAAATTGATGTTGGAGGCAATATATGTTAAGATTGTGCTATGTCCTTTCACATGTATTAATTTGAGTTTAATTGGAAGTGATTTGAAATCTAGAGACTTTCCATGTTAGGTTGAAAATCTCTTGGAATGTGATATGTTTAATTACCTTGTGAGCATGCTACTAACTTGTTGTAGAATTAGTACTTGTGGCCTCTAAAGATGGTAATTTGACTTAGCATGATATGTGATATCATTGTCTTGAATAGCTCGTTTAAATATATCTTGTGTAGGTTTATAACTTGTTAGAATATTACAATTGCTTACCTTGAGAGCTTGTTACTAAATTGTATTTTATTTAGTACTTGTGGTTTAGGATGGTAATATGGTTCAATTGTTATAAAATATTTTTGCTTTGTGTATAAATTGCATAATGGAGATTTGACACGTCATATGCTATCTGGACTTGAATTCTAGGACATGGTTTGTGTAGATTCAACCTTACTTGTGTATGTAAATTGATTCTTAGACATTATTTGAAATATATAAGTTTGGTTTAACTTATTGATTTTGTATAAGTTTTGAACTTATTATTTTTGGAGGCTTGTAAGGATTATGTTCATGTGATGGCTAGGGTTTGGCCCCTGGTACGGATTCGTGAGTCTTCTAAGTCATATGAAGTGCGCAGTAGGTAGTACCTTATGGGTCGTAATTACCCGGAATAACTTATACACGTGCGCACTAGGTAGTACCTTGCGGGCTAGTAACCCAGAATAACTTGATTGGTTTGTAGCCCAGGATCATAGTCTTTCTACTATTTGATTTCGCAATTAATTTCAAGTTGTTAATCATGGATTACTTGTAGCTTGAGAATTGATGCTTACTTGGGTATTTGAATCCTATTTAGTATACTTGAAACTGTATACTTGTTTTGTGTATTTAAATCTTATTTAGTATACTTGAAACTGTATACTTGTTTTGTGCATTTAGATCTCATTTAGTGTACTTGAACTTGTATGGTTGCTCTGTGAATTTTAAATTTCATTTGGTATGCTTGTGCTGTGTATACTTGTTTTAGGCGTATCTCTCTTAGCTTAGTATACTTGTGTCGGTATACTTGATTTACGAGATTTTCATATAAAATGCATACTTGTGTAAATATGCTTAGACATTGCATAATTTGTCTTAATATGGTTTAGTATACTTGGAAATGTATGCTTGTATGTTGTATAACATGTTTAACATTGTTTAGTATACTTGAGTATGTATACTTGTATGCCGTTGTTCACTTTAAATTGCATAAGTAGCTTAGGATGATCCCTGAGTCTCACTTGACATAGACGTTAAGTGGCATGAGCCCCTTTGATATGTTTCACCTTAAGGTGATATAATTGTAAAATGCTAGGTCGATGTATGCTCATCTCCTACGAGTAGCTTTATGTTACTCACCCATGTAGTGGAGATATTTTTCAAGTACAGGGACCTTGATCTGGGATGCACACTATGCCATGGAAATTTCGTAGACTTGAAGTGCCATTTCTATCAAAATGTTGGCATGAAACCATATTTGTAGCGTGTATGACAAAACTTGATTTTTGTTTTAAATATGTAATGTGTACATAAGTACACTTTTTGTAAGGAAATTGATGTGTATGACATGAGGCCAAGGGCCAAATATGTTTGTAATTGCACTTGTACTCATTTGGTACCATGTTTTGTATAAAAATGTATTTTTATCAACTTTAGAGGTTTAGCATGCCAAATTTTGTAAATGAGATGTTATGAGGCCACGGGCCATTGTAGCATGTTTAAAATGCCATATTACACTTGCGTGTATGTTCACATCATCACACAATAGCAAATAATGTATTTTGATCATGCCATGGGGGATTCAAATGAACTTAAGAATTCATTTCAGCTTTGGTGCATAGTAGGCCTGACTTTCAGTTTTTCGACTTGTTTTGGTTGACCGATGGCTTGTTTCGGTCGATCGATTCTTTGTTCAATTTGATTTGAATAGTGTTTTATCAATTCCAGTAGCCATTTTTCATCTCGAGCCACAAACCGGTCGATCGGTTTGTCATTTCGGTCGACCGAAATGAAGGCTCATTCCCTTTCTCTTCCTGGCTCATTTCGGCAGACCGAAGCTCCATTTCGGTCGACCGAAATGGAGCTTCCTTGTAGGTTTTGTTTGGTTTGTTGCCTAGACAGGTTAACATCGTTTGATTTTTCCCATAGGACCTTGTTTATCTTGTTTGAGCCATTCTATGACACACATGGTCTAGTTTGAACTAGATCTTTCTCCTTTGGTTGTCATTGGTGCCATAGGGTACCAAGTGACCTTTTCATTCTAGTTTCCTCTTCCGGTTAATCCCTTTGGATTCCGTGACCTCATGGAAAGTTATCTTAGGGTCTTAGAGGTGTGTTATATCTCGAGAGACCATTGTCTTGTTTCTTTTGCTTTCGCATCTAGATCCGTTATCAGGTCAATCTTCGGTTCATCACTGGACACTGAGTTGAAAAAATCCAGGGTCACGACATGAACACAGATGACAAAAGAATTAAGAAATAAATAATAAAGCTGAAAGATTACTAAATATTAAATCCTCAAAATTAAATAATTATAATAATCCGACAATCCAAAACCTCCAAGACAAAAACTCAGGAATCCATCTAGTGGACCCCTAAATAAAATCCCAACTAGAAAATAAATTACTGAAAATAAAATCCAAATCTAAAACATAAGTAAGAATCCTACGTAGTCGGAGGAATGAGTGACTATCTTTGATTAGCACGATTAAGCTCTACGGCTGGAACTGTCGAACACCTGAGAAAAATGATAGTTGGTTAGGCCCACAAACAAGTTCTATTCTAACTACAATCCAAACAGAGACCCGATACGCAGATACATCCTAGATAACTCAGCAATAAATAAAATAGTCTATATATGTATAAATATACACTATAGGACGCTCACTAGCCCATAGATCTGTCTCAGCTTGAGTAAAAGGTAACATATAAATCGCACATAACGTGGGCATGTATACCTAGACCTACCAAGGGACCAGGTATTTACTATGTCCAGTTATCCATCCTAGGCAATATACGCACCCTAATCGTAATTCTGAGACTCAAGCTCATATCACGGTATTATAATTATATATATATAAAAGTCCATCCAAACAAAGGTATGTCATTCAACTGTTTATTGGCCTGACATAAAGTAGAAGTAGGACTTAACTTTAATAGTTAATCCATTTGTTATTTTAGAAGGGACATGACTTAGTGTTTTGAACTAATCCATCCCTAGTATGCCACCGTCCCATATCGGTGCATACAATCCACAAACTCCATTAATTGATAAACAGATATAAATGTTTTATCAATTAAAATCCAAAGCTTATGCATAATAAAAATCTGATATATATAAGATCATATTATACATCCAATTCAAGATTTAAAAATCATGTCACAGTTATTTAAATCGTTGAAATAATATTAAGCAATTTAATTCTCTATGTCCACAACAACATGCAAACTTATCTAAATTTCCATACTGTTCAAATCAATAGCATATAGATAAAGATTATGCATCCCGGGATCCTAATATGTCATGAAAATAATTCAGACTCCCATTTACCAACCCAAGACAGTCCTGAAATCTCAAAAAATATCAAAACCGTGCTAAAAATTAAGTTCCAGTAAGTAACTATGCAAGAGAGCTTGCTCTCAAAAATGAGAGAGCAAGCTCCAACCCAAGGGAGCCGGCTCCCCAACCTTGGGAGTCGGCTCTGTGACCTAGGGAGCTGGCTCCCTAATTCCATGGAGCCAGCTCTTTTTCTCATAGAGAGCCGTGGGCAAAAATACTTAGGGAGCCGGCTCCAACCCCTTGGGAGCCAGCTCTGTCCCTGTTTCCTGTCGTCGTCTTCATCTCCAACAATGTTTAAAACCCTCTGTAAGGTTTCGTTTAGGTCCCCAAAGTTTCGTTCATGTCCCAAAACTATCCCAGAAACTTTTTAAAACATAGTATGCAACATTAACAACAATTAAACAGAATACGAAACACTTTGATCAACAATTAAATTTCAATTAATCGATACATCATATAAAGTTTAAAGTTTGAATTACATGCATATAACAATAGTTTTAATATCCAATTTAATCATGGCGAATATTTAGGCATGCACAGAATACAGGTCAAAGGAAAAGAGCAAGAAATAGAACTAGCCTCTGATTTCAGTTTTGAAACCTTAACGTCATCTTCCTAAGTTTTCTGGCAATCCGAGACTGTTCTAAATCCCTCTACTGCTCCTGGTTCAACCCACAAGCAAGCTTCGAACACCCCTCCTCGGTTCAACCTTTGTTCGTGGCAAAAACCCCCAACTATTTCTCTCTGTTTTCCTCTCAAAACTCTCTGTTAGTGAATAGGGTTTGTGTGTAACCCTATGCAGACATATAATGTTATATTTATAGGCTTCTATACAAACATAATTCTAATTCCAACCTAGTAATAAGTCGGCTACCCTAAGGAGAGGAAAAGAAAATAAAAGAAAAATACCTAAGTCGGCAAACCCGTGAAAATATAAAAAAAAAAAAAAAAAAACCTTAGAATTATATTACACATTAAATAATAAATAAAATTATTATTCAATTATTAATAATTAAACTAATCCACTTATACATATATACCCATATATACATGTCTAAACATCCATGGGTATTAACCGTACCCATTTAATCCATACCATCCATTCCCATCCTTAATAACATTAAACACTTTAATTTAAACAACTAATTTAAACATTTAATTCAAGTCACCTATCCTATAATTTTAATTAGACAAATAAGGCCAGTTAAACAAATAAATTAATTTAAACTATTAATGAACATCCACATAAGCATATAATGTAAGTAACACAAAGAAATTAATTCAAACAATTAAACAATTAACAATTAAACAAATAGAACAAATAGACAAATAATCAAGTAAAGAATTTAAAAATGTACAAAAACCATAAAAGAAAATACCGAGAGTATCCTTTTAAAATTTGGAGTATTACAAGGTTTGTGGTGAAGTCAATCACTATGTATTTTTTTTTCTTGATCTCAATCCTTTTTATTCTATTTATTTTCTGTTCATGTTATTGAATTACATCAGAACAAAACAAATCAAATCTTCCTTCTAAATTAAAATAGCAATTAATTGAAGACTAGATAAACTACCAAAGTCTTTGAGGTTCGTCACCCTCAATATAGCCCAATCCTGGAAGGATTCGTTCTATTGCGAGTGGTAATTTATTATTGATAAATAAATACACACATCACCCAGCACCCCAGCGTGCACTCCAGGACCCTGGCGTGCACCCCAATGTGCACTCCAGCACCCCGGCGTGCACCCTAACGTGCACCCCAACGTCCGCCCCAGCGTGCACTCCATTACCCCGGCGTGCACCTCAACGTGCACCCCAGTGTGCACTCCATCACCCCGGCATGCACCCCAGCGCCCACCCCAGCGTGCACTCCAGTACCCAACTTGCACCCCAGCGCCCAATCCAGCATCCACCCTAGCACACCCCAAGATGCACACAACGTGTAGCTTGGCGCACCACAACACCCACAATCTTTTCCACTAAATTGGATTTTTTTTTCTTTTTATTATTATTATTTTTTTACAAGTAGAATCAAAACCAAAACATGTGTTGGGTTTCTATGATTAAAAAATTGTTTCAGGATTTATCTTCATTCCGTTTTTCACTTTGCATCTTTAGTCTAATTTATTCCTTACCAATGTTGTGTTGGTGGTGACTTTTCCATAAGAATTATGAAAAAACAATATTTTACAATAATGTTTTCCGAGGAAGTAGTGTTTTTTGGGGAGTTCAGGTTTTTCATTGCCACTTGTTCACTCACCCCTCAGCGCAGTCCGACGTGCACCCAACACAACCTGACGAGCACCCCAACGTAGCCCAGGATGCACACAATGTGCAACCCGGTGTAGCGCAGCACCCACACTCTTTTCCATTAAATTGGATTTTTTTTTATACAAGTAGAACCAAAACCAAAACATGTGTTGGGTTTCTATTAATAAAAAATTGTTTTAGGATTTGTCTTCATTCCGTTATTCACTTTGCATCTTTAATCTAATTTATTCCTAACCAATGTTGTGTTGGTGGTGACTTTTCCATAAGAATTAAGAAAAAAATAATATTTTACAGTAATTTTAATCATTATTAGTTGAAAGTAGTGTTTTCGGGGAGTTCAGGTTTTTTCATTATCACTTGTTCACTCAAACCCCCCCCCCCCAGATAAAAGGTCAATGCGGGCTTTGCCCGTTGCTCTAATGATTCATGATAACTCGACGGATCGCACGGCCTTCGTGCCGGCAAAGCATCATTCAAATTTCTGCCCTATCAACTTTCAATGGCAGGATAGTGGCTTACTGTTACAGGGTTCGGACTTTAACAAGCCCCCTAATAGCTATGGGGTGCTGTCAGCTTGCATAGGGGCATTTTCGTAAATATGCCAAAAAATGAAGTTTAGAGTTTGGGTTTGAAAAAGTTAGGGGAGCTTCTTTGAAGCTTAAGAAGTCTATTAGTGAAGACGGATTTAGATTTGGAGGTCCAGAGAGTTAATTTTGTCCATTATGACTCTTCAAGCATATGCAATGTCTACCCCAGCGTGCACTCCAGCACCCCAACGTACACCCTAGCGTCTACCCCAACGTGCACCCCAGTGCCCACCCTAGCACCTTAACGTCCACCCTAGTATGCACTCCAACACCCCAGTGTGCACCCTAGTGTCCACCCCAGCGCCCACCCAAGCATCCACACCAATACCCCAACAGTGCACCCCAGCGCCCACCCTAGCGTCCACCCCAGCGCTGCCCAATATTCACCCTAGCGCACCCTAACATGCAGCTCTGCGCACCGCAGCACCCACAATCTTTTCCATTAAATTGGAATTTTTTATTTTTTATTATTTTTTTTATATCCAATTAGAACCAAAACCAAAACATGTGTTGGGTTTTTATGAATAAAATTTTTTTTCGGGATTTGTCTTGATTCTGTTATTCACTTTGCATCTTTAATCTATTTTATTCCTGACCAATGTTGTGTTGGTTGTGACTTTTTCATAAGAATTATGAAAAAATAATATTTTACTACAGTAATTTTTTTCGGGGAAGTAATGTTTTTCAGGGAGATCGGGTTTTTTCATTGTCACTTATTCACTCACCCCAGCGCAGTCCGGCGTGTACCCAGCATAGCCTGGCGTGCACCCCAGCACAGCCCAAGATGCACGCAACGTGCAACCCGGCGCACCGCAACACCCACACTCTTTTCCATTAAATTGGAATTTTTTTTATACAAGTAGAACCAAAACCGAAACATGTGTTGGGTTTCTATGAATAAAAAATTGTTTCGGGATTTGTTTTCATTCCGTTATTCACTTTGCATCTTTACCATACTTATATTTATAATTGTGATATCATGATGCATGATGTATGAGTAGGTAGGTTTTTATGGTGTTAACATTCCTTATCTATATGCTTGAGATGCTATATTGTTGTTATACTTTGATATCATGATTTTGTGCCTATATGGAGACATGTTACTCTTATCATCGATTTTGTCTATGTGAATAAATATATTTTATGGTATTGCATTCCCTGATTATATGCGTTGAGTTGCCATGTTAGTATAGTGATCATTTCGTTTCGCATGATATATCATATCTATGTGGGGTTCCTTTACAGTTCATTTTGGGAGAGTATTGGTTAGGTGCCATGTTCAATTTGCTTACGCGTAGTATGCATGCGGGATTTTGTAATGGGATTCCTTGTGAGAGAGTTGTCACATTTTGTTTTGTCATGGGTGTCCACTTCCCTAAGGTGGGGAGAGTGTTTTCTTTTTGGTGTGTGTGTTGTTGGCACTCTTAGGAGAGTACGGATTTTCTTCTTTTCTTGGCTCGTGTTTGGGACTTCATAGTGAGTGAGTCCCATTTCTTCATTTGCATTGTGCATGGTTGTGGGCTGGTTGATCTGTGGGGATCACCATTTTTATCTTGGGCCCTTGGTAAGGATTTGATTTATTTTAGTCAACTTACTTCCACGTAGGAAGTGAAGTCTTTAATTTTATGACATTTATACAGAGATAAAGTTGGTGGTGTTGTCCTTGGGGCTTATGCTGTTCATTTTCATGTTCCCCTTTAAGAAGTTTTGGTCGTGGTCACTAGTGGGTTTGTTATGTTCAATGTGAGTGGGGTTTAAGGTGAGGTAATTTTACGCGGACTTACTATTCATTATATAATAATATAATAATTATACCATTTAGTTCTTAAGCATTAACAATGTAATCTTAAGCCATAACGAACCTGATACCAGATAAGAAAGGATCGATAATAATTAAATAAAAAGACAATAATTTAAAATTTTAAAAATTAAGACCAAAGGGCATTACTGCCCATTCATAATGACCAAAAGGTACACAGAAAGCAGTTTTATACCTGTCTTCTTCTTTAATTTGTACCTGGTAATATCCAGACTTGAGATCAAATTTAGAAAATATCATAGTAGAGTGTAATCTATCTAAAAGATCATTTTTATTTGGAATTTGATATCTAATCCAACTCAAAGCAAGATTTAATGGTCTATAATCAATGACCAAACGAGGGATGCCTTGTTCCTTTTTAGAGTTTTTATTAACATAAAAAGCTCTGCAACACTATGGGGAGTAACTACGGGTAACTAGCTTATTTTTCATTAAAGAGCTAATTTACTTTTTACAAAGTTCCAAGTAGTCATTAGTCAGCCTTCATTTGGCTTGGACTAGCTTTAGATGGAATCATTGTATCATTAAACCCCTTTTCATAGGGTAAAGATGTTTCTTTCCCAAAAAGCACTAGGAACGTCCTTTAGAAAACTTTGTCTCTATCAACTCTATTTTATGTTGCTCAATGGGTTTAACAATCTCTAATTTATTGCTAAGGAAGAGATTTCCTTTTGCAAATAATTCAGTTGTTTTTCTTTAAAGATAATATTATCTTTAAGAGCATTAATATGCTTATTTGCTGGTTTGGTCAAAAATTCAAAAGTTATTGACTGGCTATGCAAAATTGAGCATATTACTTGAGAATCTATTTTCTCAATTGGCACAATCAAGGCTAAAAAAGGAGTACCCAATATAACCTGTTGTGCCATATTTTTTTACAAGTAAAAAAGTTGAAGGAATACAAATACCTTGTTTACAAATAAACACATGATTGGGTTGTATCAATCTCTAATTTATAGCTAAAGAAGAGATCTGGTAGTATAAATAATGTTGCATTTTCAATCATATCATCACTGTGCATCGAATATATTCTTACACAAAGTTAGAAAAAATTCATAAATTTAAAATTATAGATGATAATGTTGGAATAAGATTTAGACACATTTGAAACTCTAATATTATGTTTTAACTATAGATTAATCGAGTAGTAAATTTGAAAATTAAAACAATAGTTTAATCAATTTGAAAAGTAGAAAAAGGGCACTGAAAATTAAACTATAGTAATTGAATCGAAAAGTAGGAAAGAGGTTTTAAAAATTAAAACTATTACATTGATTACACAATTGCTAAACTCTAATTTTAGGGTTTAAAAGACAATATTATTGATAGACTTCAGAGAAATTATATATATATAAAAAATAAAATAAAAACCTGCAAATTTTGAAACCCTGATGTTAGGTTTGAACTGATTAATCGTTTTGCAATCTACACAGCTTCTAAAATAGATTCACATGACTAAAAATTAGTGAAGGGGTTTTGAAAATAGGGTTAAGTGTAAAAAACCCCTCTACTATCAATATCGTGAAAAAAGGTCCCTGTGTGGTATAAAACCCCCCTATACTATCAATTTAGTGCAAATAGGTTCTTGTGTGGTATAAAATGACAATAATACCCTCACTTCAGTTGAATAAATTAATAACTATACATACGGGTCATGTAAAATGACTCTTTTGTCCAATTTGCGTAATTTTTAAAAGCATTTTCCCTTTTCAAAACATGTCCGTATAGAAAACATTCATTGCATTACCAAACATTTCGAAGCCAAACAGGCCTAAGTGTATGTGAACTGAGTTAACCCCATCCGAATTGCTTCAAAAACCTCACTAATTAATACCCATCTCTCTCTCTCTAAGAGCAAGTTGGAAAACTCCATGTGTGAATTGTGATGGGTCTTAATTAGTGAGCTCTGGTGTGAATATATTGTGACGGACCAAAGTAGACCTTTCTCTCTCTATTAGAATATATAATATATATGTGTGTTCATCTTTGGCCAACAAAGATGCAAATATCTTCGACTATAACAACCTCTCATTCCCTTCTCTGTTCCCATTTCACCAACCCACCTTACACCTTACTCACAAATTCCCTCCAACCATTCAAAACCCAAACCCCAAACTATTAGTGAACAACCATGTCAAACCTCAAGATGCCGTAAAATGGTCTGGGTTTTTATCGGCAATTGGCCGAGCAATCGAAGAAGAGTACAGAAGATCATAATCTATGCTTCTTCAGAGTAATCATAACAGAATATACAAAATACAAACTTTAACGATATGAGCTTTCTTCCCATAATTTAATGAACACCCAAAATAGATTTTTCATTTTATCAACTGAAACTGTTGTGGGTGGTAATACCAATTTTGTGACTTAAAATGTTTCAATCATAAATCATAATGCCAGTGAAACAGCTTTGTCGATATGGTTATTTTCTAAGTTGGCAAATCAAGTTTTACGGATCGATATGCATGCTGTATATCTGCATAAATACAATGAACAACTTTGCTAATTTCTTTAAGGGTAAAGTGCATTAAACCCCCCTCAATTATACCCAAATAAGCACAAAACCCCCCCTGAATTTCTAAATGAGCAAAAAACCCCCCAAACTATAGTGTTTGGTTGCAGATCACCCCACTCCGGTAGATTATGACTGGCAAAAATAGCACATGTTATCACGTGATGGGAATTGTAAAATTAAAGGACTATATTGCCCTTGTCCACATGAAAGGACTATAATGCCCCTTTGTCACCATTACACCCAAAATTCCTTTTTGATCATCTCAAGCTAGTGAATTGCAACTCAACTTCAGAGAGTTTCATCTTACAAACCAAATCCAAACCGAGCAGAGCATCATCATCCAAAATAAATCGAAAAAACGACCCAAATCAGCATAGAACTTTAACATCTAGCAACTTCGGTGACCTGGACACAAGGAAAAACTTATGGTTCTCTCTCTATATTATATCTAGCCTGTATATATATATACACACTCCCATAGTCAACCACCTATATTTTTTAGTTATTCAACGGCGGCAAAGTACGGATCAATTTCGGGTTAGAACCCTATCACAAAGGGTAACCCATAACCATCGGTCCACCACTACCTTCAACTAAAACCATCACCGCTCTCCACCCAAAACCTCCACAGTCACCATTCTGCCCAACCAATCCACCCTAGCCGAAAAAATGAAATTGATCATGGCTTTTCCAAATTTCCCCAAATCATATTCAAAAAAAAAAAAAAAAAAAAAAAAAATCCCCAAATCACGAACTCTGCAACTGGTATGGTTTTTTTTTGCTGCCGTCGAACCTAGAAACGGCGCCGACGAGGACAGAGGACAGCGGTACAAGGAGTTACCGGTGAGGCGGTGAGGACGCGCTAGGTGTGGCATAAGGAGTTACGGGAGACCATCACCGTCTATGCTGTCGACAACACTGGGATGTCAGATCTGCTCTTGTCGTCTGCCGCCGTGAAGAGGTCGGATGTGAAGAGGTCGGCCGGTGAGGACTCGGCCGTGATGGTCCATCTCCGCCGCTCAGGTTTCTGCCGCCTTTTCTTTTGTTTTTCGCAGGATACGTGGGACATGTTGGTGATCTGGAACGCCGACGAGGACGATGGTTGCTTGTCGTCGGTGTCGCCGATTAACGACGACATGAACAAGGTGGCGCCATAAATGGCCGGCGAGATCGATGTGCTCCCTCTCCTCTCTGTGTCTCTTTGTGGTTCGCACAGAGATATAGTATATATATGTATATATATATATATATATATATATATATATATTATACACACACAGAGAAATAGAGAGAGGGAGATAAAACGATGTAGTTTTGAATAAGGGTAAAATTATCTTTTATCTTTTCCGGTGGCCTGAGTGGGCAAATTGCAAAAAGGTGAAAGTTCAGGGGTTTTTTTAAAGTTCAGGGGGGTTAGTTGCAAAACCCCCATAGTTTAGGGGGGTTTAATGCACTTTACCCTTTCTTTAATTAAGGGTATGTCTGGTACGGTGGGTTTGAAGGGGGAGGATAACATTAGGGAAAGGGAAGAGAAGGGAAGGGAATGATAATTTTATCCCCCTATCGTATTTGGTTGGTTAATGAAGGAAAATAAAGGGAAGGATAATAATCATGTTTGGGAAAAGAAAGGGAAAGAAAAGAAGGGGAATTATTTTAATAAATTAACTATTATACCCTTACATATATATATATATATATATATATATATATATATATATATATATATATAGTCTCCTATACCTGCACAAGAAAAGAAAAAAAAAAAAAAATTAGGAGACTATATATATATATATATATATATATATATATATAATCTCCTATACCTGATGGGCCACAAGAATAGAAAAAAAAAAAAAAAAAATTAAGGCAAATCATTTCAGCCTCCCCAATCTCGCCTCCATCTCTATTCTCGTTCTCAACTCTGAACTTGCCCTCTCTCTCTCTCTCTCCCTGCACTACAAGAATCAAAAGTTCAAAACCCAAACCCATATATTTCAGTTTATCTTTCTGTCTGCAAGAATTAAAAATTCAAAACCCGTATCGGTATATCATTTTAGATTGTTCAGAAAATCAAAACCCATATTCAGTTTCCATCGCCGTTGTTCTAGTTTGGGTTAGTCGTTTGCAAACTTCAGCCGCTGGCCCGCCGTCTCCAAACCCTTCCCTCTCTTTTCCTTTCCTTCCATCCATTTTACCCAAACACAATTTTTTAATCACCCTCCATCACCTTCCCTTCCCTTTCCTCCCATTTTCACTCTACCAAACTGAGCCTAAGCTTAGGTACGAGGAAGAATATGCTAAAAACCACAGAAAGCCACATCCCAGCAAACCCTAACCTGAGAGTGAGAGAGAGAGAGGGGGGGGGGGGAGGGAGGAGAGAGGGGTATAGGGGAGTATATGTACATATGGGTTTGGGGCAAAATGGGAATCAAAAAGATAAAATAAGATTTTCATATTTAGTTTTTGTCAAAAAGTGGTCAAAGGGACTTATTTGTACTTTTTTTGAATTTTATGGTCTAACATGCACATTTTCAAAAAATATGGATTAGTTTTATAAAAACACTGTATGAGGAGTTTTTTTAACATTTAACCCTTGAAAAATATGACGCATCCAATTAATTATACAAATTTTTAGTAATCTAAAATATGAGAATCTAAAACCAATTACTACCTGAAAGAAGGGTTTTGAAGACAACAAACACAAATGTCTCTCTCTAAAGAACGATCGATTCGGCCAAAATATTCTAGGGAGGGAGATAGAGAGATGTGTTGCTATAGTTTGTTAGAAATTATAAACAAAGTTAGAATATATAATGTGTGAGTCGCCGAAAATTGCAGATAAAGGGCGGGAAAAAATGAAGGCACAGAGTGTTTTACTATTCACCGTCTTATCAGTTTACTTTATTATATATTATTCTATTAGCAAATTGTATTATTTAATTTAATTATATTGTCAACCTATAATTAATTTATTATTATTATATGAACATGTGATATTATTTTAGGGTTAAATGCACTAAACCCCCTAAACTCTCTTCTCTTTTTCAATAAATCTCCCTGAACTATCCGATTGTCACTTGACTCCCTAAATTATCCCATTTGTTACAAAAAAAAAAAAAAAAAACCCAAACCGTTAAATGGCCATCCAAATTTAACGTTAGAGCAAGGCACGTGAGATACACTCACTTGGCACAAATTTAGATTGCCAAAAATGACCTTTATGTACAAACCCTCCATATGTTATAACCAGCATATATATCTCCTCCCACCTTCGTTGGGCCAAACAAGCCCTAACTAATCTCTTTATCTACCTGCAATTTGTTTCAGCTCTGCCCATAATTAATTCTCAATTGAGAAAGCTAAAATCCCAACCCATCTCACTGCAACGGTTTGGTTACGATAGTCTCCTCTTTGGCAATCAGATAGTGCGATCGTCATTGTTGCAAGTATTGGAGAAATCGCTCCGTCTCTAAAACCCTTTATTCGATAAGGATTAGTGCGGGGTTGGGTTTGTCACCGAATTATCTGATGAAAGCAGCTGGAAAATAGTGGGCTTTTGGTTATTTTTGGGTTTGATTTTTTGGATTGTGATTGGTTGAATTGTTGGTGACTGATGCATTTGAAGTTATATGCTCATATGTTTATATTGTGATTGGTTGTATTGCTGGCCATGGATATATGTAATTGCTATGGAGTATTGTAGGTGATTGATTTGTATTGCGGTCTTGTACGTGACGGATGATTCGATTGAGTTCATATTATTATATTCAAAACTAGTAGGTGACGGATGATTCAATTGAGTTCATATTGCTCGTTATTGTGTATCATATTCAAAACTAACAATTAATTAAGGTTTTAGGCTTTGCTTAGTTCACTAGGATAAGAAATCAGGAAATGAACAACACAACAAACTGGCACAAAATAACCATACTTGAATATATATGTATGTGTACCAACTGAAGTTGGATAGCACAAAAAAGGATGTCATTTAATTTAAGGACAAATTAGTAATTTCAACTTTCTGTTAACAATTGTTTAACGTGTACTTAAGTGGGGTTTTTTGCAACTGCCTCATAATTCAGGGAGGTATGTTTTAAATCAGGGGGTTTGTTGCAATTGCCTCATAGTTCAGGAGGGTTTAATACACTTAATCCATTATTTTATAGTTTGTGATCCGTTAAGTCTCCTTTTGCCGTTAAGTTACTATTCTGTATTATTTAATTATGGTATATTTAACACATTAAACAATACAAAACTACAAACAAAATGGGCTCATTTTGGTGCTTCGATGTAATGACCCTGTCATTTTACGTCCTTTCTTTTTTCGGAAATTATCTTTTTTCGTCTTTTCCTTATTTCGTCCTCTTCTCGTTTTTCACTTTTACTTGCATAACCTCATTTTTTGTACTCGGATTTGATTCTGGTTTTGCATACGTCCATGATATTTAAATTCCATGACATCTACATTTTTACTTTTGAAGAAATGCATATTAAATGCTTACTTTCTTTGTAAAATGTATGAAAATAAGACTTTTTGTAATTATCTATAACTTGAGGGGTTTTTGGGTAATTAAGTAAAGTAATTATTTTTCGTCCTAGGGACCATTTTGCAAATTAATTTGGAAGATATTTTCAAAAAGGACCTTTTTGCAATTTCCGAAAAATGTGACAAGTGTCACATTCCTATGGTGCCACTTGTTGATTTTGTGGTGAAACTACTTGGAGGCTTAATCTCATGACACATGGAGGGTGGAGATTCACCCACTTGTTGTCCTAGGATTGGTGCACTTGTTGGCATGGATGGTTGACAAGTGTAGGGTTAATATTTAATCTTGGAAGCTTACTTGGATTCATGACAAGTGTAGGACTCACGTTTAGTCTTGCATTAGTGTGTGTGTGAGAGGTAGTACAAGAGCACCTAGTGAGTGGAGAAGCCCACCAAATTAGCTTAGGGTTTACACATTTTAATTCATTCATCACTTTCCTCTCAAGAACCCTAAGGAAGCCACCATTGGAGAAAAGCTTGACTAGTAGCTTTGACTTCATTTTTGGTGCCCTTTCACTCACCTTAGAACTTTGAACTTGGAATACTTTAGGTTCCTCCCACTCCCCTCTACAAAACCCTTGTTTGGTTTTTCATTTTTAAGCTTGGTTTCCTGGATTCAAGAGGAACAATCCTCTTGTGAGGTAGGGGGTGTTATCATTTATCTTCCAAGTGATTTTATTTGTTCCTATAGTGATATCTAAGTTATACGTTTGTCTTGTATTAAAATGAGAAATAAATGATTAATTGTAACTTGAATGTAATTCACTTTAGACTTGATAAATAACATGACCATGGCTTGATTCATAACATATGTTAATTTGAGGTCATTTAGAGTCGTTTTAAAAATCTAGAGGGATTAATGAATTAATTTAATTAATTTTTATTTATATGCTCCAATGACTTAAATCAAGTTTTGAAGTGATTTATATAATAACCATGACATATATTACAACATATATTAAATTGAGCATGTTTAGATGAGAAGTGAAATCTAGGGAATTTAGTTGTTTTATTTAATTGTTCAAATTATGATTTTAAACTTATATCATACTTGTGAGGCTTTGTTCTTCTTGTTGAATGATATTGTTGTAATTAGTGGCAAATTGCATAATGATTATTCAATATTCTTCATGCCATTTTAGTTGAGAACTTAGGGCATGTATTGTGTTTCCAAAATTGATTTGTGCATGTTGATGGCTTTACATTGTATATATATATGTTATGTTGATACATATATGTAATGTGCACAAAATGTTGACTTTGGAAACTTGGGGATGTCGTTGTTATGACTATGGCTAGGGCATGGTTCTAGTACGGGAGAAAGTCCCTCTACAAGTCTAGTGCGCACATAGGGAGGTTACCCATGGGCTAGTAACCCTAAAGTAATCACATTGTCAGTTTGATCCAGCGTGACGTCCAAATATCCACTTTGGTTTGATTTCGCATTCAAATTCCATGTTGTTAACCTTGTGAAATTACATCTCATTGTGTTATGTTAAAAGTTCTATTGTCACTTGATAGCATGAATAAAATGGTATTGGATTATAACTTGGTACAAAGATAAACCCATGCATTCCCTACGAGTAAACTTGTTTACTCACCCCTAAGTTAATGGGTATTTTGCAGGTAAAGAAGCCTTAGTGTGGGACGCACAGCATTCTTAGACTTACTAGAGTTCTTGAAGTATTTTTGATGACATAGAATATGCATATGTTAGCATATCTTATCCTACTTTGCTTATTTTGATAAAACTTGTACTTATTGTCTAAGTTACGTAATATGCACTTAAGTGCACCTTTTGACACTCTTAGAATACGTATGTAATGAGGCCAATGGCCAAGGACACATATATGCCATGTATGCTACTTTATCTTTATAGTTTGTATGTGGAACTTAATGGATTTCATCCATTGAAGAGTCATATTTTGCATATGACATCCCATGAGGCCGTAGGCTATTGTAGCACGTCTATTTCATCATAATACATTTGCGTGCATGCTCACTTGGGCAAAATTCACACCATTTCATGAAATGAACTTCCTTTGGACATTTTTTGACATTTTAAATTACAAATCTGATGTGAGGGCATTTTAGGGATTTTACCTTGACAAATTAATTCCGTTCTTCACATGGTCACTTAGAAAATGTGATTTTAGGGGAGGTTTCTTCTTCGTGTTTTTACAGAAAATGCCATCTTGGCATCGGAAATTGCATCTGAAGTTCAGCTCTCAGTTTTTAAATTTAGCAGCTTTTTGGACCCTCTAGACCAGTTTTCTTGGGAGGGCATTTTGGGCATTTCACATTGCATATTTTTCAATTTTTCTAAATAGTTATGTAGAAAACTCAATTTTGAGGAGGGTTTCTTTTTTGAGTTTTTCCAGAAAATGTCATCTTGACCCTCAAATTTTAATTTTTCCCGGGAAAACTCCTACTGCCAGGGTTTCTTGCTACCCATTTTGCCGCCTTCACATCTAAACGGTTACAAGGGGTTTCATAACTGGTTAGATGAGTATGGGCAGTGTATTTCTCGTGAATTTTGGCCTCCTAACTGGTTAGGAAGGTCTCCTAACCGGTTAGATATTCATGGGTTGCCTCTTTTGGACCGTTTTACCCCTTCTTCTTCCGTTAGCCATATCTTCTTCATCCGGACTCTGAATCAAGTGATTCTTGAGTTTAAATTCATTAATTTTTCATTGTCTTTCCAATGGTGTGCTCGGTGGTACCCACTTTTAAGCTAAAAATGACGATTTTGCCCCTAGGTTCATTCTTGTTCGTTTTTGAAACGTTGCTTCCACATTTGATTCCTTTGGGTTCCGTGACCTCGTTAAGGGTCATAGTGGTGTCTTAGAGCCATGTAGTATCTCTAGAGACCGTTGTTTTGTCTTTTGCTTCCGCATTTTGGATCCGTTATCGGGTCATCTTTCGATTCATCACTGACGCACCGGGTTAAAAAACTTGGGCCGTCACATTCGATCCCTGTTACTGTCGGCCATTACCCCCACTACCTTGCTCAAGCAAACAGTAATAAGAATGGCAATTTCCTCTGTTGTTGGGGGCAAAGTGACAACTTTATAACTGTTAGGATTTTTACAAACAAATTGGAGTTTTATGATAAAAAAAATGATAGTTCTGGGGTTTTATGATTTTAAGCCCTTTAAAAATTAAAACCGCTTATTTATCAACCCAATTTGAGCACATTGGGTTAGGTTTTCTATTTTTTTACTACATAGTAAAAGGGACATAACCCAATGGTATATTAATTACAAACCTGTCAAGAAATTAGGACGAAATTGATATGATTAATTTTCTAACAGAGCGGAATAGATCTTTAATCAAACCCATCCTAACTCCGCCATGTTGCCATCCCTAAGGTACGGAACAATTAAGAGGTTGGATCTCTAACTCTCTCGCACTCACACACTCACGAAATGATTTTTGAACGTATGGCTTTTGCCTCCCATTGACTTGTCAAAAGGAAAATATTCATGCAAGCCTAGGTGGGTATAAATTTGGCGGCATATTATCTCAACCACCTCACCAGCGGCCAACCTAATAGATGGCAGGCACCAAGATTACTGACACGCGGACAGTGCAACCCTTCTTGCCTAATCAACAACGGCCGACCACTGAATCTTTAATTTGCAGAGTGAAAGAATTCCTTAGATCCAAATGACCACATCCATGACAAAAACCAAATTACAAGTAACCACAACATCTGCAACAGCATGAAAATGTACAAACAAATAAAGCATTCAGAGGACAAATTTAATTAACAATGACCTCCACAAATCCCCACGAATTCTCGTCTTACATATATCTTGATAAACTCCTCCACAAGTTGTAAAAGGACAAATTTGCTTCTTTTCACATCAGAAACAATTACCACCAACCCGTTTTCTCTTTGTAGTAGTATTTATCATCCTTCCTTCAATTTATACTGACCGATAGCTTTCTAGGACTGCAATGGCACCTCTTCATCAGGTAAAACCATAGTTAAGAGTGAGTACTTGACACGCAGTGATATCTTCCCCCTATCAACATTCAGTCTTGCCCCAGAAACGACCCAATACCCGGGTGGGTCCTGTGGTCCCCTTGTCATCTCTGTCGTATCAATAAACCTAAGAAGTTTAGGCGTCTGTGCTGGCACCGGTGGGCCGCCCGGGTATACAGCAGAATTGATGTTCACATCAGCTGGCTGTGGCGCGGGTTTCTGGCTCGTTGAAAGATGTGAGCTGATCAAGGTGGAGATAAGTCCAGATTTTTGGGTCACGACGGGAGAACCATCCCATTCAGGTCTCTTCACTGCTATGGCACCAGTAACTTTGGAGAATTGAAGGCCTAAGAAGAGAACTTTTCTCAGACCAGACTCCCTGACTTCAAATTGGGCCCCAGTAACAATGGACAGATCCTCATCTGATTCGACAGGGGCAGTGCATACATGAGAAAAGCTCTTCCAATGGACGTTTTCATAGTACCTGCGGTCATAAGAGTTACGGGAGTTTCCATTTAGTTCATCCTGAAGTTGGAAGCTTTTAGGTAGAGAGGAAAGGTGCTGCAAATGGATAGCAAAGCAGTTGCTTCTTTTTCCCTCCAAGTAAAGTCGAAGTCCAGTAACCGGCCTCTTACCCACATCTACCTGTCAAGGAATTAATAATTAGAATAATATAATAATCATATGAAACTTCTTTGCTTTGGACATGCATCTCTCTAGTTGATGTAGTAAAGCAAGAAGCTGTGGTGGAAATTGTGTACGCCTATACACACACACACACGGGTAGCTGCATAATCTCAAGATTTTATACAAAATCACACATTTTTTATGAGATTATGCATTTTTTAAACAATATAACCTGCAATACTGTTTCTGGTTAAGCAGAACCATGTTGTAACAAAATCTAAATCCTGTTGATCCTTACGACAGGCCAGATCTAACAGAGATTAAAACGCATTTGCTAATCTACAAGGAAAAATAGGATGGTCTAGCAGTCTGGCACAGAACTAATACATTACCAAACCAAAATTTTAGGGTTTTTGAAATGAAAAAGGGCTCAGGGTTTGTTTGAAAGAAAAGACAAGAAGTGTGCTGGGAGGGTGTGGAGTGTTTCCACTTATATCAATCAGCTCAACAGCTCAAGGAACTTGCCTCGAGTCAGAATGTTATTTTAAACCAAGCAGGTGGAAACCTATAGAAAACGTCCCTTTTTTTCCCCAGTAAATACTAAACACTTCTCTTCAATCAACCACATTACTTTCATCTTCACTCCTGATCGGAGAATTTTAACTTTAAGGAAGAAGACCAACAAAGATCTCAAAACTCAAGAATGGTAAAACCCGTAAGCATTAAGACTAGAGAGTTCAAATATGATCCATGAATATCATTTCATCTCTTCTTCATCAAGGAACATATTACCCCCATCAGAAAAGAACTAAACATGCTTAGTCCCTTGGGAGCATTACCGGAATTGTGTTCACATAGAGCTTGGGACCCATAAAGCTGAACTGTAAAGATGCATGAGGAGGCCCAGGACGACATGGGCCGGATCTGACTTGCAAGCACGACATCCGGTCCGTATAGCTGGGCCGGCCCATAAAAAGACACTGCCATATGGGCCGAACGCGAATAAGCCCATCAAAGGTGACCAGGACTTATGGAGGAACAGGCCCAGATCCAGCAATCCGTCAATATTTGTAAATATCTTGTAAATATCTATAAATAGGAGAAGGAATGGAAAGAATGAGGGAGATCTTTTTGTTGAAATGTAAGAATTCTAGAGAGAGAAAGAGAGAGTGAATTTATTGCATCTTCAATTGGCGCCGTCTGTGGGAATCGCATGGAAGTTTGGTTGATCAATGAGGAATATCGAGTGGATTCAGACCAATTCGGTTGATCGAGACTCGATCTTTGGGATTTGGATCCAGATCTGAGCGATTGTGACCTACTCTGGAGGAATTACAGTTCTTGAAGTTTTGGCAGAAGTGGCTTCAGATCTACGTAACAACGAGTTGTTCGATTGTGGCAGGATCTGACGGATTTAGAGTTCAGACAATTTAGATCTCGTAAACGGTGAGCATAATTCGGAGAATTCGAAACCAGATCTGAAAAATTCCCACTCACGAAGCTCGGATCTACTCGCGAACTTGAGATTAATGCCTTTACTCTGTTCAGGAATAATGATAGGTGAAAGCTCCAATCCGATGGAGGCTGTCCAGCAAACAAAGCTTGAGGAGTTGATGAACTTGATTGAAGCTCTCAAAAAAGAGAATGCAGAATTGAAAGCTGGAATGCAACATCGGCAAATACCTGCGGTTTCGCATCCACTTCCGGTCGGTGAAGGAGGTGTTCAATCTAATATCGCGCGTCAAGGCGAGCAGGACGAGAACAATCAGTCAGCTCACCACCGTGATGAAAGGATGATGGACAATTTACCGCCAAATGTTCGTCGAGTTGAGGATCACGAAGGATCGACTCACGTTGATCCGCGACATGAGCAGATTAGACGGAATGAAGCCATAACCTTCGATCCGCATCGGGAAAGGTTCGACCGAGAGGAAGTGATAGAGGTTGATCGCCGTCGAGTAGCGTCGCCTTGGCAAAGAGAGTTCATAGAGGAACGGTCGTTCGATCCGTCTTACCGGCCCTCCATGGCTACTATCACTCATCGCGGTTCGGAGGGCAGAACCGTAACTCACAGAGCTACCGCTGGACTCCAGAGAGAGAATGAAGCTCTCCGATCCGCAGCTCGGACGGTTGATTCACCATTCACCGACGAGATCTTGAATGCCCCGCATCCAAGGAAATTTGCTATGCCAGTCTTTATTCTGTTTGACGGAACAACCGATCCGATCGATCATGTGTACCATATCCAGTTGAAAATGGCCCTGAATACGGAAAACGACTCTTTAATGTGCAAATGTTTCCCTACAAGCCTAGCCGGACCGGCGCTCAGCTGGTTCAAAAACTTGCCTAGGAGCTCCATTGGTAGCTTCAGAAACCTGTGCGATCGGTTCATAAGCCAGTACTATGGGAACAAGCGCCCGCCGAAGGACATCTCGAGCCTATTCACGATGAGGCAGCACAAAGATGAACGTCTCCAGGCTTTTCTTACCAGGTTTAATCTCACTAAGAGTATGGTGATCGAATGCCACCCTTCTACAGCAGTTCAAGCCTTCAAGTTAGCCATGACACGTGGAACTCCGTTTCACACCAGTCTGGTAGTGAACACGCCGACTACTATGGATGAACTCAATGAAAGAGCCGATGGCTTTGTGCGCCTAGAAGAAGAGGAGGCAGCTAATGCTCGGACAGCATCGCTCGTGTCGACCGAGGAAAAGTCCAAGGCAAAGATCAGGCAGAAGCAGGCTCAGCCGCAACGTCAGACCTCTTGGAAGGCAGAAAAAAGGTCCAGGGAGGAAGAGCTGATTACTCCGCTGAAGGTCACTCTGGCGAGGCTGTATCAGGAGAACAAAGATAAGTTTCATCCACCACTGCCAATTAGGCAACCCCTCGAATAGAGGGATCAGACTAAACATTGTGCTTTCCATTCCGATTTCGGTCATCAGACTAACGAATGCAGGAACCTGAGGAGGCAAGTGGAGATGTTGATAGCTAGAGGGGAGTTCGCGAGTTATGTTCAAGGCTCGGCGATAGAGCAGAATCGACCGGTGGAACAAATAAAAAGGAGTCATAAACAAAGCTCCCACAATTCACAACCAGTTCGTATAATCAATGCTATCCATGGTCGACCCGAGCCTAGTGAAGAGTCAGAGGAGCTACTCCGGGCGCGCCTGCGGCAGGCGCAGATGAAGAAAAGGGTCAACAGTGTGAAACCTCTACACCAGCAGAGCCCGTCGATGCAGATAAAGTTCTACTGGACAGACCTGCAGCGTGTTCAACTGCCCCATGAAGACCCGTTGGTAGTCAGTTTGACAATGGCGGACTGCTTGGTGCGCAGAGTTCTGATCGATCCTGGGAGCAGTGCGAATGTCATGCCGAGGGACACATTTGATAGGCTCGAGATTAAACCAGAGAGGCTCAAGCCCACTGGAAATCCCTTGTTAGGGTTCGATGGGAAGAGGGTGGAGCCCGTCGGGATGGTGGAAGTAGAAGTTCAAGCTGCAGAACGAGCTCTTATGGAAACTTTTGTGGTTGTAGAAATTCACCCCTCGTATAATCTCCTGATAGGAAGAGGATGGATTCACAGAGTCCAAGGTGTACCCTCAACTCTGCATCAGGTCATGAGGTGCCTCGGACCCGATGGAGATAAAGTGATAGACATTCGGGGGGATCAGGTTGCAGCCAAAGAGTGTTATTCCGTCACACTAAAGTATGCTGGGAAAGGGAAGGCGCCCGTCCGTTCGGCAAGCCCCAGATAGCAATTACAGGAACCTCCGCCCGAGCAGAACAGGGTGGAGGAGTCAGTCGACTTGACCGAAGAGCCCCTTCTGGATGTGCAGATCGATCAGTCCAGGCCAGAACGAACTACCAGAGTAGGTATAAGACTGACCAGAGAAGAGCAGCAAGAGCTAGTGGATTTCTTGTCCCACAATGCCGACGTATTTGCATGGAGTCACCTAGACATGCCTGGAATTAGTCCCTCCGTATCCTGTCATTCCCTGAATGTCAATCCCAATTTCAAACCAGTGAAACAGAAGCAGCGAAGATTTGCTCCAGAACGTAATCAAATCATAGCGGAAGAAGTTGATAGGCTGCTTGATGCGGGATTTATCAGAGAAGTGCACTACCCTGATTGGTTGTCCAACGTCGTTGTCGTGCAGAAGAAGAATGGGAAATGGCGAGTATGCATTGATTTCACCAATTTGAACAAAGCCTGTCCGAAGGACAGCTTCCCGCTGCCTAAGATTGATTAAATGGTGGATGCCACCACCGGGTATGAGCGTTTAACCTTTATGGACGCTTATTCAGGTTATAATCAGATCCCTATGGACCACGCAGATGAAGAAAAAACTTCTTTTGTCACCGAGCGAGGAACATACTGCTACAAAGTTATGCCTTTCGGACTAAAGAGTGCGGGAGCAACTTATCAAAGACTTGTTAGCAAAATTTTTAAGAATCAAATGGGAAAGATTGTGGAAGCCTATATTGATGATATGGTGGTAAAGAGTAGGAAGAAGGATGATCATCTGAAGCATCTGCAAGATGTATTTGATGTACTGAAGCGATATGGGATGAGGCTCAATCCAACCAAGTGCTCGTTCGGTGTGAGTTCCGGACAGTTTCTGGGACACGTGGTTAACCGCAGAGGCATCGAAGTTAGCCCCGCTCAAGCAGAGGCTTTGATTAAGAATGCCGAGCCAAAGACGATCAGAGAGGTGCAAGCCCTCACAGGACGAATAGCTGCATTAAGTCGATTTATTTCAAAATTGTCAGATCACTGCAAGCCGTTCTTTGACACGATTCGGAGCCATGGAAGGCAGGTCTGGGGGGATGAGCAACGACAAGCATTGACTCATTTGAAGGAATATATGCAGAATCCACCAGTCCTGTCAGCCCCAGATCCGGAAGAAAAGTTATTTCTATATCTTGGAGTATCTGGTGTCGCGACAAGTGCCGTTCTGGTTCGTTGCAAGGAAGGGGTGCAATACCCGGTATTTTATGTAAGCAAAACAATGACAGAGGCAGAACAAAGATACTCAAAGGCCGAACGGGTGATACTTGCACTTGTAAATGCAAAAAGAAAGTTGAGGCATTATTTCGAATCCCACCCCATAGCTGTTCTAACAACTTTTCCAATCAGAACGCTTATGCACAAGCCAGAGCTCTCGGGCAGAATGACAAAGTGGGCCATAGAGTTGAGTTCATTTGACATAACGTATGAGCCGAGAACAGCTGTCAAAGGGCAAGCGGTGGCCGATTTCCTGCTAGAATGTGATTCCGAGGATACGGAAGAAGACCTTAGATGCGGCTCTTGGAAACTTTTTGTGGATGGCTCCTCTAACCAGATGGGGGCTGGAATTGGGATCAAACTGCAAACCCCAGAGGGTACTTCCTTGAGTCAAGCACTCAGACTTGAGTTCCGAGTCACCAATAATGAAGCGGAATACGAGGCGTTGCTAAATGGGTTAAAGTTGGCCAGAGAGCTACAGATCAAAAGTTTGACTGTGTATAGTGACTCGCAGTTGATTGTTCGGCAGGTAAATGGTGAGTACGCGACCAACGATGACACGATGGGGGCATATCGTTCTGCCGTTCTGCATAAAGCCAAGGACTTTGCAAAGATTGAATTCATACAGTTACCGAGGGAACAGAATGCAGATGCGGACCGGTTAGCATGTAGTGCTTCGAGTTCCGGTGAAACATTGGCGAGGGTGATTCCAGTAGGAATACTGACCCAGCCATCTATTTTCGAAAAACCCTTGGACTCTGACCCTTGGCAAGTCAACGTCATACCGTATGAACCGAGTTGGATTGACCCCATCATCACTTATATTCGAGATGGCATTTTGCCTATGCAGAGGGATGAAGCTAGGAAACTCAAAAAGAATGCTGCAAAGTACGCCATCGTGCGTAACCAGCTGTACAGAAGGTCCTACTCTGGCCCATACTTGAAGTGTGTCACCCCCGCGGAGTCGCAGCAGGTATTGCGAGCTATTCATGAGGGTGTGTGTGGCAATCATTCTGGGGGGCGATCGTTAGCGCATAAAGCAATGACACAAGGGTATTTCTGGCCAAACATGTCAAGAGATGCAGAGGAGTTCTCTCGAAGGTGCGATAAATGCCAACGATATGGACCATTGATCCACCAACCACCTGAGGAATTGCACGTAATGGCCTCGCCATGGCCTTTCGTGCAATGGGGGATGGATGTGGTCGGTCCTCTGCCAACTGCAAGAGCTCAGAACAAGTATGTGTTACTGGCCATGGATTACTTCACTAAATGGGTGGAAGCAGAACCATATCCTAGCGTGACTCAGACTCATGTGAGACGATTTATTTGGAACAATATTATCTGCCGTTTCGGCGTTCCAAGATCAATAGTCATGGACAATGGCACAAACCTCGACAGCAGGCAAGTAAGAGAGCTGCTGGAGGAGTATGGAATCAACCAGAAGTTGGCTGCAGTAAGTCATCCTCAGGCCAACGGACAAGCAGAAATCACAAACAGAACCATTTTCGCCTGCATTAAGAAGAAGCTGGAAGACCATAAAGGGAAGTGGTTGGATGAGCTCCCGAACGTTCTATGGGCTTACAGAACCACCCCAAGGCGGCCGACTGGGGAGAGCCCGTTTGCAATGGCATATGGTACCGAGGCAGTTATACCGGTTGAGCATTTGGTCCCCACTATCAGAAGCTTAGCATGGAGTCGAGATCAGAACGACAAGATGTTAAGATTGAACCTCGATATGATAGACGAAAGGAGGGACACAGCGGCTATAAGGTTAGCATCGTATCAGCAAGTATTGGCGAATAGTCACAACAAAAGAGTAAAACACAGGGATTTTGCCCCTGGCGATCTGGTTTTGAAAAGAAAGGTGGGGATGGTCAAAAAAATGATGCCACCCTGGGAAGGCCCATACAGAATTGCAGAAGTCATAGGCAAGGGAGCATATACGTTGGAAACCATGGCGGGAAGGTTGGTCAGTAAGCCCTGGAACGCCACGTCTCTGAAGAGGTACTACCAATAAAAGCTAAGTTTCGGCTTTAATTGGATGTTGTTTGTTGTCAATCAAATACGTATGAATGTGCAAGTTACTGAAGTTTACAAAAAATAACTTTCTTTTCCAACGGCCTACTAAAAAATGAAAAGCCAAGTGGCAAGTGGCATTCTAGCCGAGCGCCAGGCACTTAAGCAAGATAAGTGGCAGCTGACACCATAAGCCGAACGCCAGACACTTGCTAAAAATTTAAAGCCAAGTGGCAAGTGGCATTCTAGCCGAGCGCCAGGCACTCAAGCAAGACAAGTGGCAGCTGGCACCATAAGCCGAACGCCAGACGCTTGCTAAAAAATTTAAAGCCAAGTGGCAAGTGGCATTCTAGCCGAGCGCCAGGCACTTAAGCAAGATAAGTGGCAGCTGGCACCATAAGCCGAACGCCAGACACTTGCTAAAAATTTAAAGCCAAGTGGTAAGTGGCATTCTAGCCGAGCGCCAGGCACTTAAGCAAGATAAGTGGCAGCTGGCACCATAAGCCGAACGCCAGACACTTGCTAAAAATTTAAAGCCAAGTGGCAAGTGGCATTCTAGCCGAGCGCCAGGCACTTAAGCAAGATAAGTGGCAGCTGGCACCATAAGCCGAACGCCAGACACTTGCTAAAAATTTAAAGCCAAGTGGCAAGTGGCGTTCTAGCCGAGCGCCAGGCACTTAAGCAAGATAAGTGGCAGCTGGCACCAAAAGCCGAACGCCAGACACTTGCTAAAAATTTAAAGCCAAGTGGCAAGTGGCATTCTAGCCGAGCGCCAGGCACTTGCCATAAACAAACACACGGCAAAGCTAATATAAAAGAAAAGAGAGAAAAGGTATATATGTATTGAAAATAGGTTGAACAGAGCACAACACAAAGGGAAAAAGAGTTATGTCATTTCATTGATATTAAGCATTGAGTTTACAAAAAGTGAGATGTCCATCGTTACAAAAAAGGTATGGAATCGAAGAGTCCGGAGGAGCCCTAGCTAGATGCCTCAGTACCAACAGCATCCTGGTTGTGCCGACCCGCCTCCTCGGTCCCATCAGCCGTCTCACCTTCACGAGGTGGGGAATCAAGATGAATGACTGAATCGTTCGGTTGGGGCTCAACGTCAGCAGTGGCTATGGAAGGTACCACAGTTGACGATTGAGGAGCGGTCAGAGGCAGAGCGGTAGGAGGAGCTGTAATGATCCTTGAGGAAGCAATGTCCTGGCACTCATCGAATATGCGCTCCGCTTCGGTGGGTTCTGGGTTGACATAGACCCCCAGAGGTTCGATCCCTAAATCCTTGTCGACCTCATCTGGAGTGGAGCTGGTCTGTCCCTCATCCGGAACTCGATCGGCGAAACCTTCTCGAAATCCTTGAGCATATCTAAGAGCACTGACCCTTGAGAACCGAGCGTGAAGAGCCAGCATCCCACCGCTCACTCTGCTGATTGCATCGATCAGAGCGGTACGCTCGTCCAGAGCTCTCTTCTCAAAAGCCATCCGAGCAGACTGTTCATCAGCCAGAAGGCGCTGGAGCTCTGCCTTTTCGTCTCTGATTGAATCACGCTCAGTCTGCCAGACGCTCTTTTCAAGCTGGAGGGCATCCTTCTCATCCTGAAGAGAGTCATTCTCCTTCTTCAGGACATCTCTCTCTCGTTCAGTTTTTTCAAGCCGAGCCAGTACCTCGGTATTCTTGATGGCGAGAAGGTCGTTTTCTTTATTAGCCACCTCCAGGCTATCAGAAAACTTACGAGCCCTGGCGTTCCCCATCTCCACCTGCTTCTGCATAGCCATCATTCCGAACAATGTCTGCATAGATGTACATTAATAACGGTTAAGCCAATAGTCAGGTCGGGCGAAGGCAAGACCAAATAATATGAGAGAATTCATGAGTTGGAAAATAAAAGTCACCTCCATAGCAGATTGGGGAAAGCGGCTGAACACATCCTTCTGGGATAGGCCCTTTGCCGCCTCAAGGTCTTTCAGAGTCCACATGCTCCTATAGTACGCCATGGCGGTCTGGCCATCCTTCAGCATGGTCTCGTTCGGTTTCACGAACGTCCCATCCGTTCGGGTGTACCGAGGGGCCCATGGCGGTAAGGTGGGGATAAAAGGGGGGCCTGAAGCAGAAGCAGAGGCACCAGCTGCAACAGGCCCGGAGGGAGCAGGAGCTCTGATCGGGCGATGCAAGAGAGCACCCGGCCCGGAGACCCGGGTCCTTCTTATGAGAGGTTCCTCCTCAGGATCGACTCCACTGTCAGGATGAGGCCTTTTGCCTCGTTCTTTGTCCCGAACGCCCCCCGCGGCAGCAGGAGCTGTGGTAGTTTGGGGAGACGCGCTCGGGTTGGCAGCAGGGGTACTGACAACGGAGTTAATAGCCACTGTGCTCGGGATAGTGTCAGAGATGGTGGCTGAGGAAGAGGCTGATGCTGGAGAGGAGGTCGCCCCAGCAGCAGGAGTGGCTGGGGGAGTATTTTTCTTCCTGCCAAAAGAAGGAATCTGAAGCCTGCTCATGTTGTAGCCGAGTGATGAGAGCGCTAAGAGGTTGTCTGAAGTGAGGAGATCTGAGCAGGAAGGAATATCGTTCAGAACGTATTTCTTCAAGTAATTACTCCTATCCCTGCAAACACTGTAGCTCAAGTCATCACAAGGTATTCCTAAGGAACGGTATAAGAAAGTACAAAAACGGGGAACGCATGTTTCGCAGGGGCAATCATGTTTATGAGATTTGAATTTCTTATAGGAGGAAACAAAACAGACACCAAAGGCGCTCGGGATTGGGTAACCCTCTGCAGTCGGCGAAGACCAAGCCCCACTAATGCCCACGATGCTATCCCTCCAACCCTTTTCAGATTTTATTGTGTCCGTACATATGGACATCTTCTCGAACGGGTAGAGGTGGTAGAAGGGCTCGTTAGTACGGATCTTACTGACCTTATAACACAGAAGAAGATCTATGAGGTCAAGGTCCAGATTTCTGTCACGCATCAACAGGAGCATAACGGATATGATTCTAAAGAAATTGGGGTTTACCTGCAGGGGGGATATCCCCAATCTATTGAAGACATAACTAAAGAAAGGGTGCAGAGGGAACCTACGACATTCAATTGAAGGTTCGTGAATAAGACTTCGCCGGGCAGGAGGCCGGCACCGGTCATAATGTTAACGTCCTTAGGGCAAACCCTAACTTCGATGTTGTCAGGAAGTCTAAGTCTCATACGAAGAACATCCAGATCTACAACCATGGTGGAAGTGCTTGAAGGATCTAAAAGGGGGTAAAAAGAAGCCTGCCGAAAGTAAAAAGGAACAAAACTAACCTCTGAGGACTGCAAGATCGCTGGAAGAATGACTCTTGAAGGATTTCACCAGAAAAAGCTTAGCACTGTTCTAAAAAGAGAGAGATTTGACTGATGATGGAGACGGTAAAAGGCGTGAAGTGGTATTCTAGAGCCTTATAAAGGCGAGGGGGGCCCGAGGGCCGAAGCGTCAGGAAGGGGAGAAATTCATCGAGCCCCGGAACATTGATTCTGGATCTGACCGTCCGTTCCCCCACGTGGTTTTCTCGAGCCGTCAACGTCATGATGAGACGCCATCAATAATTACCCCCTTATTAAATAAGGGGCAATTATGGGGGCAGTTGAGGAGGCCCAGGACGACATGGGCCGGATCTGACTTGCAAGCACGACATCCGGTCCGTATAGCTGGGCCGGCCCATAAAAAGACACTGCCATATGGGCCGAACGCGAATAAGCCCATCAAAGGTGACCAGGACTTATGGAGGAACAGGCCCAGATCCAGCAATCCGTCAATATTTGTAAATATCTTGTAAATATCTATAAATAGGAGAAGGAATGGAAAGAATGGGGGAGATCTTTTTGTTGAAATGTAAGAATTCTAGAGAGAGAAAGAGAGAGTGAATTTCTTGCATCTTCAATGCACCACCCTGCTGTCTCAGGACCAACAACAAGCTCACCAAATACTGGTGCCCACTGCCTTGGAAGTTGAAACTCCAAAAATTGATAAAGTTCTTCAATTGGAGGTTTAACTGCATCCCAAAAAATTCACAAGCTTAAAAAGAATGCAATTTAAATTTTGCAAGACTCATTCTGCAAATATTAACCAGATTAACTGAAAAAAAAAAAAATGATCTTAGAAGAGCATGAAGCTCCTATGAAGAAGTATTAGGCTTAATCTGCAAAATATGCAGATGAAGTATCGTAAGAAAAACATATCAGACAGCTGTGTTTGTTGACCCTCTCCTAGAGAAGTAACTGTAATTGGCAGACGTAGCATCATGAAACAAGCATATAATTACAGATACAATTATAATTCCGTATAATAAACAAATATGTATGGTACAATATAAACTGGTAGTCTCAAAAGGATTCAGACAAAGAAAAACCACAAAAGACCACTTGTTAAAAGAACTTGCTGGACATAAAAGATGTGTAAATTTTCTTCCTTGATACACTTAAAAATAGCAAATAGATTATTTTCACAAGGGTCAACTCATGGCCCCATGTCCTAATGTTCCAACAAAGGAGATCTGCCACTTACCAACTATCTCCTGACCCATTTAACATTGAGAAATTGTTGATGCAAAGATCAATGAAGCATAAGTAGCCCAACATGCTAAATTACTGCTTGATGGGCCGATAGGGAATTTATTTTCTTGATTTCATGAAAATAACCATCGAACTTTAGTCCACACTAACATAATAAAAAACCTTTTTTTCTTCAGGGAGCCAATCTAACGCTATTGTGGGCATTGGAATTAAATTTTCATGAAGATGCTTCCTCGTGTCTGCTGAAGTTTTATTGTTATTATTATTATTTTGTTCAAAACATGCAATAAATGAGTATTGTTACTTGTGGTTAATTTGGGAGCAGCAGCATTTTCCCTTAAAGTTTGAATTTTTATGAATGCTTGGAAATTTCCTATGCTAGAGACCTTGATATTATTATTATTATTATTATTTTAGTGTCAATAAAGAAAACTCTAGATTTATGTTCTATAAAATGCATGTTATATATGGTACCGTACCAATATGTGGTTGAAATTTTTTATTTTTATTTTTGATAAGTAAAATATATATATATATATATGAAGACCTCGGTGTTCGTGTGCAGGATGATCCCTAAAGAACTTTGGAATGTGAGTATAACCGAAAAAAAAGTGGTTCAAGTTTAAGGATGTTTAAGTTAAAATTTTGATTTAATTTTTCTTATTTTTACCACAATCCGAGTTTTTGGAAAAGGGGGTTGTAGTTGTAGATGCAAGAAAATTCTCTTTCTATTGATGGAAAGTTATTCTCTTTCACCAAACACTCTGCCTATTTCCTTATCTTTCTATATTTATATGCCCGTTTCATTGACCTACTTTGGAAGCATGTCGTGCGAGCTGCTGGACTGATGGGCCGTGTCTCTGATTTCGGGCCAGCCCAATCTTCCATTCGTTTATTACTTGGGCCTTCTGATTCTTTCGGCCCAATTGGCCATTTGAATGTGACCCTGCTTGATTACACGTGGAGGGCCTCTATTGGTAATGGTGTTGGGGCTATTTTTGCCCTTTCACCTGCCCCCTAATCTTACTCTATTTTAATTAGGGCGAGATTAATGATATTGAAATCCATACAACTGACGGCTCGGTGAAATGATGTGGGGGAAATACAAACTGCTGACTCGTCTTCCCAGATCTTGGTCTTCGTGATGTCATCATTGTATTGACTACTATGTTCCCTCGTTTTCCGAGCTAGATCTCATTTATAAGTGTGATCCGGGTTGATTTCGTTCCTTTGCTTGGTTACTTTCATCTCTGGCTCTCTTCTTCTTTCCCGTCTCCGGTCGAAAGGATTTCTCTTCGGTGAGATTGTTGTTTTCCTGGTGGCGAGCTCTTCTGCTTTCACGTCTCTTCTTCTCCGTTTTTTCAAGGTCAGTCTTGTTCCCTCTTTTGTTTCTGAAAATTTTTACCCTTTATTTTTCTGTCTTTTCCTTTTCCCTTTCTGTTGAGTTTTCCTTGTTATATCCACCATGGTACTTGATGTCGATGTCCTTCGTCCCCTGTGTGAGATCCCGTTGGATGTCTATCTTAGACACTGTCCAAGGAATGTCAACATTAAAACTGGTGCCGGTCTAGCGGAAGGGGAGATCCTCTTCTCCGCCCTTCATTTGAACGTAATTAGGTTTCCGTTACACCTCTTCTTCCACGTCGTTCTTAATAAGTTAAATCTCTCGCCATATCAAGTAAATACTAATTTCTTTAGGATTATGTCCATTCTCATGCTTCTTAACCAACAAAGAAATCTGGATCTGACCATCCTTGATCTCCTTTTCTGCTATAAAATGTGTAGGATCCACCATACTGAGATGTACTGTCATCTTTTTCCTATTCCTGATCGAACGTTCTGCAATGGCAATCCTGAGTAGGCGGTTGGAAAAAGAATATCATAGCTGTTAGGGGGGATTGGAAGGTCGCATCTTCCAATCGCTATCTGATCCCTATTGACTTTAATAAATGTTCTGTTCCTCTACATGTCAACTATAAAAAACATAAGAGCGAGTGCATTTATGAAATCTGCCTTCCCTGCTTCTGCTCGTTTGTCTGTTATCACCTTAATGTTCCATATGACCTTCTGGACTATAGCATTTGCAGGGCCAGGCTTCAATATTTGGAATAGAACGTGTGGTGCAGTGTCCCTTCAACCCCAGGACTACTGACTTCGGAGTCTCTCGATAACATTTCCTTTGAGGAGATCTGCAGGGATGAGTTACAGATGCCATCGTTCAGCAGGAACAAACATTCTCCGCGACTTAGTCAGGTTACTGCTGCTAGTCAAACTGGCTCAGTTCAGCACCAGCTGACCGCTCAAGAAAGATCTAGAGGGAAAAAGGCCGTCCTCTGAGGCAAATAATAAGATTGATGATGATGTCCCATTGGCCCGAAGGCAGAGGATGGTTCGTTCGGAAAGCCCAGCCAGTCAGACTGGGGCAGCTGTTCGAACTGGTACAGCTGGTGGGGCCGTTGGGTCTTCCTCTAGGGGTGCCCCCGGTCCTGTTACGGTTGCCCCATGGATCCTAAAACTGATCAGAACGGATAGGTCTCTAGTTACTGTTAATGATACCATGTTCAAACACGGGTCAACGGCTCTGTCCTTTTATCAGCACATGTGGACCCCCCATGATGTTCAGGTGCAGAGGGATTTATTCCGGAGGGAAATGTTTTCTCGGTTCCCTCTCTCAGCGATGGAGGTAACTTTGTTTTGATGTCTTATTTTTTCCTTGCAGTATTTCTATGCTTGTTCTGTTTATACTCTTGAGTGGAATAGATGCCTCTTCTGGCTATGCAGACCCTATTTGGAATAGCTACCATGCAGAGGCCTTTGAGATAGCTGATCATTGGCTGCTGATCTAACAAAGACTAAGGCTCAGCTGAAGAAGTCAGAGATCAAACGTTCCAACCTGGAGAAGGAAAAGGGCAACCTTTAGGGTGCTCTTGAAGATGAGCGATCCACTCGGATTGCTGTAGAGAGGAAGGCCTCTGATGATTGGGCTGCCTTGCTAGGCGTGCTGAGCAGAGTTGAGGGTGGTGTTAAGGCTCTCCATGCTCATTTCTCTAGCTGGGGCCATCAGATATGCTCAAGGATACAGAGATGGGTTTACCGATTGCTCCCCTCCCGAAGGACATGGAAAGTCATATGAGGATTCGGACGACTATGATCATGGCTTACAGATCGATCCTTCGGGCGTCTACCCCGATCCTACTCCTGATCATGCTAAGCTTGTCTTCAAAGAGTGCAGGGAAATTGCAACTTCTATGAACAATTCTCCTGTCCTTACTCTTCAGCTTGCTAATTGTGCTTTGGGGATCTCTGTTATGCATGCTGAGGTGGTATCCGGTCCGGCCTCTGACGGTCAAGCCTTAGCTTAACCTGAGAATGTGGTGGATCTGGAGTCTCCTCCTCATGAGGACAACTAGGATGGAAATGAGAATGTTGTCTAGCTTTTAGGTCATGCACTTCCTTTTCTCACTTTTTTTTTTTTTTGTAAAGATTCGGCTTAGGGCAATTTTTGTAATACTTTTGACCATGGCATTGAAACATGTTAATGTTATTTTATTTACGATCTTTCTACTGTTATTCACTAGTACAGATAAAAAATTTCTAAGTGTCTGGCGATCGGCCTGTAGTGCTACTTGCCACTTGACTTTTTGTGAAAATTTTCCAAGTGTGGCGAACGGCTTGCAGTGCCACTTACCACTTAACTTTGTGAAAATTTTCTAAGTGTTTGGTGATTGGCCTGTAGTGCCAATTGCCACTTATAACTTTCGTGAAAAAATTTCAACTGTCTGGCGATCAGCCTGTAGTGCCACTTGCTACTTGACTTTGTGAAAATTTTCGAAGTGTCTAGCGAGTGCCACTTAACTTTTGTGAAAATTTTCCAAGTGTTTGGCGATTAGCCTATAGTGCCACTTGCCACTTAACTTTGTGAAAATTTTCTAAATGTCTGACAATCGGTCTATAGTGCCACTTGCCTCTTAACTTTTTGTGAAAAATTTAGTGTTTGGCGATCAGCCTGTAGTGCCACTTGCCACTTAACTTTTGTGAAATTTTTGTAAGTGTATAGCGATCAGCTTGTAGTGCCACTTGCCACTTAACTTTTGGTGAAAATTTTCTAAGTGTCGTACGATCGAAATAAACATGGCGAAAACTGATTTGCTGAAATCGTTAGTTGCCTCTTGGGCCTTTCATTAGCTGGTATTGTCGTCATTACATTATCCTTACTCAAAGAGTAAGGGGAAAAGAAAGAGACAAAAAAAGAAGAAATATAGTGGCTTAGGGCCTTCTTTGATCATTTCAGTGATAATACCTCTTTAAGTAGGTTGCATTCCAAGGCTTATCTACTCGCCTTTTAATGAGTTTCTCGAGTCTGTATGTCCCCATTCTTAGGACTTCCATAATTCTGTATGGCCATTCCCATGGAGGTTCCAATTTTGGGATGATTCCCACTTTCCTTTTCAGGACCAAGTCTCCTGCATTGAAGTCCCAAGACTTGACTTTTTTGTTATGGCTATTCATCAACGTTTGTTGATATGAAGTTAGCCTAATGGCTGCTTGCTCTTGCTTCTCCTCTATCAGGTTGAGGTTGAACTCGAGCATATTATCATTCTCTTTCTTATCCCACGTTAAGCTTCGGGCAGTGGGTACTGCTTACTTGATCAGGATCATGGCCTTCGTCCTGTAAGCCATAGCGAATGGGGGCTGATACATATAAATCTACTCTTCTAACTCACCATGCAAGAAAGCAGTCTTGACATCAAGTTGCTTATGCTTGAAGTCATACAGAGCAACTATAGCAAGTAACACCCGGATTGAGCTATGTTTCACTATATGAGAAAACACTTCATTGAAGTCCACCCCTTCTCTCTGTGTATAGCCCTTCGCCACCAAGCGTACCTTGTACCTCGTATCTTCCACCCCTGGAATTCCTTCCTTCTTCTTGAAGACCCATTTACAGCCCACAATCTTCTGGCTCTTAGGCTTCTTAACTAGCTCCCAAGTCTGGTTCTTATGAAGAAACTCAATCTCCTCACTCATGGCGACAAACCACTGTGCTAACTCTCCACCTGTGATGGCCTCATGATAAGTACATGGCTCATCAGTATACTCTGCCACACTAAGTACATAAGCAACCGAATCAGTATGTGAAAACCCATACTTCTCAGGTGGCCTAATATCCCTCCTAGGCCTATCTCTAGCCACACTATACTGCTACAACTGTACATCTCCTTAAGTCCAAAATTGCACCTACTTGTGAGTCAACTGAACAGGACTATCCTCTAATTGAACCTCTACATGCTCCACCTACTCATTGACACCTCGAGCTTTCCCTGAATCAACTACCTCCTTCTGCGGAGTAAGCACCGTAGACTCATGAAAGATCACATCCCTGCTAACAAGTATCTTCTTTCTCGAAGCCTCTGGGCACTATAATCTGTATCCCTTGACCTTTTCTGGCAATGCATCCTTCCCCTTCAACTCTTGGATAACCCTTGTTGAACCAACAAAGCCTGCATCCTAACCCGCCACAGGTTGAAATCGTTTTTGCCGTTAAACTTCTCAATTTCTAGAAACTTGGACGACATCCCTACTTCGTACCGAAAGCTCTGATACCAATTTGTTATGACAAACGCAACGAACTCAAGTTGAATCAAGAATCACGATAGAAAAGTAAACACACCACACAAAGAATACAAAGCTTTATACATGGTTCGACTACAGTCTACGTCCATGGTCGGGATCCGGCAAAAGTTTTCACTATGTATAAAATCGGAGATTACAAGATTTCAGCCCCTCACTCTAAATCCCAGTCTTTCTCTCTACCCACACCCTAAACCCTAAGTGCCCTTATATATCAGGCTACAAGAGACTAATTAGGGTCCATGACCCACACAAAGCTCATCCAACGGGTCATAAGCGAGTCGCAACGCGACTCGGCACCAAATTTGGGCCACAATATCACAGGACCGTATAGGTAAGGTATTACCATTTGTGACCACGACTTGATCTGAACAAGTATATGTTTGTCGGTTCACCATGTGTAAGTCATCAGGTGTCATGTGATTGGTAGCACCAAAATCTGGAAACCATGTGGAATCTGATGGAGAGGAGAAACTCATGGCAAAGAATGCTACAGGAAGATGATCATGTTGTTGTGCATATTTATAGCATTGACAGCATGTGAGCGTACCATGACCCCTACCATGCTGCAAAAATGGCAGATAAGAGGCGAATTGGAGATGGAATTTTGAGAGTAGGTTGGAGGTCTGTTACCACGACTACGATAAACGCCTCTATGAGTATCATGATTATGAGAGGAGCTGTAATACCCTAGTTTTCAAAAGGATAAGATTGGAATTTAAAATTTTATTCTATGTGCTTATGTGTCAAATTGTTTTAATTCATTGTTTTATTTAATTGAATTGTTTTTATTAGGGTTGTTGTTTGGTTATTTAATTTAATTGCATTCCTTGATTTACTTTATTTATATGATTTAATTGGTAGTATTTAATTTAATTGCATTCCTTTATTTAATTGATTTGTGGTAATGATTTAAATTTATGGTTTGTTTTTTTTTTGTTTGTTTTAATTATTTAATTATGTTAAATGGTTTTAAAATTTACGTTAACTAAGGCCGACTAGAATTAGGGTTTTTCCATCGGGGATTAGGATTGGGCTTAGGGTTTCTTAGTGCCTATATATATACTGTTATGTGTCTTCAAATGGTTTAGAACCCTATATACGTACAGTATAATATAGAGAGAACAGAGAGGGAACAGAGAGAGATGGTGAGGAAAACAGAGGAGGAAACGGGGGTTTTGGCATAAGTTAAGGCTAAACCAAGGAGAGGAGGAAGGGGTGCTGCTCATGGGATTGAACTTAGGGCAGCAATGGAGTGGACGACAGTCAAGAGGTCACCGGAAAGTCTGGACAGAGGATGGCAAACCAAACTTACAGAGGCAAGTTCTTTCCTTACTCTCTCCCGTTGCCTGTGTTCTGTGCATCCTTAGACTGTCTCTAGGATTTTAATGGATTACTAATTAAAGTTTACATGCTTGTTATATGTCAATTCTGATATCTATATGCATGAAATTGTTCTGCTATAGTTCTAGTATTTTCTGTGTTTTATTCTGTGTTAAAAGCATAGTTAATCGGTTAAGGTTTTAAACACTATAATTGAATTGAACTATTATGTACAAGGCATTGGGATGTTATTGGATGGTTCTAGGACTCTTAAGATCAAATTTAAGAAGCAACAGAGGGGTAGAAGAGGGTCGAAGATGGAACAGATCGTCGGAAATGAAGAAGGAACAAAGTCGAGGCTCTCAAAGGGGAAATAACCGGCTCTCCCATGGAGAGAGCTGGCTCTAGGCAAGGAGAGACGGTTCCCCCTTGTGGGAGAGCCGGCTCTAGGCAGATTGAGCCTTCTCCACTATTTTGGAGAAGGCTCTGTGATCCTATTTGTTTACAGAAGCAGTTTTGTGCGTTGTTTAGGTCGAATGTGGGTTTTTCTGCACTGTTTGGTCTACTGTGATGGTTTTAAACACTAAACCGTGGAATATTAAAGCCCTAGAATGTATAAAAATTTTTGCATGCTAAGGTTTTAAACGGCAGGAAAAATCTAGGGCAAGTCACGGCAGTTTACGGACTTAGTAGACCGGAAGGACTTAATGGTGCAATCGGTGTCTAGAAATTAAAAAGGGTTGGAACAGGGATTCCAAACATTATATCATGCTGTATTAGAGCCATTTTTAATACATTAATGTGTTTGTACTCAAGGATTTTACCGTAGGAAGGTATATAGCAGTGCAGGTTGTTAACGGATGAAAGATGTTTCATTGCTTAATTTAGGTTTAACAATTTAATGGAGTATGTATATATTTATAAATCTGGTTGTAGGTGCATGCTAGTATCATTTAATTAACAAGTGTGATCTATGCATATCCTGGATGTTAATTGTTGAAATATATAATACTTTTCTGCAATGCATGGATTTAAGCTTGGAACTTTAGTTGCGGTAATTTTAAGCACTACACTGCAATTATTTGGATTAGAGTTTGGACTTAGATTACTGAACTAGTACTTAGGTTATGTCAATCTAATTGGACATTGGCTTGGAATTAATTGAAGAATTAAATATGTATTTTTCTGTCAATTACCTGGATGGATGCTGGAATATAACTTGACGAGTTAGTAAACTTTGTCTTATTTAATTACATGGATGGATTATGGATTTTTATTTGGTGACTTGTTTAAATTATGTGTTTATAAACTATATGGATAATGTGAACTTTATTTGATGTACTGCTTATGATGTTGCATCATTTACGGATCATTTGCATGTATGCACCGGTATAGGACGGTGTCATACGGAGGGATGGATTAGGTCACAACGCTAATTCCTACCCATTCATACATACGGAATGGATTAACTAAAACAGTTAAATCCCACATGGTTTCATGTCCTGTCAACTAAAACAGTTGAACGACATACTGGATGGTTGGTTATATTTCTGTATTAGGAAGGATAGGGTTTTAACTAAAATGTTTAAATCCTGATTACAAGTTGTGTCTTGAGCAATGAACTGTTAACCGGCATAACATTGTACTTGGAGGGAACTTATATATATAATTGGGATAGGGATTTAATTAAAACATTTAAATCCTAATTTTATGTCGTGTCATGGCAACGACAGTTGAACGGCACTACATTGGTTTAGATGGAAATTTATATATATAAATTATGGTACCGCAATCTGAGCTTGAGTCTCATAGTTGACGGATAGGGTGCGTATATGCAGTAGGATGCATAGCTAGCTATGTTGGTTGAGGTATACCCTATTAGGCTTAGGTAGTCATGTCCACCCAGGTGCGTATTGCATGTTGCCTTCTATTTAGGTTGAGACCCTCAGCATAGTTTGGTGAGAGTCCTGTAGTGTGGATATATATTTATCTATTACGGACTATATAGATATGGTTGAGACATGTAGGATGTATCTACGTATCGGGTCTTTGATTGGATTGTAGTTAGGATAGAACTTGTTCATGGGCCTGACCCACTATTATTTTTTAGGTAATGGACGGTTCCAGATCTTAGATCTTGTTCATGCTGAGCAGAGACAGCTTCTCATTCTTCCGACGACGTATGAGCTTCTTCATGATTTAGCAGTGGAGTTCTTCAGTTGATGATTTCAGAGTTGGAGTTTTTAGGGGTCCACCAGATGGATTCCCGAGTTGTATTAGAAATAGAGAATTTGGATGTATCAGAATAATTCTTTATTAATTTAATTTTTATTGTGGGGTTTCAGTATTTGGATTATCATTCTAGTTTCTTTTCAGCAAATTTTTATTTATTCCTGTTTCCTTATTTGTATTATGTGTTCGTTTATTGCTAATTGATTTGATATCCTCAGGTAATCGAGCGTGGGCCTGGCCAACCCACATCCGAAAATCTGTGGGTATCACAGTTGGTATCAGAGCACTCCAGGTTCTAGTGTCCTTAGGAGTGTTTTTTGTTATAGGACTTCCGCGTCGCGTCTCTTAAAACTTAGAGCCATATTAGGATTTGTTGTACTCTTTTTACGGTTCGCTAGGCGGAGCTTATGTCAATTATATTCTGTAGATATAGAATGGTTGACACTAAGAGGAAGATGGGGTCCAAGGCGAAAGCAATAAAGACCCTAAGGAGTAAAGGAGTGCATAGACGAGTTCTTTGCCAGAAACAAAACTGGGAATCGAATGTTTAGTTATGGGACTGGCGTTATTTAGACAGTATAAGCCAAGAAAGAATTAAGGTATAGGTGTTAGGTCACCGCATACCGGGCTAACACAACTTCAGTTGTTCTCGAAAAAGGAGACAAGAGAAGAGTAGGAGACCGAAGTGGATCCAAAGGGAAGATATTTCAGCGTATCCAATAAAGAGGATACTGAATCTTGAAGATGAAGGATCGCATGAGGGTGCTCTCATTCACTAGCAGTATAGTGAATGATACTAGTAGAGTTGATGTGAACCAATCTACATATAGTTAAATTTGCGTATCATCTCTCCGGGAGTTGGTTAAGAAGTACTCTTTTGGAGGGTTGGAATATGGTGGAGTTCTTATCAAAACGAAGACGGGATTTTATATCACATTTCGGAGTGTATGGGGATTAGGTTGTGACGTTTTAGGTTGCTTTATAAAGCCGTGCTGGACGGTTTGCATTTCGTGTATAAGGAGGATAGGTATTTGCTTAGGCAAACGATGTGCAATTAAGCTATGTTTAGCGGAAAGGTTTCAAGGTTGGATGCTTACCAATGAAACTATGAAATGAACTTAGGCGAGAAATTTGGCAACTTGAGTTCAAAGGCGGTTTTCTTCTCTGGAATGGAGGATGTCTTAAGTAGAATTATATTTTGGTTGTTTTGTTATATTGTGTGTATCTACGTGTTTCATTTTGTTGTTATGTGTTACATTTTGTTATTACGTGTTTCATTTATGTTACTTGGTTTAGGATTTGGAATATGGTTTAGTAAGGGGCACAAGTATGTGATCAGCCGACTATGATTTTAATGACATGGAGTAATAGCGCTATATGCGCTAGGATTTATGGATATATGGTCATAGGATTGGGTAAAGAGACAAACTTCTAGCCAATCTATTGGACTTGGATATGCATCAATATGGTACGCTACTAGGGAAGGGATAGTTAAACTACCAATACGAGTCAAATAACCTACAATAATTAATTTGATATGTTCTATGCTAAGTAGGGATTCGTTTTTACAACGCTAAAAGAATAGTGGTTGTTAATGTTTTGGGGATTCGTGGAGGTTGTGGTAGGTTAAGATCACCGTAATGCCACTATGGTTCGGACGAAGGATTTTGTGCTGGTAAGTACTTATTATAATGACGCCGGGAGAGGAAAGCTTCCTCAATCTATTCGTAAACAAGACATTATTCTCGAGAGTGTCATTTGAAGGGGTTGCTGGAGTTGCACTTGGAGGAGGAACCACAGTATCTACACTGTATAAAATGTGAATTTTTTTTTTTAGGGTCATTATTCACAATAATTAGTTGTTGGTACGACATTGATGACTAAATGGAGGATGGAAAAGTTTCATATTCATCTGAAGCGAGACAAGGATTCAAGTTGACACTTACGTATATTAAAGAAATAAGGTGTGTCAAGGACTGGAAGGAGAGACCGAACGCTTATATAAGGAAGCGGTGTACGGTGTGTATGGAAAGTCATAGTGAATTGACTTTCGCTGAATGGAATTACCAGTTGATTTTAATATCGGTATACTAATCACTAACTGGTGATGCATAGCTACAGTGGCAGGGTTAGTTTTTGAGGATGCTCCGATGTAAGCAATGGGTGTAAACAAAAGCTAATGGTACCACACCAATTGGTATTTCCTGTAGACAAATGGGAAGAAAGATGTAAGGACTGAAGTTCACACCTCTTAGTTCTTTATTTATCCTGGTGAAACCAAAACGCTTCATGGGGTGAAGCCGAGGTTTGGGGAATCGGCAAACAGATGGATGTAGTGATTTTGACATCATTTCTAATATGATCGAGATGGACCATTTGAGATTCCTAGATCCTTGTAGACATTTTCTATGTTCAGGAGGAAATGATAGAACATTTTCACAGATTTGGATGAGGGGTTACTAATTTTTACAAAGGGTCAGGATTTTGGTTGGGATGTTGGTTAGTTTCTTTATTAAATCAACTAAATTCTGGTTTATTTCGAACTGGTGGGTCATCAGTTCATCTGAATAGAGGGGAATACAAGACGACTTAGATGCATCAAGGTGGTGATTCACACTTTGCATTAAGTTCTGTTCGGGGGAAAGGAATAGGGAGGTGGACGCTCTCAACAACCGATCTTATATTTATATCTTGCGACTCATTGTTGAGTTCATAGTTACAGTTTCGCCTGAATAATAATGACACTGGCTATTATCACGGAAATTAAGGAAAACAACTGCATATTTTAAGGTTGATCTTTGTGGAGGTGTTACTTTACTCAACTAGAGCTTAAGGTACTGACGGAGGTTTAGTGGTTTCTGTTAGGGTTGTTGGAATGAATTGCGATTTAAAATCGGCACTTCTTCTTAATGTACTCGGATAATTATAAGGTACAACAGGACTTCGACTGTCGGGTCACGTGAACTGGATGATGTAAGACATGTTCATTTGTCTATCTGGATTGGTTGTTTTAAATTAATGCGTTTGATATGCATGCTCGGATTATATGATATTTAGTTCTCTGTTAAGTTTAAAATCGGTATATGGTTCCATTAAGGCATGGTTGATTGGCCAAAGTCTAACTAACTAGACTTAAGGTGACATGGTTTATTTGCCAAAGGCATGGTTGAATGATCGGCATGGTTGATTTGTCAAGTATAACTAAATACACTTAAGGTGGCATGGGTGATTTGCCACAGACATGGTTGAATTGCCGGCATAGTTGATTTGCAACGGTTATCACAATATACAACAAGGGGGCATGGTTTATTTGCCAAAATATAAATAACTATACTTAGGGAAGCATGGGTTAGTTGCCAAGTTATGACTTAATATATTCGTACTGATAGAGTTGAGTCCACACGAGAACGAAAATGAATTTTAAAAGAAATAATTCAGAGTTTCGTGAATTCCGAGGATGGAATTCCTTTTGTTAGGGGGGGAAGAATATAATACCCCTAGTTTTCAAAAGGATAAGATTGGAATTTAAAATTTTATTCTATGTGCTTATGTGTCAAATTGTTTTAATTCATTGTTTTATTTAATTGAATTGTTTTTATTAGGGTTGTTGTTTGGTTATTTAATTTAATTGCATTCCTTGATTTACTTTATTTATATGATTTAATTGGTAGTATTTAATTTAATTGCATTCCTTTATTTAATTGATTTGTGGTAATGATTTAAATTTATGGTTTGTTTTTTTAGTTTATTTTAATTATTTAATTACGTTAAATGGTTTTAAAATTTACGTTAACTAAGGCCGACTAGAATTAGGGTTTTTCCATCGGGGATTAGGATTGGGCTTAGGGTTTCTTAGTGCCTATATATATACTGTTATGTGTCTTTAAAGGGTTTAGAATCCTATATACGTACAGTATAATATAGAGAGAACAGAGAGGGAACAGAGAGAGATGGTGAGGAAAACAGAGGAGGAAACGGGGGTTTTGGTCATAAGTTAAGGCTAAACCAAGGAGAGGAGGAAGGGGTGTTGCTCATGGGATTGAACTTAGGGCAGCAATGGAGTGGACAACAGTTAAAAGGTCACCGGAAAGTCTGGACAGAGGATGGCAAACCAAACTTACAGAGGCAAGTTCTTTCCTTACTCTCTCCCGTTACCTGTGTTCTGTGCATCCTTAGATTGTCTCTAGGATTTTAATGGATTACTAATTAAAGTTTACATGCTTGTTATATGCCAATTCTAATATCTATATGCATGAAATTGTTCTGTTATAGTTCTAGTATTTTCTGTGTTTTATTCTGTGTTAAAAGCATGGTTAATCGGTTAAGGTTTTAAACACTATAATTGAATTAAACTATTATGTACAAGGCATTGGGATGTTATTGGATGGTTCTAGGACTCTTAAGATCAGATTTAAGAAGCAACAAAGGGGTAGAAAAGGTTCAGAGATGGAGCAGATCGTCGGAAACGAAGAAGGAACAAAGTCAAGGCTCTCAAAGGGGAAAGAGCCGGCTCTCCCATAGAGAGAGCCGGCTCTAGGCAAGGAGAGACGGTTCCCCCTTGTGGGAGAGCCGGCTCTAGGCAGATTGAGCCTTCTCCACTATTTTGGAGAAGGCTCTGTGATCCTATTTGTTTACAGAAGCAGTTTTGAGCATTATTTGGTTCGAATATGGGTTTTTTTGCACTGTTTGGTCTACTGTGATGGTTTTAAACACTAAACCATGGAATATTAAAGCCCTAGGATGTATAAAATTATTTGCATGCTAAGGTTTTAAACGGTAGGAAAAATCTAGGGCAAGTCACGGCAGTTTACGGACTTAGCGGACCGGAAGGACTTAATGGTGCAATCGGTGTCTAGAAATTAAAAAGGGTTGGAACAGGGATTCCAAACATTATATCATGCTGTATTAGAGCCATTTTTAATAAATTAATGTCTTTGTACTCAGGGATTTAACCGTAGGAAGGTATACAGCAGTGCAGGTTGTTAACGGATGAAAGAGGTTTCATTGCTTAATTTAGGTTTAGCAGTTTAATGGAGTATGTATATATTTATAAATTTGGTTTTAGGTGCATGCTAGTATCATTTAATTAACAAGTGTGATCTATGCATATCCTGGATGTTAATTGTTGAAATATATAATACTTTTCTGTAATGCATGGATATAAGCTTGGAACTTTAGTTGCGGTAATTTTAAGCACTACACTGCAATTATTTGGATTAGAGTTTGGACTTAGATTACTGAACTAGTACTTAGGTTATGTCAATCTAATTGGACATTGGCTTGGAATTAATTAAAGAATTAAATATGTATTTTTCTGTCAATTACCTGGATGGATGCTAGAATATAACTTGACGTATTAGTAAACTTTGTCTTGTTTAATTACATGGATGGATTCTGGATTTTTAGTTGGTGACTTGTTTAAATTCTGTGTTTATCAACTATATGGGTAATGTCGACTTTATTTGATGTACTGCTTATGATGTTCCATCATTTACGGATCATTTGCATGTTTGCACCGGTATGGGACGGTGTTATACGGAGGGATGGATTAGGTCACAACGCTAATTCCTACCCATTCATACATACGGAATGGATTAACTAAAACAGTTAAATCCCACATGGTTTCATGTCCTGTCAACTAAAACAGTTAAACGACATACTGGATGGTTGGTTATATTTCTGTATTAGGAAGGATAAGGTTTTAACTAAAACGTTTAAATCCTGATTACAAGTTATGTCTTGAGCAATGAACTGTTAACCGGCACAACATTGTACTTGGAGGGAACTTATATATATAATTGGGATAGGGATTTAATTAAAACATTTAAATCCTAATTTTATGTCGTGTCATGGCAACGACAGTTGAGCGGCACTACATTGGTTTGGATGGAAATTTATATATATAAATTATGGTACCGTGATCTGAGCTTGAGTCTCATAGTCAACGGTTAGGGTGCGTATATGCAGTAGGATGCGTAGCTAGCTATGTTGGTTGAGGTATACCCTATTAGGCTTAGGTACTCATTCCCTCTCAGGTGCGTATTGCATGTTGCCTTCTATTCAGGTTGAGACCCTCAGCATAGTTTAGTGAGAGTCCTGTAGTGTGGATATATATTTATCTATTACGGACTATATAGATATAATTGAGACATCTAGGATGTATCTGCGTATCGGGTCTCTGATTAGATTATAGTTAGAATAGAACTTGTTCATGGGCCTGACCCACTATTATTTTTCAGGTAATGTACGGTTCCAGATCTTAGATCTTGTTCATGCTGAGCAGAGACGGCTTCTCATTCTTTTGACGATGTAGGAGCTTCTTCATGATTTAGCAGTGGAGTTCTTCAGTTGATGATTTCAGAGTTGGAGTTTTTAGGGGTCCACCAGATGGATTCCCGAGTTGTATTAGAAATGGAGAATTTGGATGTATCAGAATAATTCTTTATTAATTAATTTTTATTGTGAGGTTTCAGTATTTGGATTATCATTCTAGTTTCTTTTCAGCAAATTTTTATTTATTCCTATTTCCTTATTTGTATTCTGTGTTCGTTTATTACTAATTGGTTTGATATCCTCGGGTAATCGGGCGTGGGCCTGGCCGACCCGCATCCGAAAATCTGGGGGTATCACAGGAGCGATGCTGATTGTTATGAGTGTGATGTTGATTGTTATGCCTTCTTCCTCGATTGAAAGAATTTCCATGATTACGATCGCCAGACACGAAGAGAGCAGTAGTTTCACGATCTGGATTTGGTTGATGATAGATTTCCAATTGTTTCTCATTGTTAAGAAGCATGTTGTGAAGTTCTTCAAATGAAAGAGAAATAGACATAATTTAAACGAAATTGACTATAACATCATAGTCAAGATCGAGTCCGTCAAGGACATAACCAATCAAATCCCTATTGGTCATGGGCTGCTGAATAAGAGACAGCTCATCTGACATCATTCTGATACGATCCATATATGCAGTGATTAAAGAAGATTCTTTCCGAATATTGGAAAGTTCATGCTTAATTTGATAATACCTAGCATTTGTTTGGGAAATGTAGGCACGATCTAAGGCTGCCCATGTATCATAAGAAGTCATGTAACCCACAACTTATGCGAGTACTTGATGAGTTAACATAGCATGTAGCCAGCTAAGAAGAATTTGATCTTTCTTCTTCTGTTCAAGGTATTTTGGATTCGGAGCCACTACAGAATTTTCAGAGATAGTGGTTGGTGGAGCTGTGATTGTGCCATCAACCATACTTAACATCTCTGTCCCATAAAGGATGGGGAGAAGTTAGCTTTTCCACAACAAATAATTTAATCTATCAAGCTTGATAGATACTTGTGCCAAATTTGAGATTCCTGGAATAGGTGATGGAAGAGAGGGGAGTGATAGAGGTGTTGGTGGCTTTGAGGAGTTGTGATGGGGATAAAGCTCGTGGCCAGATGAGTTTACTTTGGCTTTCTTTCAACAGAATTGGGAGGTAGTGAAGGCTGAGGTGATGGGGGCAATCAATTCTTTTTTTTTTTTTTTTTTTTTTTTTGGCATGCTCTTTTGAGAAGAGTCTCAATGCTTCCATCATTAATCCTGTCCCCAACAAGAGCGGTGAGGCGAAGGACTTTAGAGCCATTAGTCTTGTTGGGGCGATGTATAAGATTATTGCGAAATTCTTAGCCAATCGGTTGAGGAGAGTTCTAGATGGGGTGATCTCGGACTCCCAGAATGCTTTTGTTGGAGGGCATCAAATTCTGGATTCAGTTTTGATTGCTAGTGAATGCATTGATGCAAGGGCGAGAAGTGGTATTCCAGGGATTGTGTGCAAACTGGATATCAAAAAAACCTATGATCATGATTGTTGGGATTTTTTGTTGTATTTAATGGAGAGAATGGGGTTTGGACAGAAGTGAAGGGCGTGGATTCTTTTCTGTATTTCAATTGCTCGGTTCTCAGTTTTAGTGAATGGATCCCCAGTTGGTTTTTTTGCTAGTTCTCATGACTTAAGGCAGGGGGGCCCTCTTTCCCCCTTCTTGTTTATCATTGTCATGGAGGCTTTTAGCCGCTGATGGTGAGGGCAGAGCAACTTGGGTTCATTCAAGGATTCTGTGATACACTCTAATTTCGGAATACGGGTTGATCAAGTCTAAGCACAAAATCAGAGGATATCAAAACAATTAAAGTATTTCAAACAAGCACAGAGTACAAAATAAAATAAAAAGAATAAATAATACGCTGATGAAAACTAATAAATAAAAATTTCCATTAATAACTTGTCAATGGTTACAACTCAGGAATCCGTAACTCAAAGACCCCTTAACCAAAATCCACCATCCATAAATCCATTAATAATTGCTGAAGTAATACTATCCTACTTTGAAATAAAATAGAAAGAATAGATAAGTCCTCCAGCTGCGGATCCTCAACCTTGAGACTTGAACTTCTAATAACCTGAAAAATAAATCGTGGGTTAAACCCTACGTGTGACGGCCCAAGTTTTTCAACCCGGTGCGTCAGTGATGAATCGAAAGATGACCTGATAACGGATCTGAAATGCGGAAGCAAAAGACAAACAACGGTCTCTAGAGATATAACATGGCTCTAAGACACCATTATGACCCTCAACGAGGTCATGGAACCCAAATGAATCAAATGGGGAAGCAACGTTTCAAAAACGAACAAGATTGAACCTAGGGTCAAAATCGTCATTTCTAGCTTAAAAGTGGGTACCATCGAGCATACCATTGGAAAGACAACAAAAAATCAATGAACTTGGACTCAAAAATCGCTTGATTCGGAGTCCGGATGAAGAAGATATGGCTTACGGAAGAAGAAGGGGCAAAACGGTCAAAAAGGGGACAACTAAGAACATCTAACCGGTTAGGAGACCTTCCTAACCGGTTAGGAAGCCAAAAATCTCAACCAAAGCACTGCCCATGCACTTGTAACCGGTTACGAAGCCCATCTAAACGTTTAGATGTGAAGGGGCAGTAAGGGTGCGACCCAAAAACCTGGCAGCAGGGGTTTTTCCGAAAAAAATGAAAATTTGAGGGCCTAGCTGACATTTTCTGGAAAAACACAAAGAAGAAACCTCCCTTAAAATCGAGTTTTCTACGTGATTGGCAAGGAAAATAAAAAAATACGCAATGTGAAATACCCAAAATGCCTTCCCAAGAAAACTGGTCCAGAGGGTCCAAAAAGCTGCTAAATTTAAAAACTGAGAGCTGAACTTCGGGATCGATTTACGATGCCAAGACGACATTTCCTGGAAAAACACGAAGAAGAAACCTCCCCTAAAATCACATTTTCTATTCAACTATGTGAAGAACGGAATTTATTTCTCAAAAGAAATTCCCAAAATACCCTTAGGTCAGAATGTGCAACAAAAATGAAAAATGAGTCCGTTGGAGGCTCAAAACACAAACGATGTGGTTTTGCCCGGAAACGACTATGCACACAAACGTAACTCACCTATTTAGATGCGCTACAATGGTCCATGGCTTAAAAACATAGCCGATGCAAAATCCGACCCCCAACGGGCAAAAAGGCAAAAATGGACTTGGAATGGAAAACATGGAATCCAAAAATACAAAATGGAGTCAATTGACCGTTTGGCCCTTGGCCACACTTCATACAAGATTAATGAGACCCTATGAAAGAATGAAAATGAAATTCCCACACCCGATGCAACCATGGTGAAGAAATGACTTGCGATTTTTCAAGATTTTCACAATATTTCATGAAGTTAAAAAGTATATAGAATACAATATAATAGTCATTGGCCTCCGGCCTCATCTCATACATATCAAATACATTGAAAGGAGTGTACTTAAGTACACATTACATATATGGAATTAAATATACATATTTTAACATATAAGTCTATAAAATGACATTTCATGCTAACATTCGCATGAAATGGAAACTTGAAAGCTACATGACATCTAAGGAATGCTAGGCGTCACAAACCAAGTCTTCGTACCTGAAATATGCCCCAGTATCGTAGGGGTGAGTAACATAAAGCTACTCATAGGAGATGAGCATGCATCGACCTAGCATTTTACAAATTTATCACCTTAAGGTGAAACATGTTAAAGGGGTTCATGCCACTTAACGTCTATATCGAAATGAGACTTAGGGAGCATCCTAAACTACCTTAGAGTGTTTCTAGCATAAATCACATCATCTATGCCATTTAAACAATATGGAAGCACGTTATACAAAGCAACAAGATATAGGTTCTTAAAGGTATTAACTTGCAATCTCGAATACAGAAACAACTAAAGTGATCATGTCACCTAACGTCTATGTTCTAAATAAGTCTAAGGAATCATCCTAGGCCATGCTGAACAATCAAAACGCAAATTATAACTTCAATGCAATCTAACCACATATAAGCATATTATACAAGGCAACAAAATATAATTTCTTAAAGCTATCAGCTTGGAATCTAAAGCATGAAAACAACGGAAGTGGGTCATGCCACCTAACGTCTAAGTTATAAATGAATCAATAGGATCAATCCTAAGCTTTATTAGAATGTCAAAACACGATTTTCAATATCGATGCAATTTAACCAACATTGGAACTTCCAATACAACGCATAAAGTACAATTTCGCAAAATTAACATTCTGTAACTTAAAATGGAACGACAATTAAGAAACAACAAGTTACAACATCATCTAGTTATCAACTTGAAAATGAAATGCGAAATCAAACAAAGTGAATACTCGGACGTCACGCCAGATCAGACCGACAACATAGTTACTTTAAGGTTACTAGCCCATGGGTAACCTCCTTATGTGCGCACTAGACTACATAGAGGGACTATCCCCCGTACTAGAATCACGTCCTAGCCATAGTCAAACAACGACATCCCCAAGTTTCCAAAATTAACAAGTTATGCAACAACGCATATATCAACAGGAATATGCAAGATAATCAACTATCTACCAAGCAAAACCAAATTTGGAAACCTATACAATACATGCTCTAAATCCACAACTAATATGATATGATGAATGTCGAATCTTCAGTGTGCGATTCATTACATGCTATGCATGAATGATGTTAAATATGAAGTGTGCAAATCATTACGCAAGATAACAATATATTCAATATTGAAAACATAAGCTCATGAGTTTAAATACAACAACAAGGTAGAACTTTAATTAAATCATGCTTATTTAAATCCCAAAGTTCTAAAACAATTTCAAATAGTCCCAAATTAATATATACTAGTAAACAAGTCATGACCAATACAAATATCAAGTTAAAACCTTAATTAAGCTAATGGGACCACAAAATAGATTTTAATTAATTCTTTTAATGAAAATCTTTTGATTTTCAAACTTAACCAAATGCTATCAAATTAACCTATGTTGGAAAACATGCCAAGAACTAATGTAATATCACATTACAAGTGTATTTCATTCAATTTAAGACCATGTGAATTAAACTTTTACTAAAGTTAAATATAAATTAAAAGTTGCAATTCTCATGTAATTAATCCCAATTTAATATATGTGAACAACTATACCTAAGCTTAATTTTCTAGCATGCCACAATACAATTCCAAGTTGTATATCACCATGAGGATTAAATCTTAAACATGGAATTTAATTAAATAAAATGTTTCAAAACCTAACCGAATATTCTAAATCAAATATATGTGAAGCTATATGGTATGTAAATCAAGAATATCAAGTCGGAATTCAAATAGAGTGAATAGTGCACTCGGGGCAAATTAATTAATTAAATTAATTAATAATTACTAATTTTCAAAACACCTCCAATTACTTTCAAATTCAACCATGTTGGAGAGCATGCTAAGGCCTAATTTAATATGCTAACACATATTGATTTTGAGCTAGTTAAGGCCACATGATTTAATATTTTATTCAAGATAAATATTAAATAAAATCTTTATTACTTGTTCAATTTTTCTCAATTTAATATATGTCAATGATCATATTATAGAGTATTATATCACCATGCTACATGTTTAAAACAAATCATAAGCAATCGGGAAAATCAAATCCAATACAAGAAAATTAAATAATAAAATCTCTAGATTTCATATTTAAGCATGCAATCAAATTGTATAAGCATCAATAGCATGTTATATAACAAGAATTAAACCTATAACACCTCCTACCTCAATTTGAGATGAAAATCCTAAATCCCCCACCTAATTGAAACGGCTCCAAATCCGACGAAACTCCTAGGTTTTGTCGGGGACAACACGATCTATATGAATCCCCAAGAAGCCCCATGAAAATCCAAACTTGACCTCAATCCCGAACTCAAAATTTGGTCAGAAATGGTTTCTAATAAGGGGTAATGGTAGAACACAACGAGGCGAACAACAAATGGTAAGGCCGAAGACTTTTCATCAAAGAAAAGTGGATCAAAGGAGGAGAGAGAAAGTGGTAGCCATGGGAGGGAGCTTGGCCGGCCATGGGAGAGGAAGAAGAAGAAGAAATCTGATTTTTTTGTTCTTAAGTCCCATATTTATTGTAAGTCTCAACCCGTAAAGGCCCCGCCAGGTCCGGAAAAGAGGATTTTGAGCAAACGCGCTCAAACGGCAAAACTCTGTGAACAAAAAAGATTTAAAATGAGAAAACATGAACAACGGAAGAAACAGCGTTGAAAACTGAGTCCCGAGCAGAAAGTTCTGCCCCAAACAAGTTCGACGGCAACCGGGTCCAAAAATTCTGAAATTGGAGAAAAACGACCAGAACGGAATTCTAAGAATCCACGACTCGACGAAATGTGAAAATGAATCCCGTACGAAGATCCAGGCTCCAGACGAGACATTTTGCAATAACTTTCGTTAATTGCACAATGCCCCCTACAAAAAGGGTTAACTGCGAAATTGCCCCAGAATGAAAATATCTTCCAAAAGATATTTTCTTAGATGCCCCTGAAATAAAATATCTTCAAAAGATATTTATGAAAAACACCCCAAGAAATGAAAAAGATTCTAAAGAATTGTGCATCTATGCCCCTGTAGACACCGGGAGCAACCAGAGTACTTTCTTGCAAAAGTAAAGATACGTATTTCGAGGAAACCACTCAAGATGAAAGCACGTGAAGTCAAAAACCAACTCCGAGCATGAGAAGTGAGGTTGTGCCAAAAACTGACAAATGGAGATAAGACGAAATAGGAAAAATGACAGAATAGGGAAAAGACAAAATAGCGCATAGTGTCCGAAAAACGAAAAATGCGAAAATGACTCGGTCCTCAAAGGAAGTTGTCAATTCACATGAAAGAGTCTTAGAAACCAATTCTGAGTACTCGAGATGACTCTAAGCGACACGAAACAGAGCTCAAAAAAGAAAATTAAACAAAAAAAATTCATTCGTAAAATTTCAGGAAAAAGGAAAGGAAGGCAAATGACCGGGTCATTACACTACAAGCAAGTTCACTCTACCAGACCTCTGAAAACCAATAAGTAGATCATCTCTGATTAAAACCAAACCTAATAAAGTTTTAAGTTTAATAAACAATGATACGCATATGTATAAATAATTGTATACAGTATAACCTTCACATCCATTAATAGTTTCATTAATTTTCAAAATCATTAAACCACGATTAAAACATAATCATACCTAAACCTATTCAAAACTCGTTCTCTTTTGAAGAGAAACTCCTTAAACCTTAACTCCATTTTAAATAATTATTTAATCATTTAAATAATAAAATATAATTCAAAGAAAATTATATTTAATCCAAAATCCAATAATGAATTTAATTATTTAAACCATACAGCGAATACCTAGGCTTTGATAAATCATCCATGTCTCTACCGATATTATTTTATTAATATATATAAAATAATACACTAACATGTAACTACTAGATTATTCTGATTTAAGAATATCTAATCCTAATCCAACTTATACCTACAATAACCATAGATGTAATTTAAACACCTAATACTCATAACCATTAACTTATGCTTTAGCAAATCAACCATGCCATTGTAAATATATTTATTTATACATTGGCAACTCAACCATACCTCCTTAAGTATATATATTTGTACTTTGACAATTCAACCATGCCTCCATAAGTATATTTATTTATACATTGGCAATTCAACCATGCATCCACAAGTATATATTTTATACATTGGCAATTCAACCATGCCTCCACAAGTATATATTTTATACTTTTAAACTAGCAACTCATCCATGCTTCCTATGTATGTATTTTATTCATATAAATACTTAGGCACTATATTTACACCTATGACAACTCATCCATGCCTATAACTTAATTATGTATCAACTTTAAACTTAATAGTAAGCTAATTCATACGTAAACATCTCCTATAGATTATAAGCATCTCGCAAATTTGTTAACTAGGCTCTCCAGATATATCGAATAAGAATAATAATAATAATCATTTTAATTGATATATATATATACATATACATATATTATATAATATATAAATATGTATAATACCATCCATAATAATCTTTGATTATTTAAATCATATATATACATATATATCAATATATATATATACATACATCCCTCCATACTTATCCTAAACAATTAAACCATATATACACATATATAAATAATTATATATATGTATATATATACACACACTTCCTTCCATAACAATATATTAATTTAATTATATTTACGCAATTTAAATGCTACTAAATATTGTCAGAAATAGTTTCCCATAAATACTCCATATCAGTTTAAATAATTTTCTAACATCATTTCACTAAAATGTAAATATCTCTTAGTATAATAGGAATTTAATAATTAAATTGGAACCATTGGAAAGAGCACGAAAAATTCTTAAATTTGAGCTCAAGAATGACCCAATTTTGATTTAAGATGACTAAGTTATGACCGTTTTAATTTTATGTCACAAACAGGCAAAACTAATTGGCTGAGCTCAAACGCTACTGTAAACGCGCCCACACTGGATTAGCTCACTTGAGCTCACACAAATACACCCACACCAGATTAATCTTCTATTGACCAAACCTAATCCATAGTCCAGATTCACATGCGCACCATACTTCAATGCACCGCGATGCACTAGATCAATCCACTTATATCAAACTTTTTCAACAGCCTATATTAGCATTCACACCATCATTCCATGGGCCATCCCACACTGGATTACAACCCTATTGTTGCGCCAACTACAGACGTCGCCTCCAGTGTGCATATATATATATATATATATATATATATATATATATATATATATATATATATATTCAATAAATATATAAAAATAAATTCTAATAAATTACCAAAAATACCAGAAAAATATCAAAAAATTCCAGAAAATTTAAGAAAAATTCTAAAAATTTTAAAAACACTAATTAACCCCTCTTGGGTCCAGATTCAGCCTATCTGTTGATGTAAACAAAATATACAACACATATATACAACAATAAAAATCTAAAATTCTAAAAATAAAATATAATAATTCATATTTTAAATATTCCGTTCTAACCATCCTTTATTCAATAAATTTAATCTTAGATTTTGATACTCAAGGTGAAATCCTTATGAGTTTTAAGAGGAAAGTTAGAGAGAACTCGCCTAAAAGTTTCGAAACGAAACCGATGCTTTAAGCTTTGATTTCCTCTTCCAAATCCGACGTCCTCTTTTTCAAATCCGGCCTCCTCCTTGTTAGCATTCTCTTCTTCTCTCTCTCTACCTCTCTTATTTTCTAACGTAGAAAACTTTTAACCCTAAAGCCTTATGTGTATATTTATCCACCCATTAAAATCCAAATCCTATTCCAAGTAGGACTACTAAATAAAAGGAAACTAATAATCATTAACTAATATATATATATCTAGACACACATATTATATATAATATATATATGCATATTACCTTCCATAATTAATTATTAATTAATTAAATCATATATACCTATATATATCCATAAATATATATCTACATATATTTTCTTCCATAACACTTATTAATTAATTATATTTATATATAATTAAATATATATTTATAATTATACAAAAATGATTATTTAAATAGTCACAAAATCATGGGCTTTATTAATTAACCCAATAAGGCTTCATTCAAGCCCAATACCATATCATTTGGTCCAACTTTCCTTAAACTCACTCCAATTAATTTAAATAAATAAAATAATTAAATAAATGCTTAAATTAAAACTAATTACATGAAGCAAATAAACAAAATAAGAAATTATAATCAAGTCACACCATACCAATAAAATCAACACATCAATAATTCAATCAATAATTAAATACACACACAACAATCATCATATCAATTACGAAGTATAATTTAATTAAAACAAGACAATTAGTTTAACCACTCGACTAGATAAAAACAAATCATATAAAATAAAATTAATTAAACCCAATTAAATCAAATAAATCATTTAAAAAAAATAAAATAAAAATAAAATTAATTAATCCCAATTAATAAATCTTTTAAAATATCGGGGTATTACAGATTCTCAGTGGGTAAAATTCCGAATCAATTAGTCATCTCCCACTTGCTCTTTGCAGATGACACTATTGTCTTTTATAATGCTAGCCTCCTTTAGTTAAGGTATTTACAGTGTGTATTGGCCTGCTTTTAAGTTGTTTTTGGGTTGAAAATTAACATTGGGAAGAGTGAGATTGTCCAGTAAGCGAGGTGGAGGATATCCAAGTCTTGGATGATACTCTGGGGTATGGTGTTGGCTCTTTCCCGATCTCCTACTTAGGACTTCCTTTGGGAGTCTCATCAAGGAGAGTTGCTGTGTGGGATCCGATTATTAAGAGGTTTGAGAGGAGGCTTGCAGATTGGAAGAAGCAATATTTGTCTAAAGGGGGGAGGGTTACTCTTATGAAGTGCACACTCTCAAATTTCCTGACCTATTTCGCGTCGCTCTTTCGGATGCCCAAGTCAGTTATTCGAAGACTTGATGTGATTCGAAGGAAGTTTTTGTGGGGCGGGTTAGGAGATGAGTTCAAATACCACTTGGTTATTCGGGAAAAAATGTGTTCCCCTATTAAGAAGGGGGGTATTCGAAGGTTGGATGTGTTTAATAAGGCGTTGTTGGGCAAGTGGTTGTGGAGGTTTAGTAGAGAAAGGACCAAGCTTTGGAGGCGCGTTATCGCTTGTCATTATGGGGAGGGAGATGGAGAGTAGCACTCAAACAAGGCTAGAAGCCCAGTTGGAATGGGCTCATGGAAGCTAATTCATAGAGGGTGGGATGAATTCTCTAAACGTATTCAGTTCAAGGTTGGAAGCGGAAGGTTTGTCAGGTTCTGGGAAGATAGATGGTGTGGGGATTTGGCCCTAACTTTCAAATTCCCGCGTCTTTACCGAATTGTTGTGCTTCGAGGTGCTACGGTTGCTGACTATTATCGACTCAATAATGGGAAGGTGACTTGGGATGTGCAGTTCTGTCGACAGTTCCATGATTGGGAACTTTTGGAAGTGTCAGACTTTCTAGCCTTCATTTATAACCAAATGGTGGTAGGGATGGGCATGGACGAGATGCTTCGGGAGGATACCTCTAAAGGGGTTTTCGAGGTTAAGTCATTCTACAATTGTATGTTGGAAAGCCTAGCCCCCTTTTCCTTTGGAAGGCCATTTCGAGGTCGAAACCTCCACTGAAGGTTGCTTTCTTCTCTTGGACCGCTGCTTGGGGAAGCATCCTAACTATTGATAATCTTATAAAAATAAGGCATGTTGTGGTCAACAGGTGTTGTCTGTGCAAGACAACGGGTGAATATGTCAACCATCTTCTTCGTTATTGCTCGATGGCTAGGGATGTGTGGTCTATGTTTTTGGGTGCTTTTGGTCTTACATAGGTGTTCTCAGAATCCAAAGTAGATTTGTTAGAGACTTGGAAAGGGTATACAGTGGAGAACCGAGTCAGAGATGCTTGGAGGGCCACTCCCCTTTGTATTTGGTGGGGCTTGTGGCGTGAGAGAAATAAGAGATTTTTTGAGGGAGAGGAGTCTCCCATCTGGGCTGTTAAATACTATTAAATATAGTATTCTTACTTCTTTATTCTTTTGGGTAAATGGGGGGACTGTAATTCAATGGATTCTCTTTTGGAATTGTGGATAGCTTAAAACTATAGTGTCATCTAGGTCGGTTGTTGTATTCTTTAGGAGCGCTCCCCTTTTGAGCGCCTTTTATAAAATATTACTTATCAAAAAAAAAAAAGCAGAGGCGGTTGAATCGGAGGCCATGAGATCATATTGTGGTAGAAAGCAGAGAGAAATTGTGATACAAAAATAAAAAATAAAATTGGGTAAAGTACATAAACACCCTGAGGTTTGCTATAAGGACAACCCATATACAAATTAGCCTATTTTTGGACAATAACATCTCCTTGTCAGATGTGGGATCCAAACAGAGCCTAAAAACCTGTAAAAAAATCTAATTTGCCCTCCATTATTTTTTAATTTTTTAAGTAAAATATCAGAACACTTAAAATACTGAGTTGCCCTTTCACGCAAATCTCCCCCCTTTGTATGCAATTTTTTTTTTATTTTTTTGGTTCTTTTATGTCATTGGCTCTTTGTACGCAAATCTCACCTCTCACTCTTCTCTAACCCTAACCCTATTTTCACCCGCCAGATTCTCTCTATCTAACCCTCGGATCATGACAACCTCTACAAATTTCACTGATGACAACGACCACCACCACTGATCGTCGGAGACGATCAAATCGGCGGCGATGATCTGACATCTACGCCAAGGAGTCAAACGGTACCTTTTTTTCTCACCTCTGCTCCTCCTATACGTGTGTCGGTATATACTATTGCAAGCGTATCGGTGTGTGCAGTTATATATATATGTATGTATATGTATGCAATTGAATTGAAAAAACAGAGCTTTGCTTCCTACTGTATGTGTGTTGATGTGGTTATATATATATATATATATATATATATATATATATAGGCAATTAAATTGAAAAAACAGAGCTTCTTCATTTAGGAAAAGAAAAAACAGAGCTTACTGTGTGTTGGTGTGTAATTATATATATACAAATATAAATTTGTATATGTAACTAAATTGGAAAAATAGTGCTTCAATTTTTACTGTGTGCTGGTGTGTGGTTATATGTACATATGCAATTGAATTTAAAAATGCAGAGCTTCGATTCACCACGTCTTTATTTATATTCTCTTTCCAAATTACCCCAAAACAAATTAGTATACTCTCCTCAACGAGGAGGATGCTCTGCTTGGTACCAATCAACACTGTACTGTTTGATTTTGATATTATTATAGATGATTATTTATTTATTTTATATAAGTTATTATTATAGAAGATTATGTTGTTGATCTTGGTTTAAATTGGGAAAAATTAAGATTATTATTATTATTCTTGTGGATCGTGACGTCCATGTCGACTTGGTCGGGACCTTCAATTTGTTGAGCAAAATCAAGGAGTTTATGACCACTATTGATTGTCCCAAGAAATTCACCTCGATGATCTAATAAGGCCCGTTGGAGAGAAAACAGAGTTGTTCCTTAGTGCCATACTTAATTTTTGTATTGACATGTTCATTTTAAAATGATACACTAAGCACAGTTTTTGTTTAGAATTTGATGTGCTGATAATTTTTGGTGTTAATGCTCTTATTGTACTGATTGATTCGAGCATGGTAGTATGGGATTGATGTTGTCTGAAATGGAGCATTCAAGTGTACTAATTGATTCAAATTTGCTGTTAAAATCATGCCAATGGTATATATATGGATATAGGTATATATATGTAGAGAGAAAAATTGGAGAAGAGTTATTTGGAACTTGGAATCTGCTATATATATGTGTAGATATACACACATATGTACACACACACACCACACACACACCACACACACACACACACATATTGTTGTTTCAACGGTTCAGAGATGGCTTGCAACACACTGCCACTCCTATCATCATCATCTTCTTCTTCAATCAGTTCTACTCGAATATTCAATTCAATGGTTGGTGGATTTGGTACAGAGGGTTAGTTTTGTCCATTAAAATGACTTAAAAGAAAGATAATTTAAGAATTTGGGAAATTTTCACCAAATAGAAATGACGGTGTCCTATTGCGTATTTATAGTTACAACAATAAGAGAATTATTTGTTTGTTGGTACAACAATAAGAAAGAAATGGAGAGATTCTCCCAACCTATATGAGATTCTCTCAACAAACCTATCTAGATTTTCTTTTTACCCGATTTTCTGATTTAGCCAATATTACCCGATTTTCTGATTTATCCAATATATCTTTAGCTAATCTCTTAACATCTAGCATCTCTCTTCCAAGCAGCCAAACCCATCATGTTTTTCGCTTTCACTAGTTACCGTGGCGTGATCATGACAAGTGTTGGTATTAACATATTCAATGGGTTAGAAATTTAAATGTATTGGATTTTCTCGCCCCCCGCTCCCTACGCACATCAGAATATATCCAATAGGTTCCACTTTACCACCACCACCCTCCGTGAATCCCAAATACCAACATCCATGATTAGCTTTTCTGATTCTCAACCCCACGGTTCTGATCTCCATCACCACACTTTCATGTTTCATTCATCATTCAGGTATGCTTCTCTTTCACTTGAATATTCTCATCCTCACGGCTACAGTTCAGGTTAAGTCGGAGAAGCTTCAAATGCATATACTTTTTTTCTTTTTTTACAAGTATTCAAATGCATATACTCAATGAAGGTATGGGATGTTGCCATGTCTACATGTGAGACTACAATACTCTTAATCAAAATAAAATTAACTAGAAAACAACAAAGCAAAAATAAAAATTCTAATTGCACAAAGATGGAAATCTTACTTACAACGTAAATAGAGATTAATGGCATGAACCAGGAATCCGTTCCCGTCAATTCCACCCAATAACGATGAAATCGGGATGAAAGACATTGAGATCACATCTGGTTCAAGTTGGACGGTTTGGCACCACTTATTATGGGTTAAGTTCATGTTATTGTTTCCACCTCTTCTCTTCCAGAAGAATGTAATATCCTGCATTAGAATAATACATGAGGTTCATGAAAGTGAACTAAGCCCCAAGTTTACTTGAAACCTTGTTTAGACATGTATCACTGCCGTGTGCGTAGAAACATCTACTGCATGCATTATGGGTGACATATGTCTCAAAATCTGACATAGCCATTGGGGTCAAAATTGGAAAACATGAGGTTCTGGAGTTGGCATTCAAGTAAAATTGTGTAAATAAGAACTACAATGAACATGTCACATTAAACAAGGAAATAATGAACTAAACAAGAAGAAGAAAAAGTGATATGTTTAATCTGGAGACTCGTGGAAATATAAAGCATGAATCACACTTGCTATCTTGGTACGTGCAACATTGTGCCCAACGAGAAATTAATGAAACGAGGAATCAAGCATTCAGTTAATTCCCGTTTGCTGTCATAATATGAATTAAAAAAAACAAAAAAAAAATTTACCTGTACAAAATTGACCAAATTAAATTTTTATATTTTGCAAAAAAATCTCACCTCATCCTGTGAGAAAGAACTCGTTGTCCCAGAGCCCATGAAGGCCAGCCCATGTTCCTTGATCTCAAGCTAAAACAGAAATAATGATGCGAGTTAAGAAGTTCTAACCAATATCGAGGTATGTTTGCTAAAAGGTTATTTGTTAATAATAATTAAAGCTTGCAACAGTAACCAAGTTATCAGAATGCCGTATCTATCACTTTGCAGAAACAATTTAAGAGATGATAAATAAAAAAAGAAAGCATACTTCAGAAAACATAAGGATACCAAGCTCGAGCTTGATTATGACGAAAACTTAGGTAAGTGAAAACTGCAACAAAAATTTTCATTTAAAAGAAAATAAAAAATCAAACGCTATCAATTAAGTTAAAAATTCCACTGCATGTTTTGGTACTCTATATCAAAAGGAAATATTAGTCAAAGTTTCACAGTTCTATTTCAATAACATAGAGTCTCCATGCTCACCCCTTTGGAATAAATCGCAGTATCTAGTTACACTTTATGAATTTCTCACGTGCTTCGGTCAATCGATTGTAAATTTTGACCAAACACCCAATTCTAGCCGTAATTTTTTTCATTTTTCTCAAAGTAAAGCTTCACCATTTACTCTATGTAGGGCTGCAAGTTGGGCTGGCCCAACCCAACCCAATCTCAACCCGAATCGGATTGGGATGGACTAACCCGAATTGTACTTAACATGGGTTGAGATCATAACCTGGATCGAATATTTTCGGGCGGGTTGGGTCGGGTAGGGTTGACGAGTTGAATTTTTATTTTTATTTTTTTAAAAATTTAATTTTATATATATATAATTTTTTTTAAAATTTATATATATATTTGATTATATTATTATTAAAAATATATTTTTTTTTAGGGCAATCATTTCTGCCTCCCCAATCGCCTCAATCTCTCCTCATTCTCTACTCTGAAATTGCCCCCCCCCCCTTCTCTCTCTCTCTCTCTCTGCAACTGCAAGCTACAAAATCAACCAAGAATCACAAGTTCAAAACCCATATATTTCTGTTTATCCATCTTTCTGCAAGAATCAAAAGTTCAAAACCTACGGACTTTCTCTCTCTCTGCAACTGCTAACTTGTATGTATGGGTTTTGTTTTAATTTATTTTTGGAAGTCACGGCGGCGGAGGGACGGCAGCTGTGGATCAGTGGCTGAGGCGAGGGACGCCGGCGGTGGACGTCCATAGACGGCGGCAGCGACAGAGAGAGAAAGAAAAGAGAGGAGAGAGAAGGAGAAAAAAAAAAAAAAAAAAAATTGGGTTTTGGGTTGGGTTCGGGTTGAGCCCGAGCCCAACCTGAATATGTCTGGGTTTTGATAAAACCCAACCCGAACATGAACCCGATTTGTGAATATAAGCCCCAATTTCAAATTTTCTAGGTTGGGCTTGGGTTAGGCTGGGTTAACCCGCCCAAGTTGCAGCCCTAACTCCATGTATAAAAGATACTCAAAACAAATGGAGATTTTTAGTGATTTCAGCCAAAGCAAGCAATACAGTTTCATTGAGTAGAATCAAGTCATACACAATTTTGCACAAATTATAGAAATACTAAAGAGTTCCAAAAAATATAGGAACTTTGGATCAAACTGTAGAAAATTCGATAGCATCTCAAATTGACACATTCATGATCTATTATATATTTTAAAAGAGTTATTGATGCAAAGTAAGTGGAAGTAGACTATTTTCAAATAGTTGAACACTCAAAGAAGACGCGACCGAGTTTCCATAAATAGGGGCAGTTGATGATCAGTCCGATTATGTGATTATTTTTTTAGTCTTGAGTCATTTATAAGTCTTTAATCTGTTTTCATGCTTAGGATTTTATTGTCAGTTGGTTTTATTTTATAAGAAATGTGCCTTTTAAGTGAGTCATGTGACTTCTTAAGGTATGTTTTGTAATTTTTAGATCTTTATTCTGCTAGAGAGAATACTAGCCATTAGATTACATTTATTTAAAGGGTTAGGATTATATCTTTGCTAGGGCACCCATTGTGTCTTATAAAAGGGTTGTTCCAAGTTGTATTCACCAGCTTTTGATGTATTATTAACGTTTTAGTCTGCTGTAGCAGCCTTTTACCTCTCCCTTTCTTTGGGATTGAGTTGCGGTTGTTTAAGCTAATTTTCTAGCTTGAATTAGCTCTTTGTTTTCCCTTAGGCTCCGTTTGGTTAGTTGGAATCAACTAGAAAAGAAAGGAAAGAGAATTTTATTTTTATTTTTTAGAGTTTGGATAAATGGAAAAAGAATCGTAATAGAAAATATAGTTTCCCGCATTAGACAATTTTCCCCCAAAACTTTTCTCACACAAAGCATACAAAAATTATATTTTCTCATGATTCTTTTTATTTGACGTTCCTATTTTATCCAACAACTTAAAACAACCAACTTCTTTCTTTTCTAACTAAGTTTCTTTTTTACTGAGTTTCAAATAGGCAAGTTCTCTAACAATTTATATTTTAGTGGAATTCTAAAAGACAGTTCTATCTAAACACGTTCTCTATATGGATGATTTTTTTTTTCCCCAAATATATACATTGCATCTTATATATATATATATATATACACACACACACACACACAGAGAATAATATACATTTTGCTCTTTTTGTGTTTTCTGGTTGAAAGCCAATGAGTCCATGAGCCTAATTTTATTTTATTTTTTTTTATTTTTATTTTTATTTTTTTTTTGTGTGTGTGTATTTTTAAGCTTCCTTGTTTCTATTAAATTAATAGTTAACTTCTACCTAAGAAGTCTTGACGTATTATTTTAATTTAAACAATATAAATGAATATAAATAATTATATTATTAAATTTAATAATTCATCATTTTACTAAAACTTTGCTAAAAATAGACATCATCAAGTACAAATTCATTTATTTTTTTAGTATTTGAAATTGGTATGCACAATCACTTTTTTTTCATTTTCATGCTATCCAAACTAACAAACTAATATTTTCGTACAATTCTCCTGAATAAATTTTCATGCTAACCGACTGCTTGCTAGAAAATAACTTTTCTTTTCATTCACTTCACTTTTCTTTCATTTGCCATTTCTTTTCTTTTCTTGCTTATTTCCATCCTATTGAAGATTTAATGGATAAATCAGTGGAGGAAAATCTTTCAATAATTGATGTTGTTTCCTATTATTGAAAATTTGGTGTTATAGAGGAATCAGTGGAGAAAAATCCTCCTTGTTTCCTATTTTCTAATTCTTTCCATTCTCGTAATTTCTTCTCCTATATAAAGGAGTCTCCACCATTGTATTGTATATGAATTAAGAAATAATGGAATAAAAGAGATGCAGCCGTTTAGGTTTTGTATGTCGTGGATGTAGGCCCTAGTGGCTGAACCACGTAATATCTATGTGTGTTCTACTGGTTTTATTTATCTCTTTACTTCCTTTTTTATGCTTTACAACATGGTATTAGAGCCTAATTTCTCTTCCTAGGTTCGGACCCCTGTTATGGGGTATTCCCTTAGCATCTGAAATGTTGCTAAGGGTTTCTCAGTGCTATTTGTGACTTGTTTGGGCTACCGATTTGTTCGGCAGTAATATTCTTCACCTTTGCCGTGTCTCCGACAGTTTTTATTGGCTTGTTTGGACTGCTGGTGTATTCGATAGCATTGTCTTCGTCTTTGCCGTGTCTCCGGCAGTTTTTGTTGACTTGTTTGGGCTGCCAGTGTGTTCAATAGCATCGTTCTTCGTCTTCTCTCTTCATCATTCACACTTGTTACTACTCGTCATCTCAATGGCAAGTTGGGCATTCATGCTCCAACTTGAGGGGGAGTATTGAAGATTTAATGGAGAAATCAGTGGAGGAAATCAGTGAAGATGTTGTTTCCTATTATTATGTTATAGAGGAATCAATGGAGAAAAATACTCTCTATTTTCTATTTTCTATTTTCTAATTCTTTCCATTAGCATAATTTATTCTCCTATATAAAGGAGTCTCCACCATTGTATTGTAAATGAATTGAGAGAGTATTATAAAAGTGATGTAGCCCCTTAGGCTCTTTGTGCCGTAGATGTAGGCTTTAGTGGCTGAACCACATAATATCTTTAATTTATCTTTGCTTTCGTTTTATGCTTTACAACACATCTAACCAAACGGAGCCTTATAGATTTTATTTTTCCTTTCATAGCTGATTGCATTAGTTGGTATCAGGTCCATTGGTTTTGTGTAGGTCTATCAGATTTCTCTCTTAGGTTTTGCAACATGCCACCAAGAAGAAGAAACCCACCTCGCAGACCAGCTGTTCGGTCTAATCAGGACGCAGCAGTTGATCAACAACAAGTGCTTGCAGTGATAAAAGATATAAAAAGGCAGATTAAAGCTTTAGCCCGGCGGGTTGCACAAACCCCAGCTCCTTCTCAAGATGGCGTCGAATCTGAGAACGACAATTTCGAAGAGGAATTTGTTAATCCTTTTCGCAGAAACGCAGCACCAAGACCATCACCTTTTCCATATGAAGAAAGGCGTTGGGATGGTGGTTTTAAGGTGTCAATTCCAGAATTTGCAGGAGATTTGAATGGAGAAGGTTTCATTGATTGGTTAACCACTGTGGAAAGAATCTCTGACCTAAGGGTGTACCTGAGGACAAAAAGGTAAAATTGGTTGCTGTGAAACTAAGAGGAAGAGCATCATCAACTTGGTGGGATCAATTCATTATGGCGCGACAAAGGCAAGGAAAGCCCAAGATTGTTGATTGGGAAAAGATGTGAAAGAAGCTAAAGGAGACTTTTCTTCCTTACAACTATACCCAGTCAATGTTTGAAAGGCTACACAATTGTCGTCAAGGAAGCAGGACTGTTGACGATTACGCTGAGAAATTCTTTAGACTTGTTCTCAAGAATGAGTTAAATGAAAGTGAGGAGCAAAAGGTTGCACGGTATATAGTGGGCTTACGAGTTAATCTGCAGGATATACTGATTCAACAAGATATTTGGAATGTTTCTTAAGCGTATCAACATGCCAAGGCCGCAGAAATTCCGCAAGCAAGACGGACACATAGAGCACCAAATAATCAGTTTAATTCTAATCGAGCTACAACTTCTAGGGGGCAATCTCAAAGTGGCAGCAATGCAGCCCCTCAATCAAGGTCAGGTGGTGGAGCAACTGGTGCTAAATTGCAGCCTAATGGAGCAGGAATTAAGTGCTTTAAATGTGGAGCACCTGGACACAAGTCGGCTGAATGTCGAAAAGCAAATAGTCGTGATAGAAAGCAACTTCTTATGGAAGAATGTGGTGAAGAAGAACCTATTTATGATGATGATGATGATGATGATGAGGATGCTGTTGTTAGAGGAGACACGGGGCTTTCTCTTGTGATGCGAAAGGCCTTTATAGCACCACAACACAAAGGTCCTGAGGATTGGTTGCGACATAATATTTTCCAAACTACTTGTACCATTGGTGGTAGTGTTTGCAAGCTGATCATAGATTGTGGAAGCTGTGAAAACATCATCTCTCAAGAGGCAGTAACGAAGTTAAAGCTATTGGTGGAAGCACATCCTCAATCTTACAAACTTTCCTCGTTTAAGAAAGGCAATGAGGTATCCGTCACTAAACGATACTTAGTTAATTTATCTATTGGTAGTAGGTACTTTGATAAAGTATGTGCGATGTTGTGGCAATGGAAGCATGCCATGTCTTGTTCGGTCGACCTTGGCAATTTGATATAAAGTACAACATAATGGCTGCAAAAACACTTATACTTTTAATAAAGATAAGAAAAAAATAATTTTGGTTCCATCTAAAGAGGAAGAAGTTACACCTAAATCTAAACTAGGGGAGGGTGTTAATTTACTCTCTATGGCCAATTTTGAGGAGGAATTGGAGGAGAGTGGCGTGGTATATGTTGTAATTGGTAAAGAGAAGTTTGCAGGAACAAATTGTCCAGCTGCGAGAGTAGAAGCAACGTCTTGGTGCCGCATAGGAGTAGCTAGAGTGGTGCTGAAACTCTAAGCCCCTGACATTATGCTCACCTCTTAAATGTTCTTGCACCAGAGCACAGTAATCCATCTACATTGGCTGTAAAAGATCCTTTAGAAAGAGTGAGGTTAATTCTTGAACATGCAGATAGGATGGGTTGCAAGAGATACCTAACTGCAAAAGATATTGTTGAAGGTTCTCCAAATCTTAACCTTGCTTTTGTGGCACATATCTTCCAGCATAGGTAAGAGTGGAGCCCACTGACCTTCTCTTTTCATGGGAAACAAAATCTATTTTGAAATGATTCTTTTTGGGTTTTGTTGTTATGTACTTTTGCTCAATCTTTTAATATAAAAACAAATAGTGGTTTTGGTGGATACAACCATCATGCATTTAGGCATTACTTCTTGGAATGTTGCAAGCCTCATCACATTCATGCGCATACAGAATAACTTTGTACCATTTACATAGCTATCCTAAATTATTTCATGGAATTAAGAGTTGTATATGTTCAAAATCCTTTCACCCACTCCCTCGAATAACTTTTTTCATTTGTTTGTTAAATGTTTAGCCTGTTCTTAGTATTTATGATTCATTTGTTATTTTCCAGTTATTTTACTTTAATTATCTAATAAGTGTTAAATGATAGACAAAGCTAACTTAGTTTTTACCTGCAGGAATGGCCTCTCAACCCAGACGAAACAAATATCTTTTCTAGAAACTTTACCAGATGACACCCAAATTTCTAGAGAAGAGATGTCATTTCGCTTTTGGATAAATAGTCTTGGAAATTCAACATACATCAACAATGTCTTTGAAGACCTTAGAAATGGGTGAATACAATCCTTATTTGACCCAAATTTACTCCTATTCTCATATATAATTAGTGTCAATGTATTTTTAGAATTCCTTAAAGAAATTTACAAAAATGATCACATTGTTTATTTTAATTTAAGTTTCATTATCAAATACCCTGTTTGAAAGGTTGAAATTCATCTAAGCTCTGAAATATTGGAAATTTTCTTATGATTAAAATTAAATGAAGGTCTTCCAAGTATAACAGTTGCTCCAGGTTGTATTTGCTTGATTATTATCTGTTGTATTCATTTTATTTATTGAAGCAAAATTTCTATTTGTCTGCAGGTGGATACTTTTACAGACCCTTGATAAGTTGTCTCCAGGAATAGATTGCAAGTAAGCCTCCAATTAAAATGCCATTCAGAGAAGTAGAAAACTGCAACCAAGTTGTCAAGATTGAGAAACAATTGAAGTTTTCCCTGGTTAACATTGCTGGGAATGACATTGTTCAGGGAAATAAGAAACTAATATTGGGTACGTTCTTTACTGTGGCTGTCACAAGTATAGTAGATATTATTGTGAAAGCTTTTGATGTATTGTAAATTTGTAATAAATGCTTTTGGTGGAATGCTTGGACTTCCTTTTTCAGCTTACTTGTGGCAATTGATGCGATACAACGTTCTGCAGCTTCTAAAGAACTTGAGATTTCATTCTCATGGGAAGGAAATCACTGATGCCAACATTTTACTAGTGTTGTAGTGGCCTTGCACACTCACACACACTAAGGCACTTAAGTTGGCAAGGAAAGAACACTTTTATTACTTCAAAGAATGCTTTGTACAAGACTAGCTCTCAAACTCTCTACAAAGCTCTCAAACTCACTTCTAGGACTTGTTGTCTACAAAATGAAATCCCACTCCTATTTATAGGCATCCCTATCCCTAATGGATGGCTAGGATGCACTTTAACCCATGGTGGGGATCGATTCTCTAGAATTTTCTCCCACCTTCTTCACACTTCCATACTTATCCACAAGTATCTATAACATTCTAGAACTCTCCATACTACTCCACACAATTCTGGAGAACTCCAGAACCTTCCACACACTTCTACACATTTCTACGCATATCTAGAATCTTCCACACAACTCTAGACTACTCTAGAAACTCCCATGCCATGCAGCGTCCAACTCAGCATCTGCGTGTCGCCTGCGTGGCGTAACCTCCATAGGCGGGGCGTGACAATAAGCTTCTCCATCCTGCAGGGTAAGCATTTTTATATGTTCAAATATTAGCATTATTTGAATAACACATTTAAACTTAACATAACTTGAAAAATATTGCACATACCATTACACCAATCCTTGTTTTTCATTGTAGGCATATATAATAAATAAGAAAAATTATATAGTTATTCAACTCCCATAAGCAAATGAAACTATATGGAAAATGTAAAACCAAACTCCTTCATACCAAGGGTGTTGAAGATGCAAGAAATTCATTTTATCTTTCTCTCTCTAGAACTCTTACACTTCAACAGAATTCCCCCTTTCTCTATCCATTACTTCTCATATTTATAGATACTTACAAACACTAATGGACTGCTAGATCTGGGCCCGTTCCTCTGTGAGTTTTGGTCATCTTTGATGGGCTATTCGCGTTCGGCCCATATAGCAGTATTTCTCTATGGGCTTGACCCATCTGCTCGGACCGGATGCCATGTTCGCGGGTCATATCCGGCCCATGTCACTCCTGGCCTCCTCAACTGCCCCCATAATTACTCCTTGTTTAATAAGGGGGTAATTATTAAAGGCGTCTCATCATGATGTTGACGGCTCGAGAAACCCTTATGGGGGAACGGACGGTCGGATCCGGAATCAATGTTCCGGGGTTCGATAAACTTCTTGCCTCCCTGACGCTTCGGCCCTCGGGTCCACTTCGCCTTTATAAGGCTCTAGAATGCCACTTCATGCCTTTTTACCGTCTCCATTTCTCTCCATCATCAGTCAAATCTCTCGCTCATCTTTTTAGAACAGTGCTAAATTTCATCCGGTGAAATTCTTCAAGAGTCATTCTTCCAGCGATTTTGCAATGCTCTTTGTTGCTTTCTACCCCAGAGGTTAGTCTTGTTCCTTTTTACTTTCGGCAGACTTCTTTTTACTCTTTTAGATCCTTCAATCGCTTCCACCATGGTTGTAGATCTAAATGTTCTTCGTATGAGACTTAGACTTCCTGACAACATCCAAGTTAGGGTTTGCCCTAAGGATGTTAATATTATGACCGGTGCCGGCCTTCTTCCTGGCGAGGTTTTATTTACTAACCTTCAACTGAATGTCGTTAGGTTCCCTCTGCATCCCTTCTTTAACTATGTTTTCAATAGACTGGGGATATCCCCCCTGCAGGTAAACCCCAATTTCTTTAGAATCATATCCGTTATGTTACTGTTGATTCGTGACAGAGGTCTGGATCTTGACCTCATAGATCTTCTTCTTTGCTATAAGGTCAGTAAGATCCGAACTGACGAGCCATTCTACCACCTCTACCCGATCGACAAGATGTCCATATGTACGGATACAATCAAATCTGAAAAGGGTTGGAGGGATAACATTGTGGGTGTTAGTAGGGCCTGGTCTTCGCCGGCTGCAGAGGATTACCCAATCTCGAGCGCCTTTGGCGTCTGTTCTGTCTCCTCGTATAAGAAATTCAAATCTCATAAAAACGATTGTCCCTGCGAAACATGTGTTCCTCGCTTTTGTACTTTCTTATGTCGCTCCTTAGGCATATCTTGTGATGACTTGAGCTACAGTGTTTGCAGGGATAGGAGTAATTACTTAAAGAAATACGTTCTGAACGATATTCCTTCTTGCTCAGACCTCCTCACTTCAGACAACCTTCTAGCGCTCTCATCCCTCGGCTATACAATGAGCAGGCTTCAGATTCCTTCCTTTGGTAGGAGGAAAAATCCTCCCACAGCCACTTCTGCTACTGGAGCAACCTCCTCTCCTGCATCAGCCTTTTCTTCAGCCACCATCTCTGACACCATCCCAAGTACGGTGGCTATTGATCCTGTTGTCAGCACCCCTGCTACCAACCTGAGCACATCTCCACAGATCACTACTACCCCTACTGCCGTTGGGGGTGCTCGGGACAAAGAACGAGGCAAAAGACCTCATCCTGACGGTGGAGTCAACCTTGAGGAAGAATCTCTTACAAGAAGGACCCGAGTCTCTGGGCCGAGCGCTCTCTTGCATCGCCCAGTTAGAGCTCCTGCCCCCTCCGGGCCTGTTGCAGCTGGTGCCTCTGCTTCTGCTTCAGCTTCTGCCTCTATTCCTGTTTTACCACCATGGGCTCCTCGATACACCCGAACGGATGGGACATTCGTGAAGCCGAACGAGACCATGTTGAAGGATGGCCAGACCGCCATGGCGTATTATAGGAGCATGTGGACTCCAAAAGACCTTGAGGCGGCGAAGGGTCTGTCACAAAAGGATGTGTTCAGCCGCTTTCCCCAATCTACCATGGAGGTGACTTTTATTTTCTAACTCATGAATCCTCTCATACTATTTGCTCTTGCCTTCTTCCGACCAGGCGATCGGTTTAACCAATATCCATGCATATCTATGCAGACTTTGTTCGGTATGATGGCTATGCAGAAACAGGTGGAAATGGGGAACGCCAGGGCCCGTAAGTTCTCTGATAGCCTGGATGTGGCTAATAAGGAAAACGACCTTCTTGCCAGCAAGAACACCGAGATATTGGCTCGGCTTGAAGAAACCGAAAAAGAAAGAGATGCTCTGAAGAAGGAAACCGACTCTCTTCAGGATGAAAAGGATGCCCTCCAGCTTGAGAAGAGTGTCTGGCAGACTGAACGTGATTCAATTAGAGATGAAAATGCAGAGCTCCAGCGCCTTCTGGCTGACGAGCAGTCTGCTGGGATGGCTTTTGAGAAAAGAGCTCTGGACGAGCGCAACACTCTGATTGATACCATTAGCAGAGTGAATGGTGGAATGCTGGCTCTTCATGCTCGGTTCTCAAGAGTTGGAGCTCTTAGATATGCTCAGGGATTCCGAGATGGTTTCTCCGACCGAGTTCCGACTGAGGGCCAGACCAGCTTAACTCCGGATGAAATTGATAAGGATCTAGGGATTGACCCTCTGGGGGTCTATGTTGACCCAGAACCCACCAAAGCCGAGCACATATTTGATGAATGTCAGGAGATTGCTTCCTCCAGGATCACTACATCTCCTCTTACTGTTCAGCCTCTAATCGCTCTTCCTTCGTCAACTGTGGTATCTCCCATAGTCACTGCTGACGTTGGGCCCCAGCAGAATGACTCTGTTATTCATCTCAATTCCCCACCTCATGAGGGTGAGATGGCTGACGGGAACGAGGAGGTGGATCAGCACAACCAGGAGGCTGTCGGTACTGAGGCAGCTAGCTAGGGCTCTTCCAGATTCTTCGATTCCATACTCTTTTGTAGTTATGTGACTTGAATACTTCACTTTTTGTAACCTCAATGCTTATTATGAATGAGATGATAAAACTCTTTTTTCTTTTTTTTCTTCTTCTTCTCTTTTTTTTTTTTTTTTGTGCTACGCTCTGTTCAAACCCACTTTCAATATTTTTTCATATTAACTTTGTCGTGTGCGTGTTTTTTAGCAAGTGTCCGGCGTTCGGCTTATGGTGCCAGCTGCCACTTATCTTGCTTAAGTGCATGGCGCTCGGCTAGAATGCCACTTGCCACTTGGCTTTTCATTTTTTAGCAAGTGTCTGGCGTTCGGCTTATGGTGCCAGCTGCCACTTATCTTGCTTAAGTGCCTGGCGCTCGGCTAGAATGCCACTTGCCACTTGGCTTTTTATTTTTTAGCAAGTGTCTGGCGTTCGGCTTATGGTGCTAGCTGCCACTTATCTTGCTTAAGTGCCTGGCGCTCGGCTAAAATGCCACTTGCCACTTGGCTTTTCATTTTTTAAAACCCTTTGAAAAAGAAAGCTATTTTTATAAATCTCAGGAATTTGCACATTCATACGTACTTGATTGAAAACAAACAACATCAAATAAAACTGAAACTTAGCTTTTATTGATAGTACCTCTTCAGAGACGAGCATTCCAGGGCTTGCTGACCAACCTTCCCGCCATGGTCTCTAATATATATGCCCCCTTCCCTATGGCTTCTGCAATTCTGTATGGGCCTTCCCAGGGTGGCATCATTTTTTTGACTATCCCCACCTTTCTTTTCAGAACCAGATCGCCAGGGGTAAAATCTCTGTGTTTCACTCTTTTGTTGTGACTATTCGCCAATACTTGCTGGTATGATGCTAACCTTATTGCTGCAGCGTCCCTCTTTTCGTTTATCATATCGAGGTTCAATCTTAACATTCTGTCGTTCTGATTTCGACTCCATGCTAAGCTTCTGATAGTTGGGACCAAGTGTTCAACCGGTATAACCGCCTCGGTACCATACGCCATTGCAAACGGGCTCTCCCCAGTCGGCCGCCTTGGGGTGGTTCTGTAAGCCCATAGGACGTTCGGGAGCTCATCCAACCACTTCCCTTTATGGTCCTCCAGCTTCTTCTTAATGCATGCGTAAATTGTTCTGTTTGTAATTTCTGCTTGTCCATTGGCCTGGGGATGACTTACTGCAGCCAACTTCTGATTAATTCCATACTCCTCCAGCAGTTCTCTTACTTGCTTGTTGTCGAGGTTCGTGCCATTATCCATGACTATTGACCTTGGAACGCCGAAATGGCAGATAATATGGCTCCAGATAAATCGTCTCACATGAGTCTGAGTCACGCTTGGATATGGTTCTGCTTCCACCCACTTAGTGAAGTAATCCGTGGCCAGTAGCACATACTTGTTCTGAGCTCTTGCAGTTGGCAGAGGACCGACCACATCCATCCCCCATTGCGCGAAAGGCCATGGCAAGGCCATTACGTGCAATTCCTCAGGTGGTTGGTGGATCAATGGTCCATACCGTTGGCATTTATCGCACCTTCGAGAGAACTCCTCCTCATCTCTTGACATGTTCGGCCAGAAATACCCTTGTGTCATTGCTTTGTGCGCTAACGATCTTCCCCCAGAATGGTTGCCACATACGCCTTCATGAATAGCTCGCAACACCTGCTGAGCCTCTGTGGGGGTGACACACTTTAAGTATGGGCCAGAGTAGGACCTTCTGTACAGCTGGTTATGCACGATGGCGTATTTTGCAGCATTCTTTTTGATTTTCCTAGCTTCATCCCTTTGCATAGGCAAAACGCCATCTCGAATATAAGTGATGATGGGGTCAATCCAACTCGGTTCATACGGTATGACATTGACTTGCCAAGGGTCAGAGTCCAAAGGTTCTTCAAAAATAGATGGCTGGGTCAGTATTCCTATTGGAATCACCCTCGCCAATGTCTCGCCAGAACTCGAAGCACTACATGCTAACCGGTCCGCATCTGCGTTCTGTTCCCTCGGTAACTGTATGAATTCAATCTTTGCAAAGTCCTTGGCTTTATGCTGAACGGCAGAACGATATGCCTCCATCGTGTCATCCTTGGTCGCGTACTCACCATTTACCTGCCGAACAATCAACTGTGAGTCACTATAAACAGTCAAACTTCTGACCTGTAGCTCTCTGGCCAACTTTAACCCATTCAGCAACGCCTCGTATTCCGCTTCATTATTGGTGGCTCGGAACTCAAGTCTGAGTGTTTGACTCAAAGAAGTACCCTCTGGGGTTTGCAGTTTGACCCCAATTCCTGCCCCCATCTGGTTAGAGGAGCCATCCACATAAAGTTTCCAAGAGCCGCATCTAAGGTCTTCTTCCGTATCCTCAGAGTCACATTCTAGCAGGAAATCGGCTACCGCTTGTCCTTTGACAGCTGTTTTCGGCTCATACGTTATGTCAAATGAGCTTAACTCTATGGCCCACTTTGTTATTCTGCCCGAGAGTTCTGGCTTGTGCATAAGCACTCTGATTGGAAAAGTTGTTAGAACAGCTATAGGGTGGGATTCGAAATAATGCCTCAACTTTCTTTTTGCATTTACGAGTGAAAGTATCACCCGTTCGGCCTTCGAGTACCTTCATTCTGCCTCGGTCATTGTCTTACTGACATAAAATACCGGGTGTTGCACCCCTTCCTTGCAACGAATCAGAACAGCACTTGTCGCAACACTAGATACTCCAAGATATAGATATAATTTTTCTTCTGAATCCGGGGCTGACAGGACTGGTGGATTTTGCATATATTCCTTCAAATGGGTCAATGCTTGTCGTTGTTCATCCCCCCAGACCTGTCTTCCATGACTCCGGATCGTGTCAAAGAACGGCTTGCAGCGGTCTGACAACTTAGAAATGAATCGACTTAATGCAACTATTCGTCCTGTGAGGGCTTGCACCTCTCTGATCGTCTTTGGCTCGGCATTCTTAATCAAAGCCTCTGCTTGAGCGGGGCTAACTTCGATACCTCTGCAGTTGACCACGTGTCCCAAAAACTGACCGGAACTCACACCGAACGAGCACTTGGTTGGATTGAGCCTCATCCCATATCGCCTCAGCATATCAAATATATCTTGTAGATGTTTCAGATGATCATCTTTTTTCCTACTATTTACCACCATATCATCAATATAGGCTTCCACAATCTTTCCTATTTGATCCTTGAAAATTTTGCTAACAAATCCTTGATAAGTTGCTCCCACGTTCTTCAGTCCGAAAGGCATAACTTTGTAGCAGTATGTCCCTCGCTCGGTTACAAAAGAAGTTTTTTCTTCATCTGCCGGGTCCATAGGGATCTGATTATAACCTGAATAAGCGTCCAGAAAGGTTAAACGCTCATACCCGGTGGTGGCATCCACCATTTGATCAATCTTTGGCAGCGGGAAGCTATCCTTCGGACAGGCTTTGTTTAAATTGGTGAAATCAATGCATACTCGCCATTTCCCATTCTTCTTCTGCACGACAACGACGTTGGACAACCAATCAGGATAGTGCACTTCTTTGATGAATCCCGCATCGAGCAGCCTATCAACTTCCTCGGCTATGATTTGGTTACATTCTGGAGCAAATCTTCGTTGTTTCTGCTTTACTGGTTTGAAATTGGGATTGACATTCAAGGAATGACAGGATACGGAGGGATTAATTCCAGGCATGTCTAGGTGACTCCATGCAAATACATCGGCATTGTGAGACAAGAAGTCAATTAGCTCCTGCTGCTCTTCCCTGGTCAGTCTTACTCCTACTCTGGTAGTTTGCTCTGGCTTGGACTGATCGATCTGCACATCCAGAAGGGGCTCTTCGGTCAAGTCAACTGACTCATCCACCCTATTCTACTTGGGCCGAGGTTCCTGTAATTGCTATCTGGGGCTCGCCGAACGGACGGGCGCCTTCCCTTTCCCAGCATATTTTAGTGTGACGGAATAACACTCTTTGGCTGCAACCTGATCCCCACGAATGTCTATCACTTTATTTCCATCGGGTCCGAGGCACCTCATGACCTGATGCAGAGTTGAGGATACACCTTGGACTCTGTGAATCCATCCTCTTCCCATCAGGAGATTGTACGAGGGGTGAATCTCCACAACCACAAAAGTTTCCATAATAGCTCGTTCTGCAGCTTGAACTTCTACTTCCACCATTCCGATGGGCTCCACCCTCTTGCCATCAAATCCTAACAGGGGATTTCCAGTGGGCTTGAGCCTCTTTGGTTTAATCTCGAGCCGATCAAATGTGTCCCTCGGTATGACATTCGCACTACTTCCGGGATCGATCAGAACTCTGCACACCAGGCAGTCCGCCACTGTCAAGCTGACTACCAACGGGTCTTCATGGGGGACTTGAACACGCTGCAGGTCTGTCCTGTCGAACTTTATCTGTATCGATGTGATCTGTTGGTGCAGAGTATTCACACTGCTGACCCTTTTCTTCATCTGCGCCTGTAGTAGGCGCGTTCGGAGTAGCTCATTTGAATCTTCGCTGGGCTCGGGTCGACCGTGAATAGCATTGATTATACGAACTGGCTGTGAATTGTGGGAGCTTTGTTTCTGACTCATTTTTACTTGCTCCATCGGTAGATTCTGCTCTATCGCCGGGCCTTGAACATAACTCGCGAACTCCCCTCTAGCTATCAACATCTCCACTTGCCTTCTCAAATTCCTGCATTCGTTAGTCTGATGACTGAAATCGGAATAGAAAGCACAATGTTTAGTCTGATCCCTCTGTTCGAGGGGTTGCCTAATTGGCAGTGGTGGATGAAACTTATCTTTGTTCTCCTGATATAGTCTCGCCAGAGTAACCTTCAGCGGAGTGATCAGCTCTTCCTCTCTAGACCTCTTTTCTGCCTTCCAGGAGGTCTGACGTTGCGGCTGAGCCTGCTTCTGCCTGATCTTTGCCTTAGACTTTTTCTCGGTCGACACGATCGACGCTGTCCGAGCATTGGCTGCCTCCTCTTCTTCTAGGCGCACAAAGCCATCGGCTCTTTCATTGAGTTCATCCATAGTCGTCGGTGTGTTCACTACCAGACTGGTATGGAACGGAGTGCCACGTGTCATGGCTAACTTGAAGGCTTGAACCACTGTAGAAGGGTGGCATTCGATCACCATACTCTTAGTGAGATTAAACCTGGTGAGAAAAGCCTGGAGACGTTCATCTTTGTGCTGTTTCATTGTGAATAGGCTCGAGATGTCCTTCGGCGGACGCTTGTTCCCATAGTACTGGCTTATGAACCAATCGCACAGGTTTCGGAAGCTATCAATGGAGCTCCTAGGCAAGTTCTTGAACCAGCTGAGCGCCGGTTCGGCTAGACTTGTAGGGAAACATTTGCACATTAAAGAGTCGTTCTCCGTATTCAGGGCCATCTTCAACTGGATATGGTACACATGATCGATCGGATCGGTTTTTCCGTCAAACAGAATAAAGACTGGCATAGCAAACTTCCTTGGATGCGGAGCATTCAGGATCTCGTCAGTGAATGGTGAATCAACTGTCCGAGCCGCGGATCGGAGTGCTTCATTCTCTCTCTGGAGCCCAGCGGTAGCTCTATGAGCTACAAATCTGCTCTCCGAACCGCGATGAGTGATTGTAGCTATGGAGGGTCGGTAAGACGGATCGAACGACCGTTCCTCAATGAGCTCTCTTTGCCAAGGCGATACAACTCGACGGCGATCAACCTCTATCACTTCCTCTCGGTTGAACCTTTCCCGATGCGGATCGAAGGTCATGGCTTCGTTCTGTCTGATCTGCTCATGTTGTGGATCAACGTGAGTCGATCCTTCGTGATCCTCAACTCGACGAACATTTGGCGGCAAATCGTCCATCCTCCTTTCATCACGGTGGAGAGCTGACTGATTGTTCTGGTCCTGCTCGCCTTGATGTGCGATATTAGATTAAATACCTCCTTCACCGGCCGGAAGTGGACGCGGAACCGCGGGTATTTGCTGATGTTGCATTCCAGCTTTCAATTCTGCATTCTCTTTTTTGAGAGCTTCGATCAAGTTCATCAACTCCTCAAGCTTCGTTTGCTGGACAGCCTCCATCGGATTGGAGCTTTCACCTATCATTATTCCTGAACGGAGTAAAGGCATTAATCTCAAGTTCGTGAGTAGATCTGAGCTTCGTGAGTGCGAATTTTTCAGATCTGGTTTCGAATATTCCGAATTATGCTTACGGTTGACGAGATCTGAATTGTCCGAATTCTAAATCTGTCAGATCCGGCCACAATCGAACAACTCGTTGTTGCGTAGATCTGAAGCTACTTCCGCCAAAGCAACAGGAACTAAAATTCCTCCAGAATAGGTCACAATCGCTCAGATCTGGATCCAACTCCCAAAGATCGAGTTTCGTCTCCACAAATTGGTCTGAATCCACGCAATATTGATCAATGATCAATCAATCTTCAACGATTCCCACAGACGGCGCCAATTGAAGATGCAAGAAATTCATTTTTTCTTTCTCTCTCTAGAACTCTTACACTTCAACAGAATTCCCCCTTTTTCTATCTATTACTTCTCATATTTATAGATACTTACAAACACTAATGGACTGCTAGATCTGGGCCCGTTCCTCTGTGAGTTTTGGTCATCTTTGATGGGCTATTCGCGTTCGGCCCATATGGCAGTATTTCTCTATGGGCTTGACCCATCTGCTTGGAACCGGATGCCATGTTCGCAGGTCATATCCGGCCCATGTCACTTCTGGCCTCCTTAGGTGCATAATGAATAAACAGATACTAACAGGGAAAATTAAAAAAGAACTTGATAGATAAAGACGTTAACACTAAAAGAAATAGTTTTTGGATTATCTAATGTTGTCAAAAGAAATAGTTATTGGAAATCTACCAAGAAAACAAAAATAACAAAAAGTTAACAAATTTACTTTCAACTAAACTAAAAGAACGGATAGACATTACATTAGCTAGTTCAATAACAGTTATAGGAAGAGAAAAAAAAGCAAATATAGATAGTCACCACTCACCAGCAGATCATGAAATATAGCATGCAAGAAACCCAGATGACAATAAGACTGGGAAGAGAGTAGGGAGGAGGGGGGCCTACAGTCGACCCACTTAACTACACCTATGTGAATTTAATTGAGAATTCATGTAAAACCATCCGCCAGGAGATGAAAAGCAAAAGTAACTAGCAATGTTTGTTTTCATTGAGTAAATTACCAAGCTATGTAAGTTGTTAATACACTAAGCACTAAAGTTAAGTTGTGGGTTCAGCGAGTCTATTAATAATTCCTGTAAATGCTAAAACACTTGGTAACTAAATTCTTGGGTAAACTCGTTTCCCCTCCAAATGCTTAGCTCTTTACAAGATAATAAACAAAATATACAAAAAGATGAGGATGTTGAAAATGATTGTATCTTTGTCACGGTATGGGAGATATCCATGCATCTCGAGGAATGGAATCACTGTGTTAATAGCACGAGGACCCAATACCCAGATGATATGGGGTGCAACACTAGTGAAAAGTAGTCTGGTGATAAATGTTTATCCCATAAGGAGAATATAAAGAAATAACATTGAAATCCGCTTTTCAAATTTCATGAACAATAAAATTAGAAAAAAGAATGAAGCCGAATAGCAAATCTTAACTGGTTTCCCTTGGATTATTGCATCTAGAACAGAGACAGTTAGCTTTTCACCAATGTTAGTAAAATGTTCACTTGACAATCAATCATCTTGAACAGCATAATTTTCTACTATTTGTTTTTTGTCTTTTTTCGGTTTTTGAAGTTTTTAGAAGATTTTATCCAATTACAGCATGCATGATAATAGATATTCTAAACTTATCGGTAGTTTGATTATACTCAAGGCTTGACTTGCCGTATTTTAAAATCCTTTTGATTGTTTTCCTTATTTTTTGAACTTTCTTAACCTGATTATTTTTAAGAATCTTTTCAGTTACACTCAAATGATAAACACATTATTACTTCTATCTCTAAGAATGTATTCAAGTACTGAAATGATATGATATATTGATATATAATATATTCTTAATCTTTTCTTCAGTCTAATATATACACAAGCCTACAGAGCCCTGCAAGTCATCAGACAAAAAAAAATTGTCATCAAACAAAAGGAACTATTCCAAAAGAATAAGAGAAACTGACAAATTTTAAGAAACATAAATTCACAATTCAACACTCAATAGTATACTGGTTCTGCCGTTCTGGAAAGAAGAATTGAGGTAAATAAGAATGAAAATGACATAACTATAAGAGAAAAAATCAATCAAAATCAATATACCTTTACATCAGAAGAAAAGTTTGAGACGGTTTTCTTGAATCCTGCTTTTTTCAGCTGAAAATTCATCCACCGAAGCAAGATCTTCTCTGGTGGTAGACTCATCAACTCCTCCACATCCTGATAGATTCATATATAATACAATATTTGTCGAATAAATTGTGAGACTAATATCGTTATACTATTACTAATCAATTCTGACAAAAGGGCACAATGACAATGCTGAAAAAAGGGCATAGCATCACCTTACTATATCATCAACCAACTCCACCAACTGAGGTGTTTTCTTTAAATTGAGGTCCGCCAATAGTTGTATCAGAAATAGCATACATTTTATAGGTCAAACTATTTGAAACACATGGTATAATGCTACATAGCAGTCTATATCAGCTCCAAGGATCTGAAATCTGATAGTGCTTTCATTCTATACTTGGATCTCTTATAGCATTTGTATAAAATTTACAAACCACAATTGCGAACCCAATGCAAGTGAGAAATTCAGTTAAGTGGATAAGTAAAGAATCTTACCTTAATGATTTGAGAAATCACCCCAAGCATGAGATGACGCTGAAATGCATACAAAATTGAAAAACATTACTATTGATAACAGAATTGCAAAAACTAATTGATTGAGAATAAATAACGTAGACAATCAAACTTGATATAATCCAGTGTGAGGTAGAAAAGGACAAAAATTAGAAGAATTAAAGACTGAAAAGGCTTTGGCTCAACACCTTTAGTAAAAACAGGTTGCAAATGAACGGATTATAATAATATAATGTAACTCACCCATATTTTTATATATTTGTTTTCTTAAAAATAGTTCTAGCAGTAATCAGGTTAGACAAATTGGTCAGGTTAATGACTAATAAAAGGGGCGAATCTTTTTGACCTGTTAATACAGGTTCTCTTCAGATTGGATAGCACACAGAGACACAGCTACCCAGTGAACAACCTGCACTAAACTAATGACTTTTACTAACTGATTAAATGTGTAACTAGTGAATAATTTATAACAAAATATAGAATCTGCAATCTATTACATCAAAAAAAACCTATATTGGAATTGAAAGAGTTGCAGCAATATTCGCCTTCTGGTTGACTAAAAACAACACTGAACCTTGCAGGCCTTCCCCTTTGGACCACATGCCATAGGATATCAGACAAATTGGTTTAATGCTCCAGAAGGAGGTTCTTGAGTATGAAAGTGAATTGAAAGTTGGCAGGTTCCCAAACAGAATATCAAGTAAACTAGTCCAAATATGAGCAAGATATAATGATTTTCTATCAATAGCAGAGCATTTATACTATACATACCCTTCCTTCAATGAAGTCTTGGGTGCCTATATCGACCACTGTACAGCCAATAGCCTTGGCAGAGTTGAGACATAAGGTATGGTTTTCATTTCTTTCCCAAGGATTGAGTACACTGTTAGTATTGATTGCCCGTTCGTCAATTGTCCCAGGAACTGCCACGTTGATAAGCTTAATGTATCCGATAAAAATTATTCTAAGAACTTAACCCAATAATATGAAAGAAATGTATATAAATATATACATACACACAAAGAGACAGCATTTATATTATATATATATATTTATAATAGGAAGAAAAAAAAATGCTTCTTTTAATAATTAAGCCACGTACCCTTGTTCTAACATTTCACTGGGAAAAACAAACAATAATTAGATATACACCCACTTGGGATACCTATGTAACACCATGCAATATGGGATCTGGTTATGCTTTAAATCTTGCAAGAGTTTCATTTGGAGTGGGCTCATTTTGTTGTGCCGTGCGTAATTATATCATGTCATATCGTATTGGACACTTGTAAAATTTGTAAGATGTTTACTAGATTGGAGATTTCCTCTAAGAAACTAAGAGTAGGATTAGAATTTATTTAATGAAGAATATGTAGAAGGGATCTTGGATGAAAAAAATAAAATAAAATAAAAAATAAAAATAAAAATTGAGCAGAATGATATGTTGCTGAGTATTGATATTCAACTATATTACTAGTGTAAAACTATAGCGGAACTTGAGATTTTTTCCTCAATGCAACATTTTATAATAAATCTTACCCAGATATTTACTGGGGTGCTGCTTGCAGGATGAGAAGGATCAAAGAATCCGAGAGCTGACACTTGAACTTAATAATGAGACACAACAATGAGTTGCGCACGGTATTGAAATATGTCGAGGAACACACCAATCACTTGTCAAAAAGTGTTCAAGACATAGTTCAGAGAATAAAAGAGCTTGAAAATGAACTTTCAGATTAGGGTTGTGTTAAAAAAATTTTATAAATTTTGTTTCTTTGGGTTTTTGTTTAATGCAAACTTTAGGACAGTGAGGTATGTTTGTTGAATGCCCTATATAGCCTGGAAATCATTTGTACAGGTGATTGTCTTTCGTTTCCTTTGGGCATGTGAATTTGTTAATGGTGTTTGCTAGTAAGATTGATTTGATTTGGTGTTATTACGTGAGAGTGGGTTGTGAAAGAGATACTGGGTAATCTAGATTAGTGTTGCTGCAGTTGTTCAGTTGAATTAAAGAAGAAATTAAGAGAACCAAGAGAATGTCTTTTTACAGCTTACTGCCTTTTAGGCTTTTAGCTTGTCTCAAACTCAAAACCAAAGTACTTGATTGGGAAGGTAAAAGATTTTCCATCAATTTTTACTTAATTTTTTTCAATTCACATAGTTCAGATCAATTTTTACTTTTCACTACTGTCATAATCAATGCCTTTAGTGAACGCTATTCAAGGGTGTCTTAAAGGGAAAATAGGTATTGCTTGGATTCTATTTTGGAGGGTCCTCTGAGAATAGAAGACTTGTTCACAGACCTTCCTTTCCACAGGGTTAAACCCTTGTCACTAATCACTATGGACAACTGGACGTGGCATGGTCATAAAAAAAATTTTGGGAGGAGGGAACTTGAAAATGCAAATCAATTGTGATGAAGAAGCTCCCATACTTGTCGAAGAACTTGCAACCTGGATAAAAAAACCAAAAAGCTACATGTAACATGCAGGTGCAACTGCAGTTGAAATCAATAAGCTTATCTCACTCGGGGCAATAGGGAGAACTACTTTTTTCACACTGAATCATGAATTTTGATCTTGGCTACCACATGAATCACAAAGAAGAAGAAAATCTATCAAGAAAATATGTGTTGATCCTACGTTTATGGGATACTGTTACTAAAGACGGTATTTGGTTAGGGGGTAGGGGGCATCCAATAGACAGACTGTGTTTATCATTCATGCACAAGGTAGACACGACCTCTTCAGTGATGAGTGCGCCAAGTTCTCAAGGAAGACAACACTGGAGACCGATCAGTTTTACACGAGTCAGATACAACCTGTCTGATAATCAGTTCCTTCGGAAATCTTGACAAACACTTGAAGAAAGAGGGAAAACAAGAAGGTGCTGGTTTTGTTTGAGAGCATATTTGATAACTGGTTCCGACTTAATCGCAACTTATGGGAATTATCAAAACTTTGACGTCAAACTGGAAGTTCCTCAACCTCATTAAGCCAGACAAAGACTGCCACAGATTTAATTGTTCTGAAATGACGAATGTTATTGATAATATGCACAAGAAGATGTTAGCAATTGTTGCCAAACATGACCTTAAAAAGGAAGATCGATCAATTCTATTAGTTTATGAATCTTCTATTTCCTCTTTTTCTTTAGAAGTGAAGCAGCTTGCAGAAACATCCGATCAACCTCATCAACGTCGGGTAACTCTGCATCCTTTTCCAATGATTTGGCCTTTTTCGAGTCTGCAGATATTTGACGCAGGTGCTCCTCAAAATCATGTGGTTTTGCATTGGTTTGTAGTGGAAACTTTTCGAACTCATTTAAGTAAAGGGGACGTTCTACCTTTTCAGTATCTGTCTCAGAATCTGTTTCAAAAATATCTGAAAGAGCTTTAGAATCTGAACCCATATCAGAATCCATCAAAGAATCGTCCTCCTCGGGGCATTCATCATTTCTATCCATTATCTCTCTCAACTTATCTGAATCCTCCAACTGTGGATTTATATTGCCTCCACAGTTAGCCCTGTCAATGTCAGTCAAGGGGGTTTCTTCAACAGCCTTGCTTTTGTTTTCAACTTTGCTTGCGGCCTTTGCCTGAAGCAGTTCAAGTTCCAGCCCAAGTCTCGGAATATATTTCCTAACAGCTCGGAGACCATCCCTGTATTTGGACTTATCCAAAGCCTGTATAAGAGGGAAATAAAGTGAACATAGGGAAAGTTCCACCCAAGTAGACACAATACAATCTAAAAGGTTTGTTTTCTTAACGTCCATAGACTAACAACACTCCACAGAAGAGGAATTTTGCTCTGTTGGCTGGGGATATCCCTTAGGATCCACCAAACAGAATGCCCAAAACCTAGGCCACTATATGCTCGACTGTGATAACATCTCTACACAATTCGTATGGAAGGGTGTTTACATCTAGAGTTTTCCATCACAGCAAGAAAAAAGAAAAAAGAAAAAAATTAATCCACTAAAATACTACGGTAACTCATATCAAACCCAATTAAGGCTTATGTCCCACCTACACGAGATCAGGAACGCATTGTTTTTCTCAATGTAGATGTAAATTGCATATGCGTCTACATGCCATAAAAACTAATAAGAATCATCATAGATTCAGTGCAAGAGAACATGAGCAAATTTTAAGAAATTGGAAGCAATTCCCGTCTTCAGTTTATAAGTATTGTAATGTACATATATTTATAGATATGTTCATGCATGCATAAAAGATGAAGAGATATATAGACATGAAGAGCAATAGAAAGACAACTTCGTCCTGGGAAGAATGATTCTAGGTGACATTATCTCTGTTGGTGGCTGAGAGTAATTCTTCCCCCTGTACATAATTATTGTGTTGTCTTCTTGAATGTCAAGCACAATCCCTCCACTCAATCTCACCAGTTCTGTAGCAATCTCCTTGACCTCCTCTGGTGAGAATGTCTTCACCACCACCTTCAAGGTCTGGTGTTTCTTCCAATGCAAGTGCATGTTAAGGATTACACCCTGGTATATTCCTCGTCTGCCAACTGGCACATAGTTCTTAGTCTGGATGCCCATTTTCAAAAAGTAGAAGTGCTCTTCAGGGGTCAAAATCTCCGGATCATGGGTTGTTTCTGAGGAATATTTAGGTTCGATCTTTTTTAGAGAATCAACAAGCCTTTCCTCTTTCTTTCGAGCCTGGAAAAAGATTACATGATCCATCATAAGACCTCCGACTATAGGTGCGGTCCACAAGGAAATGCATTTAGGAAAAAGAAAAGGAACTGGACTGTATAAATATACTAACTATTGAAAACATCAATAAATTTTTTTGTTCTGTCAAACATATCACAGCATGGTATAAATTTCAAAATTTTAAGCCAAAAGTCGGTCCTAATCTGAACTAAGAGCCGTTATAAGTGTAAGAAACACCGTTACCATTGTTCTCCACACTTCATTGAATAAAGCAGACAATTTACTAGTCAAGATTGCAAGTACCATCCTACCCTATCTAAGCTTTTAGATAGGATATAGAGATTTTCGGATCCAATCAATAGTATCCTAGCCTTTCATATCATACTGATTGTTTGTGAGCATAGCATATCATTTAAAACATTTTATTAATTTGATTATTGCAATAATTTCCAAGAAAGCCAAAGTCAATCTAATTTTAGCAAGAAACATTCTCTGCACAACCATCCATACTTATGTTTAAGTATGGACTCGATGGTTGAAAATTTATGAACAAAAGTGTAAATGCGATAAAATAGCTCATACTAATACAGTATAAATATGACTATCTAGTTCAAAGCAAATGGTAGCAGCGTACAAGTATATCAACCATTGCATGAGGCTTGTCTATAGAGCTCCTGGCAACTAAATTTGCATGCACTATGAGATCGGAATCTAAATCATGCTGGACGGTGATTGGGTAGACAGTTAGACACGCTTGATGGGCTATAAACAGAACTATCACGCTACACCAGGCATCAAAATGATTTGTAGCTCCCATATAAGAGAATGGCAATATTCAAAAGGGATGCAAGCAGTTGATTTCCAAGGTAGAAAATAAATAGTAGAAGCATTTGAAGTCCAACTGTCCTAAAAGCAAGTACCCATTGTGTATCTTAGATCCCATAGAAGAAAATATACAATAATCACAAAATAATAATAATAATAATAAATAAAGTAAAATAAAATAATAAAAAAAATTGGAAACTTACCTTTCTCAATTTGTACAAATATTTCTCTTCTAGGGTCATTCTTTCATACTCTTTCTTCTTCTTCCACCTAAAGAACTTTATCCACCTTACAACTGCTCGTTTTCCCTTCAATTTCTTCCTCTTGGGTTTAACATCACAAGCACCATTGGCGTCTGTGCTGCTTCCAGTGTGGCCTGCTTGCTCCACAACTTTGTCAACCTCATTCAGAAGCCGACCCGAATGAATCCATTTACCCGAAATAGAAAACCTTTGTAACCCATAAAGTGGCCCACTGGCACTTGGATCCTGACTGAAAACCTTGCATATAACATCAACGACACTACTGCAGAATCAGTTTTATCCTAATACATCATTTTTTCTAATTTAAAATTTTTAAAATATTATTTTAAACTACATTTATATTAACAGATGTACTACATGAAATTCCTCACTTTCAATTATACAAACATATTGGTTATTATCACAGTATAAGTCAAAAAAATTAATAATAATAAACTATAGTCTTAGAGAGAGTTCAAATTGAATCTTAAAAATGATTTCTAAAATTTCATCTAAATTTCTAAATGTCCATATGAATAAACTGTTCCTCAATAAGGATTCAATGTGCTGATCAGTTCCAAACAATGCAATTAAAGTGTACCTTATTATTTTCAAAGAAAACACTACTTAAGTCAATCAGAACTTATTGATGGTCAAAATATACATGTATTTGGGATATTCATATCATCATCTGACCTTAAAAGTACAAAACAAAACCACTTTAAAATTAAAATGAGTGCTTTGAGTGCACTTTTTGCGCGCCCCCCCTCCCCCTCTTCCTTCCTTCCCCCCTCTTCCTTGAGGTGGGTAAGTCTCACTTGTATTTTGTTATAGACAGAAAATAGGCATGACAAAAATAAACAAATAGAAAAACCACTGGAAGGAAGATAAACACAATAGCAGGCCCCAAACAAAAGGAGCCATCAAAAGCCAAAAAGCAAATAAGGCTTGCTATTTTATATGGAACGCCTAACTAATCTTAAGCATTCCCAACTTCACGATCCAGGTGCCAGTCATTTCCAGATAATGCAATTAAAGTGTCCTATTTTTAAAGAGAACACAACTTTAAATATATCTAAACTCATTGATGGTCTAACTAAATATATCTGTTATACACACACACACACGCGCGCGCGGCTCATCAAAATCGAGATAAGAAAATCAAAGAGAATGATTTTGGAAAGAAAAAAAGATCATTACTTTCATAAACAAATGCATCAGTGCAACTTGGATGACTACTTGGGAAAACATCAAATCCTTAAAGAGTAAATGTAAGATTTTTTTTTCTTGTTCCCCAGTAATTAAGAGTAAATGTAAGATCTTGATAGTATGATACCAATCCATACCTTCATTCAAATATATGGGGCACTGTCATCAAAAAGAATTTTATAGAACCGTCTCCTTTCTTCTGGATCAAAAATGCCACTTTGATCACCTCCCCGATCATCTTGTTCAGAAATTTCATTGTTTTGGATTTTATTCTTCTCTGGTCTTACAGCAATCATGCCTGCCTTCTTCTTTTCTAAATTCATTAAATAATGTCTTCGATTATATTCATGAAGCCCCTCTTGCATCAATTCCCCAAATTTGTCCTTTACAACAACGAGTGGATCCTTGTCAACAAGTTCTGACCCGTTATAACCTTCTCTAAGAAGAACTGTGTAAATTTGGTACTTATTTGAAACATAGAATATGCCAGGATGCTTAAGCAGCAAAACGTTCAACTTTTCTGGTAAACAAAACTCTCTTCTAAAATGACATAACTTCATAATTGACACTTTCTTCCATACGGTCAGTGACAGTACTTCATGCACCAAACCCACTATTCTCTTCTTCATTTCTTGCGATCCCTCTACTAAACTTCTTGGATCCAAGTACGGTGAAATATATGGATTTGAATTAAAGTCACGAAATCGCTCCCACGATTTTACCCAAGTTGAAGGCAATGAACAGGAAAAACAAGGCTCGGCATCTTGGTCTCGTGCAATCTTTCCAATTGCACAAATTGCCAAATCAGGGTCCCAGGAGATGAGCTCAATCTCCATCGAACTCCGTCTGCCACTGTAATTAACAATTCGAAACATTTCTGGGTACTTAGGTACAATTCTAATCAAATAATCATCTGGAAATCCAAAATTTCTCTTCAACTCATTAAGCTTCACAACATTGAGCCTCTGATTCAAGCTCATCATTAACAACTTAGCTAACCGCTCCACAAATAGCGGTTCCTGCATATCTTTCACAGATTCTTCCTCTTCTACTAGATACATCATTCGTTTCGTTAATCAACAGTAGTGCTCATCATTCTCGAAATAGACTTCGAAGCAACCGGGATACTTTTTAAGCCAATTGAGAGCTTTCCCTTGGAGATCAAGAGTCTTGAACTTTTTCTGGAGGAACTTTACAGGTGCCACCTGGTCGGGGTATCGAAGAATTATGTTTTTGATCTGATTGTTGACTATCCATCTACGGTTTTGAGATAGAGCTGATTCAAGATCAGGGTCTTTCTTCATTGACCAGAGAGAGAAGTTTCGAAAAAGATCAAGACATGGCAGCGAAGAAAAGATACCATGGTTCCAATAACTTCGGTTTAGTAGACACAGGTTTAACAGCATTTTATGATTATCTCCGTGTATCCTTTCAGTATTCTATTGAAATCATGGCCCTGTATAAGGGCAAACGAAATAATGAATAACTGAAGATAACGTAACAACTGAAAATATGATTTGAAAAAAATAAACAAATAAATAAAAATACAGGAAAGAGCTATATGTTGCTGAGTAATCATTAATTTGCAATTGTTTGCTGCAGAATTACTGAAAATAGTTTTTCAAATGATGGGATTACTAAAGTGAAAAAAAAAATACACATATATCTGCAATGATATTCATAATCACAACGGGTTAACTTAGCAACATTCAAGAACCTAATACATAAATGTTTCAAAAGCCATATGCATAACATAAAGCAAATGAGTGCAGATAAAAAAAAACAACGAATTTTCCCCAGAATTAAGGACTAAGAATTATGAAATGCCCAGCTGAGCCAATAGAATCGAAGCTATACCTAACCAAAAGTAAGAACAAAAAAACCATAACATGGTCTCTTAGTTCCAGTCCGGCCTATCGAACCAGAAAAGCGGGTAATAGTGGTAACTTTATAATTATCCCCTGTCGTTGTTGACTCAGGGTCTTCTACGACGGTTCCAACCCATTGTAGAAAGGGGACTTTCTAGAACAGGCAGCACCCCTTGTAGAAAGATTGCTTTCTACGACGGTTTGCGCCCCTTGTAGAAAGCAATTTTAAAAAATAAAAAAAAAAAAATTCAATGGAATTTCCCGGTAGTTCACTCCAAATTCTTTCAGGGAACTAGCACATGAGTCTTTGATACCAATAACTTCCTCTTGTATCATAAGGAGCACCAGCAACAACCAACATCTGAAAAGCAAATCAGTCCTAAACTATAGTAACAATTTAAGAAAGAGCATAACAGGATATAGATTCTCAAATCTCATCATTTGTATATGATTTTTTAACATCTATCTTTTCGAGAGGTAAAATATAATCCATTAAGAATGCCAAGAAGGATACACATATTTTAACAATGTATAGCACTATAGTATTTTAATAAATTTTACTAATATCTTCATCATCATATTTATGCTAGACAGAAACACACATTGAACATGTGAGCCTATCACAGAAAGGAGACTACGTGAACCTAGCAACTGTGGAAGCGATTTCAAAATGAAGCCTAATGTCACTTTAGAAAATTCTACAAGCAAAAGACAAGACTAAAGCAAAGATTGGCTTCATATAGCAGTAAAGATTTTCAGATGGAAAAAGAAAAAAAAATTATGACCTCTTCAAACAGGTTTCACTGCCTTACCATCAATATGTGCAATTTAACTTCCTTAAACACCCTAATCAATTTTCTAACTCAAATCACATCAAAGCCCTTTTGTTTCATGGAGCAAACAACATTTTCACAGTGGAAGTAAATGATGCTAACATGCTATATCCAGATGAGCTTTATGTAAAAAGAAGTATGAAGAAGCATGCCTCATGCTGCAATCTCATTGCTTACAGTGTAGGACAAGATGTTCATGCAGAAAATAAGGAAATAAATAAAGAGGAATAGAAAGAGAGAAAACAAAACCTAATATTTAAAATAACAAAAGCAACGAAAGGAAAAAATAAAAAAAAGGTGTTGATTGTTGAAAAAAAAAAAAAAAAAAAAAAAAAGAGAGAGAAAACACCATTCTCAGTTTTGTTATAACACCGTACCGGGTTGTAAGATTCAGAGCTCTGAATAGTGCAACAGATAATGCAGCCACCTGCACCCCAAAATAAAAAATAAAAAGAAAAGAAAAAGGAATGTAAGTTTTCCTCGGAATCCAAAACATCATGTACATTACAACAGACTAAATCGCTTTGTGCAGCAAGCAGCAACTAGACTCTTTTCCAAAAAGGCAAATACATAATCAAATAACCACAGGAAGGAAAGCTGTTCGCAAGCGCTGCGAAAAGAACGAATGATTTTGCACAATTTCTACAAGTAGGGAGACATTAAGGAAAATATTGTTTCTACAAGTTGAGGAACACTTAAAAACAAATGGTAGAGCAGACATAACAAGCTGAAAGCCCAACAAAAAAATAAAAAAATAAATAAAAAAGAATTTGTAAAGCTGACATAACAAGCTGAAAGTCCAACACCAGCCAGATGATTTATAGTTTACATCCCTTACAGTTTGTATGCATCCTTCAATGTTTAATTTACATTCTACAGCAAGGAAATGCAAAAAATAAATTACATTTTAGGAATTATACCTCATTTGGAGTCCCTTCATGAGTCTCAAGAGCAAATGCCAGGGCTGAATGAAATGATCTCTTTGTACTTCTTGGAGTTCTAATATGAAAATTATTATGAAACTGCAAGTGATGCAAAAAAGCACAGCAAATAATAAATAGAGAAAAACAGTGAAAGACATGGTCTCTACATGGAAAACAAAAAATAGCAAAAGGAGAAGAGAAAAGGTAAAATTTATAACAAAATAGAACAAAAGAATATAAAATATTAACAAAAACACCATACACAATTGACAAGCGGAGCCAAAGCATTTGCAGTCAGTTTTGTGACATCTGATATTTTCAGCAGGTGCATTGGTAGAAGTGAAAGTAAGGACGTCTGCCATGACAATTAAATTTTATAAGGATTATCAAACTATGCTTGTCTTCTTCTATTTAAATAAGTTGAAAGAATAAAGAACAACAAAAAATGAACCAGTAATTCTCTCATCAATTGAAGATAACATTTTGAAACTGTACGGCGTGCGTTCACACAAGATAGAATCATAAGACACTAAAATAAATATCGAGAAAAGGCACCAAAATTAAATCCAGAATTAGTTGGGGCAGAAACAGAATACTACAACGAAGATCCCCCTCAAGTTGTGATAAAAAGAAGGAAGAAGAAAAAGAAAAAGAAAACAAGAAGTATGCTAACTCATATCTTTACTTATCACACTCTCTAAAGGAATGGATTATGGTTATGGTTATCCTGGCCTATGGCCACCCATTCTTGGCCAGTCTTGTTCCTAAAGAGCATTTGAAATCCCTGGCCAAGGGATATTTTATGGAAAGCACCCAAATATACATCAGAGGAATGCAACTTCATAGATAGGAACTTCAAACTACATAACCATCTTTAAAACCCATTTCCATAACCTTACCATTCACCTTCCTACTGGCCTTTAGCCTATAGCCTAAAAAATGAGATAGTGTATATATGATTAGAAGCCTAAAGCTAATGCAATGCCAATCATGGGGTGGTGGTGGTGGTGGTGATGGTGGTGGTAATAATAATAACAGAGAGTAATACAATCATACAATGTATTTCATCAAATTTCAAGAAAAAAAAAAAAGAGAGAGAGTAAATGGCAATAGAGTAAGACTACAATCATACCAATCGGATCAGTTATAAACTGTTATAGTACTTCCTTGGATGGGTTGTTCTCTTCTATGCGTTGTTTTGTTATATGCCGACAACAATGCTCTTGAGGAGGCACCTAAAAGTGTAATTTAGATGGATCAATGGAAATTCAAACCTGAATAAAAGATGCCTTTATCATAATTAAGTACTCACTGATATAACGATAATAATTTTAGAAATAATATTACTTGTCTGTGGCAGTATACACAATAATTTCAGCTTTCAATTGCAGTTTCATACAACCCATTAACAGAGTACTTAGAACACAATGAGAACCCTAAAATTTTCTGATGCTATATGTGGAAAAACAACAGTAATATAATTAGTAAAAAGGAACAATCACCGATGGAGAGCTCACAGTTTTAAAATAAAAACTCCATTATATAAATGTGCAAATATATAATAATATTTGGGTTCACAAAATGTATTCAAATGGAAAGAATCAGACAACTTGTTTCATATAGAATGTAAATATACCATATAATCTCTCTCACACACACACTCACACAAGATACATATATAAATATATTCTTGGATTATAGATGTAGATTTACAACAATTTGAAGGCGGCGAAACAACTGAACTCACCTGGCCGCCAACTTGCTGGCTTTCTAAATTCTCTGAACACAAACAGAATAGGTACGAAGAAGACAAAGAACGATTCGAACTCTATTGAAGGTTATGAGGATCAAAATTAGATGAGGAAATTGAAGTAAAAACAGAAGAGGATGAAGGCTTTCAAAATCCTCTGTTCATCAGCTTCTTCATTTTCTAGGTCATATTTAAGCAAAAATTCACAAATTTCGAACATAGTGTAGTGAAGAGGATGAAGATTGTGCGTGTTACGGCAGATTGTAGATGCCTATTCAATTTTTGATTGCTAGGTTTGCAGAGAAATCTATTATTTAGGATTATTTAGATTATCCCCAACATAATGTAGTGAAGAGGATGAAGATTGTGAATCTGAACAATTTAATTTAAGCAAAAAAATATATGTTTCAGTATAAAATAAATAATTTTTAAGCAACAATATATCTATTTCAATCTAAATTAAATAATTCTTGAATAATCCTCAAAGGTTTTGGATGCTAATGGGAGGTAATTTATATTGGATGTTCATTTAAACTTCTCATAGACTCTGGTCTAGGCAGAGGGTGCTGGAAATGGCCTAGTATCAATACTGTGGACCTTATGGAAATTAGAGAGAATATGTCCTATACTGTTCCACCTGACTAATAACACGGGTCAACTTATATGGCGTATTTAAAACATATAAATGGCGAATCACCATTTTCAATACACTTAATCTCTAACTCTTCATATTGCATTAACCTCCTTCAAGAAAAAAAGAATAATAATAGTAACTAAATAAATAAAACTTAACTACACATGATCATCTTATAGGAGTAATTTCAAGCCATGACAAGATATCCCGTTTCTCCTATTTCAAGTAATTGCCATTCAAAATTCAATTACATATATTACCCACCACACTACCACTAAACAACACAAGAATTATATACAACTATAAAAATATTAAAATCAAATAAGCATGATTTGTTGAAGCACAAATTATAGTCGTACCAGTTTATTCAATAACAAAATAATGTTCAACAAATGTTTCACATCCCAATTTCATTGAAGGGCCGATAAAAAATTTAACAAACACAATTTGACGATAACTAATCTCCCAAAATAAATGAATTAACAAACAGTTCAATACTAATCCATTGCTTTAGCAATAATAAAAAAATAAAATAAAATAAAAAATTTGTGGCTTATCTATCGATAAACATAACATGAAGGTAATCCAAGTTCACACTATAGCTGAAATTTAAAATTATCTAGAACAATATTATAGTCATTTTTTTTTCCCCTCCCACGGGTCCTAAAGATGACATTTTCCCTTATATTTCAGTTTTAACTTTCACCCGTCTAACAGAATGCTAAAAATTACTAAGATTCCCTGTTTTTTCTTTAAATTGTGCCAAGTAATTATTAAGGGTGCCATCTAAACTGGTCAAAAAGTATAATCAGCACATACATATTCAAATAATATCATAATCTATCATCGTATATATCATCTACGCACTTGAATGTAATATACTTTGAGACAATAAAAAAAAAATTAAATGAGTATCCATAACAAAACATATTTTCATGAAATATTCCTCAGTAAAATCTCAAGCTCAGACACTCTCAAAATAAAATTTTATATATGATCGTCCACTCTAAAGAAACAAGAACAAATCAGTCAACATCAAGTTTCTTGCCAATATATTATATCTGAAGAAACTTTCACTAAGAATATAAGGAATTCGATGATGTTATATCTGCTCTACAAAATAATAATTCTCTAGTTCAATGAAAACATTTACATTTCAAAGGTTATAATAAAATAACTAACTTGTAAATTTATATCCATTTTAAGAGAGATACATGGAAAGAAAGAAAAAAATATATATGTATATAGTTTATACTTTGTCTAGCTAGAGGTCCATAATCACACAATCTTTGAGCAATAGTATGTTAATAAGTGTACATAAGTCCAAAAGACGATGAATCTGATTTCCTCAATAATGTCATTTCTAACCCTTATAAAATTAAAAATACTATTAAAACTTAATTATAATAACTAAAAAATTCACCATAGAAATTCTAATATATATTCTTAATTTAAAAGAAGATCTAAGATATCTTAGATGGCTTATAAATACACATCTAGTCAGACTTTTACACAGACATCTACAAAATGGACCACCTCTGTTATATATCCCTTTTATCGAATCAAGTAGGACTTGGATAAGGATATGCACAAAAAAGGGAGCAAAAGAAAGTATCTATTATCAAAGTTATGCCCAGGGAAAAAAAAATTCGCAGAAGAAAAAAAAAAAAAAATTACACATAATCATCTTATATAAGGACAAGGCACAATATTATAATTCCATTTCTTCTTTCCTATGCTCTACACTCTACTTGCCAGCATAGAAAAGTTCAATATACAATAAATTTGAGGATCCAAGGTCTGCAAACTGTTCTGAAGACAGTTAATGGCACTCTCGAACAGATATATTTGGAGGAAGAAGGAATTGGTTAGTTTTAGGTTTGGTTGGCCTAAGGGGCGACACAAAGGCCCCCAAAAGAGAGGTTGGGGTCGCTAAAACCCCAACAAGTCGAGTCGTGCAAAGAGAGCACCCTGAAAACACCATATTCACAGAGGGCAAATTGAAAGACTAACCCCAATTTCATGATACACTGTCAAAGACTATCCCAATTTCATAATACACGTCAAAGATTGTTTATTATTCAATCTTGATTTATGGAAGTTCTGAAGGGTTTCATCAATCCGACTATACTATAGGTAAAGAGAAGAGGGGACAGACAGAAATCAGATTAAAATCACATACATAGGCGACTTTCACTGGTAGAACTGGTCGCTGGTCTTCGTCGCTGATCGCCAGTCGCTGGTCTTCGTCAGACGCCGGTCTTCGTCGGATTAAAATTCTCAATTCTGGTCAGCCTACAGATGATGGTATCTTCTTCGGGTGATAGATGAGAGTTCAGAGAAGGAAGAGATCGATCGAGGAGAAGAATAGAGAGAGTTCAGAGATGAATAGAGACGAGAGTTCAGAGATCAACAGAGACGCACCTGGGCAATTTTCCTCTGAAGGTGAAACTCGCCAAAACGAAGCTCCCGAAAAATTCTTGCTTGGACTTAGAGAGGATTAGGGTTTCATATGGATTCAAGAGAGAGGGGTGTTTTGGTTCATTGATGTGTACGGGAGGAGAAATGAATTTTTTCGGCGCCTGATGGAAACAATTGCCGGGAAAATGAAAATTTCACAAAAAGACACTCAACCCATTCTTAAAAGGGGCCATGCGGGCCTGTTGTATAAAGTCCATTCAACAATGGGCTATGCGGGCCTGTTGTAGATGAAACACCTTTCTACAATGGGCCATGCGGGCCTGTTGTAAAAAACTCTGTCTACAATGGATCTGTGGGCCTGTTGTTGAAAATGTGTATTTTCTTGTAGTGCGGACACAAATAAAAGTAGCAGTATGGGTGTAGTGAAGGGCAATATCGGATTTTTATGCTCTAAACAAACACTATAGAACAAGGGTAGTTCCTCACGTAAGGGATTCGGAGGGAGAACCCTTGCGCGCTCTGTCTACTGGTGAGTTTTCGCTTTACATTCCACATGCAACTTAATGAATCCTTGAGCATTTTTTTTTTTCCTTTCCTGAATTGTCTTCTTCATTTTTCATTCACTATTTATTGGCATGCATGGCCTCATACGCATATAAAAGAAAATGCTACTATTTGGTCACCTAAGTTGATTTGGCTCCTTTTGCCAAGGAAAGAAAATTGTTTTGAATTCTATCTCATTTTCATAAACCTACCATTTTCTTTCCAGACTGATATGTTTGAACTTAAAAGCCAAAGTTCATGCTTGAAATTGGGGGCTTTTACCATGACATTAAATAATCAAGTAAATTGCTTCCCTTGCCAATGCAGCTCTTGATCTTTTGGAGAATAACAAGGTGCAAGCAATCATAGGTCCAGGAACATCACCTGAAATGAAGTTCTTGGCTGCACTGGGGGACAAGGCCAACGTTCCTATCCTTTCTTTTACTGGGAGTCCTACGTCGTCAACGGAATATCCATACCTCGTTCAAATTACACAAGACCAAACCCTTGAATTTGATGGTGTTGCTTCCATTGTAGAATCATTTCAATGGACAAATGTCATCCTTATTTATGAGCAGGGAGAAATCATATCAAATTTGGCCGATTCATTCCAAGAGAAAAACATACGTATCGCTTATAAGAGTGCCATTTCTCCCTCAGCTACTGATGAATAAATCTTTGTAGAGCTCCATAATCTCACGAGTAGTACTTTACAAACAACAATATTTGTTGTGCATGTTTCACCTTCTCTAGTGTCTTGTCTTTTCTTAAACGTCAAAAGGTTAGGAATGATGAGTGAGGGATATGCTTGGATTATAACTGACAAGACAATGGACCTCTTACATCCAATGGATTCTTCTGTACTCATTGAGTCAATACAAGACGCACTAGGTTTCAAGTCTTATATTCCCCATCAAGCAAGCTCCACAACTTCCCTGTAAGATGGAGAAGGAAAATGCGTATGAAAACCCCAATATGGAAATGATGGAGTTAAATGTGTTTGGCATTTGGGCATATGATTCAATTTGGGCCCTAGCAAGGGCAGTGGAGAAGGTAGTGGATAAGATTTTTAAAACTAAGGAACAAAATGCAGCATTGAACATGATAGACTTAGCTAACATTGGAGCTTCTCAAAGTGGCTCAATAATTCTAAACGAGTTATTGCAAATTAGATTTAGGGGTTTAAGTGGTGAGTTCCAATTTATGCACGGGAAACTAATCTCTAGAGCATTTGAAATAGTGAATGTATTAGGCAAATGGGAGAGAAAAGTTGGATTTTGGACAGTGACTGATGGAATCACTAATGAAATGAATCCATCTGTTAGTGAAAAATATCCGAGGTATTCAAGTACCAATACAGGTCTTGAAACCATTATCTGGCCGGGAGGATCTACAACTACTCCAAAAGGTTGGTTGATGCGAATGAATGGTAAAAAGCTAAGAATTGGTGTACCAATGAATCAAGGGTTCGAAGAGTTGATAAAGGTGCAGCGTAATCCTCAAACAAATGCAACAACTGCCACTGGTTTCTGCATTGATGTATTCAATGCTGCCATTGATGGCTTACTAAATACTGAATCATACAAGTTTATTCCATTTGAGGATTCCAATGGGGAGCCGGCAGGAAACTATAATGATCTTGTATATCAGGTATATCTTCAGGTACGTCAATTCAAATTGTAGAACAATGTCACAACTGAGAGATTCACAAATATTTAGTACGAGAAACATTTTTCACATTGCCCACACGCATTCACACGACACAAAACATGCAGCTAGACATGAATGCTAGCTTATTTATATATATCTGCATAGTGGTCTTTTTTATGTATGTTGCATTTTTGAATGGCTCAGCATTATGATGTTGTTGTAGGGGATACTACAATAACGGCCAATAGATCTCTATATGTTGACTTTACAGTGCCATATACCGACTTGGCTCTTGGAACAATAGCAAAGGTTGACAATAAGAACATGTGGATCTTCTTGAAGCCACTTGATTCAAATCTATGGCTGAGAAGTGCTGCTTTCTTTATCCTAACCGGCTTTGTTGTTTGGGTTATTGAGCATCCGGTAAATGAAAAATTCCAAGGTTCGGCAGCTTAGCGAATGGGAATGATCTTCTGGTGTTTGACATTGCAGGAGAAAAGTTATTAAGTAATTTGTCAAGGTTTACAGTAATTGTTTGGGTGTTCGTTGTGCTTATATTGACTTCAATCTACACTGTAACTTTATCTTCAATGCTGACGGTCTAACAGATATAACTAACATCAAAAGAGAATTATATAGGATACCAAAGTGGGTCTCTCGTAAAAGGAGATATTGTCAGCAACCTGAATTTTGAAGACACTAAGCTTATGCAATATTCATCGCCTAAGGAATATGCAGATGCTTTATCAAGGGGAACTAAAAATGGTGGTGTTGTCGCTATTATTGATGAGATCCCATACATCAAGATCTTCCTTGCAAAATATTCCCAAGACTATACCATGATCGCATATGAATCTAAGACCAATGCCCTGGCATAGCAAATTCCTATCTGGATTAAAGTGACAGATGTTCCTGACGTTTCTGAAATATTTATGCTTCATATAATTGGTGAATTCAATGTATTATATTTCGATTCATTATAGAATTGATAATGTCCACTTGATTACAAGAGATATTTATATATGTATGTGATGGCGATCAATACATGAATGTAAATAGTAATCATAAATTGTTCATAGTCGGTAATTATGGATGGACTCATAATTAATTAAGACTTGAACTGGATCCGCGTTAGGTTGAGATATATTGCGAGAGCCATTGTATGCAATTACTCCTTATCACTGTCATGACATTTGACTCTTAAGCATGAGAAAAATATAAACTCTTTTATTAATTAATAATTACTTTGATTTGTTCGGCGGATACTTCGGGATCCTTAGACCGACACTTTGGGTGGTTATGTAATTAATAGTTAGAAGGTTATATTTTCAATATTTGCATCATTGCTACTTGTATTTATTTTGTATTGATTATGTTTGATCACAAAGTAAATTCGAAGGCCTTCGTGTACTTTTAGACAAAATGATTTATTATATATTTATTTATTTAAATTGTTATTTTTGTCAAACAAATATTTTATTGTGATCGAGCCAGAAATAGTTAATGGTACCAAAATAAATATATTAATTAAGTAGTCGGATTGATGGCTTTATTTATCCGATAACTAATTATGCATAGAGGGGTCAAAGTGCAATATTGACTTAGAGGTTATTTATTATTTAATTGGAGTTCAATTAATTTATTTTAGTGGAGTAGAAATTAATTTATGAATTAATTGAATTGGGTCCATGGACCGGGCCAATTATTAATTCATTATAGCAAATAAAATAATAAGCCTAAAGGATTCTCACTCATAGCCCAACTTGATATTGGAATCCTATTAGATTTGAGACTTGTGAATTAAAGATTGAGAAGGAGTTATTGTTTCATTTTCTTTGTCTTTATATTGCCTATAAATATACATGGTCTATATATATTTTAGGTATGATTTTTAGAAGAAGGAAAAAGGAATTTATTTTCTCTCTCTAGAAAATTAGGGTTTATGTTCTCATCTAATGGAGGCTCCCACAAACCTAGTTTTCCAAAGTCATTCATGGAGGCTTATGAGTGATTCCTAAAGGCAAAACAATTACCAAGAAGATGGAGATCCAAGGAGAAGGCATCTTGTTAAGGGATTTACAATAAGTGAGAACATTCACTTTAGAGGAAAGGTTTAAAGGTTTACTCAGACCTTTGATATAAGTATTCAATCTTTAATTGAATGATACATCATATTTTATTTTTGCATAAAACTTGTCTCTATGTGATGAATCAAGATCTATGAATCAAAATCCCTCAAAAAGTTTTAAAACTTGCACGTTTCCTAACAGTGGTATCAGAGTATGGTTTGATTCATCACTAGAGATCATGATTTTATGAAAATCATCATTCATGGATCCAAATATATATATGCATATATATATATATATATATATATATATATATATATATATATTTTTATATGATCATGATGTATGTATATTTGTGATTGGATGAATGTTGATTTATGATTGGGCCATTGATGAAGCTTATAGGTTAATTGAATGTAATTTTATCTTTGGATGAATGTAATTAAGGCTTTAATTTAGCCGTTTGAAAATTCAATGATGTAATTTTATTTTTTTTTCATTGTATTTCAAATTGTAAATTTATTTAAAGTCATGTAATCTTCATTAAAGGATCCTATGAAGCTTCAAGAAGGTCCAAAAGGGTTAAATTAGGCTTCAGGGATTTTCTGGAATTATTCTGGAATTTTTCTTGAATTTTTTGGACTTAATTAATATTTTCTGGAATTTTTTAAATATTTTTCTGGAATTATCGGCGATTTTCCGACCACCGAAGCATCATTGGCAGCGAAAAGAAGTACTGGAGGAGGATGGGATCTGGTGCAGCGCACCAATAATACATCTGGCCCGTGAGGAACACGGGCCAGAATTGGCAGTAGGAAATTTCTTGTCACGCGCCAGACAAGTAATCAATTCAGGCGCGTGTTCCTCACGCGCCGAACAAGGGCCACTACTACCAGAAGCGCGTGCAGGCGCGTGGCACACGCGCCTGCTGACCTCCCCAGTGCGTGCGAGCGTGTGGAGTCTCCTTGCTCACTCTCCAAGCACGTGGGACGCGCGTAGGGGTGCGTGGGACATGCTACTTTGTTTTGGCTTCTCCAGGCGCGTAACTGCTCCTTTCAGGTGTTATTAAGCCGTTGGTAGACGCCCGTACAGCAAGAATAGTATTTAAATGTTAAAAGCTGAATCCATTGGCCATTTAAATTACTCTTGTCTATTATTTATTTATTTATGTGATGCATGGAATAGATAATTGTTGATTAATTATTATTTATGCATTGGATCCATGATATTTAATTAAATGACTTGATTTATATTAATTAAATTATGAAAATTAATTAGATTTGATTACTAATTAATTTGAGGGCACTTATTGGGAAATGAAAATTTATTTTTGTAAATTATTTTTAAAGAGTGCTTCAAATTAAACATTAGTGAATCATTTAAGTGTCCAAATATTTTCTAAATTTAATGGATTAAAATCAAGACGTTTTGCATGCATTATATCATGTAAATGAATAAATTCAAAACCCTAATTATTAATGATTAAAAATTGAGTGGGAACGGAGATTTTTATACATTGCCCCATGGCCTTCGTTATTATAACCATTGTAATTAGATCTTCAAAAATAAGGCCCCACGCATGATTTGAAGAGTCTTAATATTACAAGAATGGTTGTCTCATGAAAATAATAATATTAAATGTTTATTATAATTAGATCTTTAAAAATAAGGCCCTACGCATGATTTAAAGAGTCTAAATTATAATGACAAGATATTTAATGTTTTTTTTTTTTCATTAGAGCTTTAACAACGTTATACACTCAATCTAAAATCAATAGTGTTAGCTCCCCAACAGAGTGGTTTATACTAGGTGATTTTAGAAAGGCTAAACATAATCGGGAATCATTTCATATAAATAGACAAGGCATTGTCTTAAGAGATATGGAGATGATGTGATTTGTCCGCCAATAGCAATAATGAACTTCGCCAACCGAATAAGTTATTGGCGTATTGATTATCCGATTTTTCATACAATGGTTAAAGGACCCACATACTATTTTAATGGAAGTGTTCGCCTAATAGCAAATGAATCTCAACAATAGTAATAATGAACTCCTCTAACAGGATAAGTTATTGACATATTGATTGGTTGATTTATTATGCTACAGGGTTGAGGAACCCGCATTAATTAAAAGGGATTGTTTACCAATAATGATAATGATCTCTTATTCAATTGAGATTTATTATATTATGTAGTTAACAAACTCATTTTAATTTTAAATATGCATGATAGTATTAATAATTTACATTGCATATTGTATGAATGCATTTATATTCAGATTAATTATGTCTAATCCATGTTATCTGCTTGCTAACATATTCAATGTATGTGGACCTCTTTTATAATGACTGGAAAAGGAACTTAGATATTTTATTCACAACGTAAGGGTACAAAATGTATATAATACTCCTATACCTAATTCCTTTACTTTAAGATATTTAATGAGATGTTTTAGTGAGATTAGATAGGGTGTATGCCTACATACTATGTCAGACTTGAACACCATCAAGATAGCCTAAGGAACTCCAGTATGAAATTGTATTTTGAAAATGATTGTTTATTATTTAAAAATTAGCTGGAGATCAATAGGGCTGACTTGGGTGGTAAGTTTCAAGTTGACATGATTATTGCCTTGTTACCATATGTTACTGTGAATTAATGCTAGATATATTAATTACAATGGGCTCAAATTAATATTTGCTTCCACATCTCTTGTATTATGAATTGAGTTATTCATGTTTAGGTTCATGTTAAGTCAGTCATATTAACATGTCATAACCTTTCATGTGTCACACATCACATAACTCAATCATTTAAGCAAATAATTATCTTATTATTTAAGCTTTGGATACAATCTCCACAGAGTGAGCACTCACTTCTCAGCTATCATTACTAATTAAAAGTGAGTTCTTAGCTATCATTACTAACTTAGATTAAGTACACTCTTCTCATATCTCACTACTAGGTTATGATGAGCACCCATTTTTTAGCTATTGCCGCTAGCTTGAAGTTAAGTTTGTTTAGCTATCAATTCTAATAGTTCATAGCTTTAGTACACACTTATCTAAATAGCCTACCTTGGTAGTTGAGTAATTTGTTTTGAAGAATATTTTTCAAAAACTACTACTTTATAAGTAATATTATTCCCTTCTACTTGAGCAGATATGATGTATAGCTCAAATAACTAATGGCTAAAATGGCTACTCATCACCCTCATGTTTTTTACTATCAAGTTGAGAGCTAGAATCAACTAACAGTGTTTCATCTTCCTCTTAGGTTCTATGCACCTCATTAATCATTTTAACTTATAGCTAAGCTAACTAGTTTGCAACTCAATAACATTTTAGCTTTTAGCTAAATTGTACATTAGAGCTAACTAATTTGATTTAGCTTGTCTCGGTGTATTTACTTAGTGCATCCATAACATTTTCCAATAAAATTTTTAGAGTTATTGGAAAATCTTCTCTTAGTCAGCCCATTCACAACTATACGTGTCTTAAACACTAGTATAGATCTTTTTCCTTTGACTATCGAGAGAATTGACATAGTTGAACTAGTCAATTTTAGTTTGTTGTATTAATACACAAACTAATCATGAACTCATATATAAAGTTAATAATATCACACATTAACTATATTATAAAATTAAATTATTATATACACTAAGTAATTCAACTACATAGTTCAATATTATAATATCAAATAAAAGTAAACATTTATAAAAATAATATTGAACTTGCATAACAATATAGTTTCATATTATATTACATGATTAATTATATCACATAATTAATATAAGAAATAATAATAATTAAGAGAAGAATTTGCTTCCTAAAAGTTTTGTGGCTTATTCTCCAATAAACATGCTAGAAAATCAGGAATAAAAGATTTAGACGTTCTAGCCTTTTTACTACCTCTAAACTCATCTTTATTTTCATTGTATGATTTATACACAAGAAAATGATATGCAATACTGTTATGAGCATAACCTATCAAAGGTTTTATGTGTGGGACTGTGCACTTGTAGCTCACCTAGTGTGGTTACCTATTAGTGCCTCTTGCACCCGTCCATGACACACTCACCTATAAGGTTATCACATTTTAGGTCCACTCTAACTTTTTTAGGAGTAGGAACTGCAACCTTAGCTAGACACCCCCACATATTTAAAAATTTATAGGAAGGTTTTCGACCTTTCTATAATTCACATGGTGTCACATTAGTTTTCTTTTGAAGTATTTTATTGAGAATATAATTTGCGGAAAACAAAACTTACCCCCCACAAATTCTGATTTAAATCAGAACTTATCAACATAGCATTCATCATTTCTTCGTGAAAGATACCATGTTCTAAACAATTATAAGAGTATGGTGTTTTGTATTCACCACTTCTATCATTTCTTAACACCTTGATCTTTTTGCCAAGTTGATTCTCAACCTCATTTTTTGTAATGTTTAAACATTTCTAAAGTTTCATCTTTGCTTTGTAGCAAATATACATAACAGTATCTTATGCAACCATTGATAAAAGTAGCAAAGTACCTTTTTCACCTCTAGTTGGTACATGTTTAAGGTAATGTCATATATTTCATAATATCATATTACAAAATTAAAATAATTTAACCAATATTGAATTATATAAATAATTCAATAGTCTACTTATATAACATGCTTTAATCTCATATAATACTGAACACATCAATATTTAGCATATTATCATATAATAATATATAAAACATTATTTTATTATATCTCAACTATTAGTATAATATCTACTTTTTTATATCTTAAATAGAAGCATATAATAAAATCTACGTAAGGAATGAATCTGTCTTAAGATTGTTGGTAAATATATATGCTTCATGTGACATTTAAGATATAACAAACATTATACTAATATGTCATGAGATAATTAACAATATACTAAGAAATCATTAATTAAATATGCAAAATAAAGTAATAAAATAATAATAATAAATAAAGAACCTAGACCGAGGCTAGTATTGGATACTATGTCCTTAAGACAGATTCGCCACGCTATGGTGCTTACGGATTCAGTGGCGTCTATCTCCCAGGATATAACGGTCTACATCCATCAGTAGCAGTTTTATAAACTCGTGGATACGGCGAACCTTCTCCGTGTAATACTCTCTTTGACTCAAAATTGCATCTATACTATATAAATGCTGATTTGGGTGCAATCCGAACCAAATGGCTCGGACCAATCTTAATATGGCTCGATGAAATTGGATTAAGGTCTAAGTGGTTCGGACCACTTAACCTATGGTTTGAACCCACTTAGGTTGGGTTCAAGCCTAGAGAGAGAGATAGAAGAAAATGAAATGAACGATTTGCAAATGATCCAAAGGGGGGTATTTATAGGCAACAAGGTACCTTTTTAGGTGGGTGCAACCCTTTGGAAAAAACTAAAAAGTAGTTTTTAAGTAAGGTGCCTTTTCGGATTGGGTGTAACTCTTTGGAAAAAACTAAAAAGTAGTTTTTAAGTAAGGTGCCTTTTCGGATTGGGTGTGCCTCTTCATCATTGGACATAACCATTTATATGTGTTTCTTCATCATTGGACACAACCATTTATATGTGTCTCTTCACATTGAACACACCCACTCCAATTGGTTGCACTAGTTCACATGGGGTCTGTTCATCAATAGACACATTCATTCCAATAGGTTGCAATGGTTCACATAGTGTCTGTTCACCAATAGACACATACATTCCAATATGTTGCAACCCTTTAGAAACAGATACAACTCTTTGGAAAACAAATGCAACCCTTTGGAAATAGATACAACCTTTTTTAAAAATAATTAAAAAAAACTTTTAATTTAAATTCAAAAACCAACCATCCATTTAAATAAGCCCAACCCATAATTAAAAGCCCGATCCAAGATTCCATTTAGTAAAAAGAATAATTGGACTTTACAATTAGGCCCAAGCCCAAGCCCAAGCCCAAGCCCAAATCTGGCTTATTTAAATTTCAATTGGTTTCAACATTTTTTTCCATGTGAGACAAACACTTCCCACATTTTGCATACTCATTTAGGCTTATCAAAACACCACACTTTGGAGTTAATTTCTCATTCACCCGAAAACTGATTTGAGAAAGTAAATATACCACGTTCATTTTCTTGCGGAGAAAAACGCGCTCGTCTAGAAATCCGCAAAAAATTATTTGCGGAATCTATTCCAAATCTCATCCAAAGTTTATATTTTTAATGCCCCCATTTCCAACACTATATTGGCGACGCCCCTGAACTAAAGATCTCACCCACCGCCATCCTCATCACGAGTTCATCGGGCTTTGTCACCGCCCTCCCCGTCGTCGATCGGCAAGCTCTGCGGCTACCTATCCAGTGCCGTAGCTTAGTTTTCCGAATCACCTGAATTAGGAACTCTCTGTTGGAGTCTCCATGATCAGATCTTTGGATTATATGGGTCTTATTTCCAAGGTTTTTTTTTTTTTTTTCTCTAGCAGCGACGATGTGAGAGGAAGACAATGATATATATATATATATATATATATATATATATATATATATATATAAGGGAATGATTCAAGGGAAGGGTATTATTGTCCTTTTGATTTTATAAGTGAATGATAGGTTTGTAAATTTGTGTTGGTCAATGAGGTTAAAGATGTCATTTTAGACATTAAAAGGGCAAAATTAACCTTGCATCAATTTTTTTTTATGACATTACCACACACATCGTGAGTTTCTTAACGGCAGGGGGGGATTTGTTTACCCAGATCAAAACCTTAAGGGGGCAGCTGGAATTATGAAACGTAGAGAGGGTGTAAGTGGGATATTGACAAATGTAAAGGAGTGTAGATGAAATTAACCCCAATATATATATATATATCATATTTGTGTGTGAAAAAAAAACAAAAAAAACAAAAACAAAGACTCACAACAAATGTGGTAAGTTCAAAAAGAGATATTCGGGACATAAATGTGATTTTAAAAAAGAAAGGGGTCATAATAGTAAAAGGGAAGGGTTTAAGGCGGAAGCAAGCAAGTGCCGCTTTTCTATTTCTAGGGTTTTTTGTGCTTTTTGGTAGGCGTCGAGGAGAACCAGAGAAGACACAGGAAGAAAATATATATATCGATAACCTATAGAGAGAGAGATATGGATTCGTTTTCAGCGCCATCCACCGGATCGTCCCCGAAGCTCTCAGCGGAGGATTTCATGGACCAGCTCAAGACTCAGCTTGCCCAGGCTTACGCCGAGGAGTTCCTCGAGGTACTGTTTCTCTACAAAGAAGATTGGAATTTCATAAATTTGTTTTTAGTATTTAAAGTGACTTTATTTTTTTTGTTTTCTTTTTTCTTTTTTCCTTGTGTAATTATATATATATATATATATATATATATATATATCCGTGTCAAAACACAGTAGCATCTAATAAAAAATTTGAAATCGACTTAGGTTCCACGTTCATTGTTCTAATGTAATTGCCAGTGATGGACGATTTGGTTTCTTGATTCTATGCATTAATATGTTTGTTCTCATGAGAAAGCTTAATTTTTCGCTCTCCTTGTGAGTGTTGGCAAAGGAGGAATGAATGGTTTTCGTTTTCGGTGAATCCACTGGTTGTTACAGATGGTTCGTGAGTTTATTTCATTGGTGCCAAGGTTTGCCAATGAGTTATTCAATGAAACCTGAATAAACAGATACTCCCAATTATATGATGATGATACCATTAGTATAGTGGCCTTATTTATAATTCTTTCCTCCTCCTTCTAAGAGGAACATTACTATCAGTGTTTTCAAGATGACAAAACCCAACAAAACTTTTGTAAACTAATGTGACCAACAAATCTTCTAAGAGGGTCAAGATGATGAAACCCAACAAAGCTTTTGTAAACTAATGAGACCAACAAATCTTTCCAGACCATTCACTGTTAATATTTTTTCCCTAGGTGAGCTGTGGTGACTAAATGCCTCTAAGCAATGAAGTATTAGTTGCCCTGCATCAACTTTACTATTTATGTTTTAAATTCACGAACTAGACACAAGTTAAGCATGTAGAAGTGTGACACTGCAGAAGTCTATTCAAGTAGCAAACATTTAGTAACAGTTAATATGGTACTTTGATTACTGCTATTAATCTGTCTTATTCATATAGTTCATTAATTATTGGGAATGCCTAGCAAGTTGTCTACAGACAGCTTCTAAGCATGAATGTACTTTAGAATAAATGGGAACTAGAATCAGAAATTGAAGATTGAAGAGGAGAGATGTGTAGATGAGGTAGAGAATCAAAAACAAAGAGAAGAGTGGGAGCATCTATTGTATCCCACCTACCCCCTTAAAGATTCACGTACAGGGATATAAAGAAAAAGTATCTTTAGATTCTGGCTGTTGGTTTTATGTTCTAGCTGTCAAAATCTTATACAATCCTATATCCCAGTCTTTAGTTGTCTGTGTTGCATGTGACTGCAAAAGTAAGCATTGTCATCTCTGCGTCATAATGTTATAGATACACTGAATTAAAATAACTAAAAAATTAACGTATTCAAGAAACAGAAACTTCAACCAATTTACAAGTTTCAATTTTTTTTAGACGTGTTGCTTCGGTACAGAATTTATAATTGTTGGCTGTGTTTGAAGCATGAAATGTAAACCATATGAAAGCTGCAACCTTCTAACTTTCTAAGACACATGGTTATTAAAGGCTCAAGACACACTAAGTAGGGATGGCAACGGGGCGGAGTTGGGGTGGGTTTGGGAATAGTATACAACTCAAACTTGTCAAAATCAAAATCAAGAAAACTTTAAGCATATTAATCAAGTGGCTTTACTAAATCTGTGTACATATCACCTTTCAATTTGCATATAAACTCAGTTAAATCAATACCACAATTTTAACAAAAGTAATTAAAAATTTTAAAGTTTGTATTTGTTGACATATCAGCTTAGACTTAGAGGGTACCGCGTATGGATGAAGTAAATCAAATTCATTATAAATGTGTGACAATAAAAAACTATAATAATGTTTGGATATGTATATTATTATAAATATTTAGAATCTAATAGTAGACACAATTAATGACTGTAATCAACCATGAACTCATGAGTTCACACCAAATTTTTTGATAAGATTAAACAATACAATTCATCAATATTTATTAATGTGATATGGAGTATGTCAATCGTGTTATTGAATGATTAAGTAAAAAAGTTGTGTGTGCGCGTGTGTTTTTATTTATTTATTATATATATTTATTTATATGGCTTGGAGACTACATAAAACTGTGAAGGTGAGGATTTTATGTGAGCCTGACCGAAGGGGCCTGACACTCCTATTGAGACTTGACAAGCCTAAGGTTCTTTTTGGAGCATAGTCGCACCTTTGATAGCTGTGTGAATTTATGTATATATATATATATATTCAATATTTGGAATTTGTAGTATAAAACTCCTAGGGAAAGCAGATTTGTTCACTTTGACTAACATGGTTGGAGGCATGCCAAAGTCCTTAACTTTTGCTTGTATAAATATAAATAGTGTACTCCTATTAGATTGGCAGCACATGCAAATAGTTGTTATTTTTATTTGATTTACTCAATTATTATTTACATATATATGTGTGTTTTTTGGATTGTCAGACGGTAAGGGGGAAGTGCTTCGAGAAGTGTATTACCAAACCTGGAAGTAGCCTGAGTGGGAGCGAGAGCAGTTGCATATCCAGGTGTGTTGATCGCTACATCGAGGCCAGTGGTATAATTAGCAGAGCTCTTTTTAGCTCATCACGCTAAAATCTTAAGCCTAGCAGCATATCATGCAGAACATCAAGCTGTGGAATTTCAGAAAGAACGTAAATGGGAGAGGCTATTGATTATGTAGTTGGTATTGCTTTCCCATTCTTTTGTTATTTATGAGGATAATAGTCTGTTTCACTTATTACTTGAAAGCCAGCCATATAAACTTTTGCACCTTTAAGATTTGGACATGTTATTGGGTTATTCTTGTGTTCTTGGACAATTATTGTTAGTATTATTTTGATCTTACTAGGCATTATGCTCAACTTGGAAGTGGGAACATATCGATTTTTCAATTAGAAGCTTTGGTATACAAATGATTTAAGAAATTGTAGTACAAGGACAGTTCAAAAATCAGATCTTAATAATGATTCACTATGTTCTAGTTAAGAATGTAGTAGATGTTTTGATCTATGCCTTGCTCAAAAAACAAAATTTGATAAATAGCTTTGCTGTAAGAATGCTAAAAAGTTAATAGTGCAAAGTAATAGATGGGTAGAAGTACTGCAATTTGGATTGATGAACAAAACTCATGGGTCAATGATTCTGTGTCTCCCTCCCCTTCATTTATTATTTATTTGTTGTATATTATTATTTATTATTTGTTTTCCATCCCAAAATGTTTTGTACTTCACATGCAGTACACAGCAAGATGCAAAACCACGTGTGCTAAATACTAGTGTGGACATCTTCGTTTTCTCAATCAACTTGGATCTTGGTAATGTTGAGCCATACGATCGATCACAATTACGGAGGTTGGTTGTTGTGCATCAGCAAATCTTTTGCAAGCTTACCTAACAAATCTCCTGGCTATTACTGATGTGATATGCTGTTATCATTTTTGACCATGATCGGTTCATACCAATTTCAATTGCTTATGTAGAGTTGTCATCTTCCATGAAATGTTTTATTTCCTTTCTTTCTCTTCTTTCTTTTTGATCCCTTCGACGAATTTCGGCTATGACCAATGCAATGCCCCACTAGCTGAATAGGCGTAAGAAAGCTACATGAGAAAAGGCAAGGTGCACCTTGGATTTCCATCGAGGAATTGCGTTTTGCCAGAGAGATTTATTTGAGAAAGATTCTCCATTGGTAATTCCAAAATAGAAAGAATCTAAATAAAGGAGCATACGCGAGAAGGGGGGCAACACTACTTCTACATTCAGGGGGGAGACTAGCCTCATTACTTCCCACTTGATCAGTTGGGCCTTCAATGGAAACAATAATATTGGATCTTCCAGCTCCATCTTAAAAATTTTAATTATTGCCAAACTTTTTTCTTTTTTCTATCCCACTGGAGGCAGAGGCAGAGGCAGAGGCAGAGGTACCATCCTCTCTCTAAAATTAGTGATAGGATAAAGAGAGGGAGCCACATCTGTCTGTGAAAGTGATCCTAGATTATATGATAATATGTTTATTTTCTTTTTTCCTAGTAAGGTAAGTAATTTTGATAGATCGAACTCTGAAATCAAGCACTAGAGGATTTGATTGAGGAAGACGAAGAGTTAATAATGCTCAGCTATTGGATCATGTTGTGTGGAGGCTTCCTAATGAAGGGTTCCATGTAGCAGCAAAATATGTGGAGCACCCTAACCGTCCTTGAGGGACCATTAACTGAGACTTGACCTTATGGCCGGTTTCAGTGATAGATTTGATCAGAGCCTGAGGAGAGAAGGAAATTGTGCTTGGACTTCTAAACCATACAATGTAGAGGCTGGTTGAAATTGGGGAGGAGAGATGGAAAACGAGGAGAAGAGTCGAAGGAAGGAGTCAGAGTTGAGTGGATTGATGGATGGAAGGAGAAAGATGTCTCTCAACTCTGGAATGGTCTTGGAGAGGGAAGAAGGAATGCATCATCACTGATTGTGTTGAATGAGAGAGCTCACAGTTTCATATCTGCCTCTAGAAGATCGGATTGGATATCCTAGCATACAAGGGAAAAGTTTGAAGCCAAGAAGAGGTGTTAAGGCCATTCCAATTCTGAAAGTGGTCATAAGTGGTTAAAGGTCTTAGTTGCAGGCAGCAGCTTCCTCCATGACCAACAGCAATTGCTTTAACATTTGATATCCTATATATTTCTTCCTCAAAAGAGTTAAGTTTTTGAAAATTTAAAGAGGCTCCAAATGCATTCAAGCATAAATGAGTTTGGCTTTGTTTTTGTGGAGACAAAGTGGAGTACTCCAAGCAACTTTAGTTCCACCTCTTCCTGCTTCCTTTGTTCTCAGCTTAATTCTGATCCAGTCCCCAAGAAGCTTCTGATTAAGAATTGATCTGAGCTATGATTCTTTTAGCGAGTACGTATGTGCATACGGTAAAAACCAACTAATGGAAAAAGAATGCCTTTCTTGTACAGGGCAAGAATAATGAATGCTTACATCCTATAGAGCTGAAGACTAAAGAGAACGGATTTGGATATAGCTTTAACCTTCCTGCATAAGACAAGTTTACTTCATCAGTAATGGATTAAAACATGTGATCTTTTCTACCAGATTTTTGCAGTCTGAAAACTCTCCTTTGTTGATTTGCAACAGATTTAGTTTGATACTTGCAGCAGGAACTCGAGATAACATTTTGATCCAGCATTTGAATGGAGTGGAGTGATTGCTACTTGCCAATGAGTAGTAGATGACATAATGCCTGAACCTACGGAGTAGTTCTGCTCTGCTGAAATGAAATCGAAGGCCTGCTGACTCAGGACTTATTATTGATTCATGGAAAGATGCTCCTCTAACATATACATCACATGTATAATTTATTTGGTTGGCTTGAGTTTCATCAACTAGAGACTACATTTGAAAATACAGAACGGGACAACAATTTTAGAATTAGAATCCCAGAACACACACACATTGTTTTTCTCATTTGTTTAACATACAATTTTTACCACACAAATACTACTAAATCAGCACAAGATGATAACGTTCTAATGTCTTATGTTTTTCAAAGTATATCGGATATATTTAGGAACCAGAGAGGGAACTGCTGTTTTATTTAAGCAGTGGTAAGATCTGAGACTTGACAATTTTTAAGGAACATATACCACCAATTCATCTTCTATCTTCTCAAGGTCTGTAAAATGTACTCACCATAAAGGTCCCTGCACCGTTATAAATATAAATATATATTAATTAATTTACAGTTCAGGAGATGAACACTTAAGCAAGCAATTAGAATTTCCACCACCACAGAGATTCAGTTAGTATGTAAAAATAGGATTTAAACTAAGAATGATAACAAAAGCAGGCCTTTAGGTCCATCAAACGACGTCTTCAATCTTAGGATCTGAAGACAACCATGTTACTCAAAGTGTATGAACGTACTGACTCATAAAGTTAATTTACTTTGACTGTACGTGTTTACAGGTTCAGAGATAGAACGATGGGTGGAAATGGAAAAGAGTTTCTCTTAACTACCAGTTTCGTTTGTCAAATTAATTTAAAGCTTACATGGAGTGCTGGATAGCTTCATGAGCAGTGGCTGAAGGCAGAAACTCGTTAACTGCAACCTCTTTGTTCTCGTTCTTCTTGTCTGAATTATTTGTCAAGAAACTTGAATGTCGTCTTCCTCAAAATTTTTATAAACCTCAAATACATACAACTAATTATATATATGTTTTAACAAAATTAAGGATACAGTCTTCGAAGAAACGACGGATCTCAGCTAGACGATGAGGGGGAAGCTGATTGATATCAGTGTAGTGGCGATATTCTGGATCATCAGCACACACAGCAATGATTTTATCATCCTTCTCTCCCTATTTTAAACAAACAACAATGAAATCATCATCATCACTCTCCAATCTCCAATCACTATGAAAAAATAACTCCAAATAAGTTAATTTGGGGGGTATCAGTTGCACCTGATCAATCATAGGCATCAGTCCAATGGCCTTGGCTCTTAGAAAACAACCAGGAAGGATAGGTTCCTGTTCAAAATGTGGATGAATTTAAGTTTAAATAGATCCTATTTATGAACTCTGAGCTCAAAGTTTGGGAAAAAATATTTACGAGTTTCTCTGGGTAATTTTGTGGGTGTATTTCTCCACCATTTCATGGTTAGGTTATATATAGCAGAAAGAAGCATGCATCTAATTCTAATTATTTATGTACGTTTGTTTTTTGTATGTGATGTAGGTTGACCTACCTGCATGAGAACTAAAACGTCCATTGGATCGTTATCTTCACACAATGTTCGAGGAATGAAACCATAGTTATGAGGATAGACCATTGATGAATACAAGACCCGATCAACCTAGGATTAATCCATTGAAGCAAATGCATCCAAGTGATCGACATGATGGATCGTATATCATAGGAAATCAAAAGCAACAAAAATACTAGTATAAATGGGAATTTGGTACTTATTCAAATCTGTCAAAAAATTATACCTTAATCAGACCGGTCTTCTTGTCAAGTTCATATTTTACTTTACTTCCTTTTGATATCTCAATAACCTGCACCACAACACTATAAAAATATAATACAGCAGCAATACACCAAATGGGCTCAGGTTCACTGATAGTAATCTGACCTAGTTAATGAAGCATATAATCAAACAACCAACATTCCATTTATACAAAAAATATATATATATATATATATATATATATGAGACTGTGAGATGGAAGTTTCAATTTTAGGCCTTCATTGATTGAACTGTAATAGATGCTTAAAAATAAAATAGCTGAATGATTACTTACGCAGTTGAAAATCTGGGGAGCTCCGGGTCCTGGACACGTACAATACTCAGATATGAGTATTAATGAATTACTTGTGTGCGCTTAATTAAGTTAGTTGTAATGGAAATGATGGAGCAGGGTACGTACCTATCTCCAGATCATGCCAAGGATGAGCAGCAACGGATCTCCTTGACAATGATGATAGGATCCTCTGATTCAAGCGGAGTGCACGTTTTTGTTCACTACTTTCATTACCATTTCCTTCATTACTACTACTCATCATGGATCGACTTTCCCACCAAATTAAGAAGAAATAAAAAGATGTATTAATTCTGCTAATTAATTACACTCAACAACGATTACATACACAATTCACTTTGTGATAATGAAAATCATAAATACCTGCAACAAACATACAACATTTCTATAATCATATGCCTCTATATATAACTATGAGTCTTTTAGAGGAACAAATGCAATTAATATATAGCTTTTTTAATTACATAAATTAATTCAATGCTAATATATCATTCTACTGTCAGATTGTGAAAGTAATTATGTGAGTCAGTCTTAAAGGAAGGAAGGAATTAATAATGGTTAAATTTAATGCTCAATTCAGGAATCTTGAAATTGTACTTACATGATAATTGCATATATATATATATATATATGAAAGAGGCTGCTATAGTATATCGTTACTTTGGTAAGGAAAAAACACAAATTAAAACTCAAAGAAGAGATTCTTTCAGAAATAGTATCGACTGTAGATTTATTAGTGAGTAATTAAGCCCATTAATGGACATGATGATCAACTAGTGATCTGATCATATGACATTGAAAACCATAAATTAAAACAAACAAAAGATAATCCAAAGATGCGATGTGTATACACACAGTATATATATATATTAAAAAAATGAAGCAGCAATTAAACTCAGAAGAGGGAGATCAGAACCTACCTAAGATTGGATGAAAAAAGAAGCAGGATCAGGTCAGGGGTGAAGGAAAAATTGGCGTAGATGACCAACAGGACGATTCAGCTCTTCAGTTGGTTGGTTGGTTGGTCGGCCTGATCGTACTAATACGTATTTAATAAATAAAATATAGGAATAGTTTATTTTATATGAGGGGAGTGGTGAAGTTTGCAAGGCCACCACCAACACTCGGATCCTACGCATTTTCAAGTATTATGCTCCACTGTTAGCCTACCCAACAAAGTCCTTTGCATTGTAAATTGTAATTTAAAATTACACATATAACTCTTCTATCTATTTATTTATTTATTATTTTTATATACTCTTTTTAAAATTGTACTCACGTTCCCCACCTTTGGTAAACGGGCTCAAAGCCTCAAACACCAAATATAGGCAAAACACCTGGCGGAACTATAAATAGTTGCAAAATACAATTCTAAGGTAATTTTTGGATAGGGTTAAGGGCAGAAAATCCCCTTTTACTATTTACAAAACAATTTATGTGTGATATAAAATCTCCTTATACTATTAATTTGGTGTAATTATCCCCTTGTTTGCATAAAAAGGCATTAATACCCTCTCTAATATAAATTTCTGGGTTTAGTGCAAAAAACCCCCTAATATATAAGGTTTGTGCAGAAATAGTCTCTACTTTTTGAAAATGTGCATTTCAGTCTTTAAAATTCAAAAAAGGTGCAAATAATCCCCTTTAATTACTTTTTGGTCAAAATTGACATAAAATAAATAAAGAAAAGACATGATATTTTATCCTCATTTGAAAAAACATACACTATATATATATATATATACAATACCATAATTTCCTTTTAAAAGAATCCATATTAGACCACGTCGATGAGTGTATGTATGAAAAAAGTAATTTCACTATCCTCGAGTTGAAGAAAGTAGGATCCACAACACCCTTTTGGGTCCCCTGAAAACATAAAGTGAGCAAATGTATGTAATTTTAAAATTAAATGATTGTAATTTTAAAAAATAAAGAATAGTGATCATCCTTGAGATTTATCATAATTAGTATATAAACCAAATGCATTATTTGTTAGAAAATTATTAGTTAGTTTACCTTTACAGTGGGTTAAAAAAATAAAATCCACTTTACTGTAATAATCAAGAGGAATAAAGTTCTATTTTTTAATATATCTTTAATTTAGTTCAAAATTCATTAGTGACTAATTTTTTTATAGTTTTATCATTACTTATTAAATATCTTAAATATATTTATTTTAAGGTTAATGATCTTAATTAGATAATATTGAATATGTAACTATTAGTATAAAATCTATGTGAAAAAAAAAAATCAAAAATAAAAGTTAATGGTCTTAAATTAATCAGAATTTTTGAAATTTTTGGGTTCGGTCTGGTTAGATGAAAATTATTAGTGGTTATATTCTATATTTGTTTAGCATGAATTTTTTACATTGTCTAAATCTTAGTATATTGTTTCTTTTATATTAGAGAGGGTATTAATGTCTTTTTATGCGAACAGTGAGGTAATTGTACCAAATTGATAGTATATGGGGTTTTATACTACAAAGGGACTGTTTTGCACTATATAGATAATAGAGGGTTTTTTTTTTTTTTTTTTTTTTTGGCACTTAACCCATGGGCAAAATAGGGTTTTTGAATTTAGGGATAATTTCACTTACACCCCCTCAGGTTCAGCCAAATATCACACTAAAATAACTTTCGAAAATTACTATCACCCATATTGTAAATGTTTGTTCCGTTTTTCAATCACACCCCAACCGTTATATGTAGAACTCTGACACCCTGTAAATTAACTAAAATACCCTTTGACTTTGACAAAAGAATTCTTTAACCTACAAAACTAGATTAAAAGACTAAATTATCCCTATATATTTTGTAATTTACAATTATATTATATTATATATATATATAGGAAAGCAATTGTACAAAAGTACCCTCACTAAAATCTGTCACCTCTTAAAAATTCTAAATATTTATGTAATTTTACAAACCAAACCACTCAACTTCTCTCAAGCACATTTCTCTTTTTCTATCACATTGTTAGCAAATCCTCTTAATCACGTCGGCGGTGGAGGCCATTATTCCCTACCACATTCCTCGTATGCACTCACTATCTAATATATTTTTGTTTCACATTTTATCTGATATTTTTCACTCAAATTATTGGGGAACATCCCCGTGAACATAGTTGTCAGATCCTTGCTTGGAATTGGCGAATGAATCAATGGTCAAGAGTTCTTGTTGGTGTAGTCGCGGGGTCCTCTGACCGTCCCCTTCTGTCTGGCTTTCTGGGCTTGTTTCCCGACCTTATCTGTCGTAGTTTCTAGAATGCAAAATATTGGTTATTCCCCTTCCACCTTAATTGGGTCGGTCAAACAACTGTGGCTAGAAAAGAGGTGGTGGAGATCAGATGAACCCAATTGTGAATTTATAACAAAAAAAAAAACTAATTGAGAAATTTTCTCAATTACAAACCAATCAATCACAAACTAATTCAAGAGAAGAAGAAATTGAGACCATTCATGAACAAAATTTAAACCATAACAAACCTTGATGGTCTAGAGCCTATCGCTTCCTTGTCATCATTGCGTCTAAAATTCCACTCCGATTGTGGCCTTAGAGTGCACGTTGAACTCGTTCCGAGCATAACGTGACAAGAGATTCGTTTGGCCGGTGGTGTCCCAAATCTGTGCCTTGACCTCCTCTCCTTCTTCATCTGAATCCATATATATATATATATATATATATATATATATATATATATATATATATAACTGTGCGTATGTATATATAGATAAAGGGGAGTTTGTGGAGATTGCACGGTGGGGCACGACGTCGTGAAGAGAGAAGAAGGTGAAGGCGTCACCGTTAGGGATCCGCCGTTACCGTTGCCGTTGCCATTGCTGGAAGGCCACCGAGCCTATTTGTGTGTGTATATATATATATATATATATATATATAATATGCACACATATATTTTAGACAGAGAAACTATTGGGGGCAATGTTGTCTTTTTTAATTTGTGGATATTTTAGTTTAAAATGAATTTTAAAAATAAGGGTAGATTTGTCTTTTCGCACGTTTTTAACGGTATTATTGATGGAAAAGTAAAATTGGACCTAAGTGATAATTTTCGAAAATTGTTTTAGAGTGATATTTAACCAAACTTGAGGGAGTCTCAGTGAAATTAACTCTTGAATTTATTTTATGTTAATTTTGGTTAAAAAGTGGTCAAAGGGGCTTATTTGTACTTTTTTTGAATTTTATAGACTGAAATGCATATTTTCAAAAAATAGGAACTATTTTTGCACAAACTTTTTATATCATAATGTCATAGATCTCCGGATAAAGTGCATTAAACCCGCCCTAAACTTTGTTCTCTTTCTCAATAAACCCTTCTGAACTTTAAATAATACACTTAACCTCCTAAACTATTTACTCCTAAACTATTTATTTGTTGCAAATAGTCAAACTATGTTAGGTTGCCGTCTGATAATTAACGGTGATTTGAGGCACGTGACCCATGTGTGTTAGTCAAAATTTAAAATACCATATATGCCCGTATGACTATTATATATTGACCTTTTATATGTATTCATCAGATATACGCATTCGAACCAGAGAACCCCCAAAATACAAAGCCCTAACATTCAGTCTCAACAAATCCTCTCTCGTTCGTCATTGATTTTCAGCAATTCCCTCTCATTCGCTCTCAAATCTGTATTTCCAGGCGACTTTCGTTGAACCAACAGACCCAACCCGCGAAGAGAGAGTTTCAGTGACCCAATCGGCATCCATGAACTTCGGTGAGAAGCTCTAATCATCACTGGGCAAACTGAAGATGAATTCAATTGAAGATCTACAACGACCCATCCGTTCCAGCAAGCTCCGAGCGGCAATGTCCATTGAAACCAGCGAGCCCCAAGTTGCAGCGTAATTAAGGCAGCAAAGTTGTGTTGATCCAAATCCATTGAAGTCGGCCAACATCATAACCGGTGAGAAGCTCAAGTTTGAACAGACCCAAGGACAAGCTCCAAGCTACTATAACCTACTTTGGCGAAGCCCAGCAGTCTGGTGAGCTCCAGCAAGGAGTAAAGGTTTCAGAGCAGTTCCGGTGAGCTTCACAGTTCTCCCTTCCGAGACCCAACTGAGTGTGAGCCATGTTTCTCTATTAAATACCAAGACGAGACCCAAACCGCAAAAGCAACCGCTGAGCTTAATTCTTGTACACATCAACTGGTGAGCTTCATTGATATATCAGCTACCCAACAAGTGAGAGCCTCAACTTCACACACACACACACACACACATATACAGTGAGTTACAAATACGGAGTACATAAATAAATAAATATATATATACCGTGAGCGATATATATATGGAATGAGCTTAACAGAATCTCTCTCTCTGTAAATATATATATTTTAGATATTGTTGGCACCAAAAACTGGCAGCCACCTCAGTGGTGACGTGAACCAGCAATGGGCCGACACTTGTTTAGTATGGTTTCAAGAAAAGTCGGCCAATTGAGAAACAGGAGGAGAAAATCTAGGAATTTAGCCACCTTATCCAATAAGGTTGTTGCTGAAATTTGGTAATTAATATTTGAGTTAATTCAAATATATTATTTCAGTTTGGATAGAAGAGATTTAGTTGGAATGAGATTCCTATGAAATAGGAATTTCGTTGCAAAGGAATAAGGAATTCAAAGGAGAGGCCGTCATGTGAGGGATAATTTGGGCAAAAGTTATGAATGGTCTTCCAGCCATTTAAGGGAAGTTTTCAGCCTAACTTAAGGAAAGGAGTTGCTAAAAGTTAGCAACTTTCCAGCAACTTTTCAGCATATTTCTCGACAACTTGCATTTGACTGGATCAAGGAGAGATTTCAGCAAGGACTTTCCTATTGAAGCAAGAAGAAAAGAGACGTAAAAGACTACTGGAACGTGGTTTAGTTTGAGTAATAAAGTGAAGAAAATCAAGGAGCAAAGAGATTTTCTAGCAATTAATTAGGAAAATAAGTTGAGATAGAATTTCTATAAATAGAAGTATTGTATTCCATTTCCAATTCGTCCAGCACCACCACAAAACATGCATTTCAACTAAAAATGTTTTCAATTAACTCTACATCATTTTCCTATCAATTTCTTTATTTCAATTTAATGGCAATTGATTAGATCCTCGTCAACTATTTCGATTCAGCCATTTACTTTCTTTCAATTTCAATTATGCCAATTTTAATTACGCAATTTTAGTTAGGCTTTCAATTCAATGGCAATTGATTAAATTCTTGCCATTGAATCGTAGTGACAATTGATTAAATTCTTGTCATTACTTGGCTGATGGCAATTGATTAAATTTTTGCTATCACGTTTCAGTGGCAATCGATTAAATTCTTGCCATTGTGTTTGGCTGATGGCAATTGATTAAGTTCTCGCCATCACGTTCGGCCGGCGATCGATTAAGTTCTTGCCGCCTGTCTTCATTCGGCCATTCCATCCATTCAAACATTCATCAGCCGTTGCATTTCTTTAGACACTCTAAAAAGTCCTTGCTACAAACAAGGCATAAAAGAACCTTGCTGGGAGTTCTTACTAGTCTCTCTCCCACACAATCGCCTGAGAGCCAGCCATCGGAAAAAGGGATAGGCTGGTGTTCAATTACATATTTTGGGTATTTTATACAAATACTCTGGCACGCCCGCGAAGAGTCCATCGACCGGCGTAGGGAACAAAAATCGCGCGAACACGTTTTGGCACGCCCGGTGGGACCACTACTAGAGTGTTATAAAAGAGGCAAATATGCCGCGGCCCACAAAAAATTCTAAGGCCGTGGCTACTGATGAAGATTTGGAGGAAGGCGATCAGCTAGTACAGGCTGAGAACTCTGCAGCAGGTCCTACTGATGAGTTAGCCGTACTTCAAGCACAGGTTAGCTCCTTGGTAGATGCAATGGGAAGGATGGGAGCATGCTACAACGACTTGCATGAAAATATGTCCCAACTCTCAGCCTTTATTTTGAACAAGCCGACTCAAGCTAGCAGCTCCAACAATCAGGAATCGGCTTCTCAGCCGAATCTATCACAAGCTGCTCGGCCAGAGAGGGCCGTTGAAACATCACAGCCATGGCCGCCAGTAGTGACACTCCAACCAGGTGCAACATCAAGTCGGCCGGTTCATACGCTACTCACCTGCGCAGAAAGCTATCCTCAGCCTACGTTGGCAGGTTCTAATCAGCCACCAGTAGTAGGTTCGCAGCCACAGGTAATTCTACCAAACCCTCCTCGGATGCCTTTGAACTCGGGGGGCAATCAGATCAGGTGGAGGCCACCGAACCCACTGTATACTCATGTGCTGCCACAGGTAGGGCTCGGGGGGCAGAATATGGCTAATCAGCCACATGATTGGCCGAATTGCTATCAACCAGCGGCTAATCAGCCGCCAGTCTTTAATCAGGTACCACCAATATTAAATCAGCCACCTCAAGTCATGTTAGATAGAAGACAATTAGCTGATTTACTCACAGAAGAATATGGCCTGGAACTTAGAGGTGCCGGCCGACCAATTTATAGAACTCCTTATCCAGAAGTGGTAGACCAAGTTGAGTTCCCTAGAGGATATAAAGTCCCTGACTTTGTAACCTTTAGTGGAGAGGGGAATCAATCGACCGTGGAACACATTGGCCGATTCACGGTTCAATGTGGAGAGGCCAGTGTTAGTCCGTAGTTGAAATTGAGACTTTTTCCTAACTCTTTGACAGTGGCAGCTTTTTCATGGTATATTCGTTTACCTCCTAACTCTGTTTTTAATTGGCCACAGATGGAGGAATTATTCCACAATCAGTTCTACGGTACGGAGACAGAACCTACTCTGGCCGATTTATCCAGGCTAAGTCAATTGCCTAGTGAATCGGTCGAGACATTCATTGCAAGATTCAGGAGAGCAAGATTAAGATGTCGTGTACCTCTTCCAGAACAGGAGTACATTCGTTTGGCTTTGAACGGCCTTGATTTTGAACTTCGGAAGAGGTTTGAAGGAGTTCCATTTCGTGACATGTATGACCTGGCCGAGAAAGCTACCAGGTATGAGTTGGTTCTCAAAGAGGAGAAAGAACGAAAAAATTCCTCTAAAGGTACGTACTATAGGGACCCCAACTATGAAGTTTATTCAACTGATGTGGTTGAAGAGGAAGATTTTGAAGCTAATTTAGCCGAAGTCATTCTAAAGAAACCTTATGTATGTGACACTTTAACAAAACCAAATGTATCCACCAGTGGTACTCAGCCATCGACTTCATCGGCCAGGAAGGGTACGGCTGATACTGGTAAGGTTTATACGTTTGATATGTCCAAAACAGAACAAATTTTTGATCATTTGTTGGCCGACAAACAAATCGTTTTGCCAAAAGGACACAATATACCATCGACCAATGATTTAAAAGGAAGAGAGTTCTGTAAATTTCATAATTCATGGAATCATACTACTAATTGTTATGTATTTAGAAATGTATTGCAGAAATCTATCGATGAAGGTGTATTGAAATTCCCTGAAAAGAAGCCAGATGTAATGGGGGTCGATGGCGATCCATTTCCTAATATTGTCAGTACCAATGTAATCAGCCTGGCAACTGAAAAAGCCGCTGATAATGGTAAACAGGAAAGATTACCAAAAGTTCTTGGTAGTTCATCGGCCAGTAATGATGAGCAGAAAGTTAAGGACTTGGAAATTCAGTTAAGAGAAGCTTAAATTGCCCTCATCAACCATGGTTGTTGTCCAAATTGCAAAGGCCGAAGGAATGACTCAAACAAGAAGGGCTATTTCCAATCAACCAGAAAGCGCAGTGTCCATGAAAGGTTAGGCCATCAGCCTAGACAGAATCACGAAGAAATCAATCGATCAATATTTAGAGAAAATGGACCGAGGGCAGTGAGAATCATTCGGTCATCGGTGGCCGATAGAGTCCTGCCAGAACAACATTTTTATCCTAGTTTCAAAAGGAAACCAACAATTTAGTCAGAAATATGGGTTCAAAAAGGAGAAGAATCTAGCCGTGTAAGAACGGTTAGACCTCCTTTGGTTGACCATGGCAGATGGACTCGAGTAATTCACCCAAAGTTTCCTAAGCAGCCTCCCACACGTACCCAAAAAAGGAGGATGCAAAGGAAAAATGCAGAACTCAAAAGGAAAGAAGACAAGATCGACCATGATCAACTAGAAAGAAAAAATGAACCAGTGGTGGCTGAAGACATGGAGGTCGCTACATCCTTTGAGAATAAGGCATGCTTTTATGAAGAAAAAGATGATCAGCCCGACCAGGATCCAAAGCATGCGGCCAAGTACAGAATTCATTTTGGTTCTCTCCCGGATAAGGTAAATTGTAACATGGTATTTGTTTTGCCTTCTGTGTTTGAAGCAAGGATAGAACCAACGATGAACAGGGATGTTGAGTCAGCCAAGCAAGAATAAAAGGCTGAATCTTCAGAAATTAAGAATGATTCGACAGGTTCATCGGCCGGAATAGGATTGATCTCTCAGGATCAGCCATCTAAGGCCGATAAAATCATTTTCGAAAAACCACCTTTGTCCATGACACAACAGTTGAGGCCGTTGTATGTTAAAGTATGGGTTGAGGGTCAGCTAATCAACAGGGTTTTGGTTGACAATGGTTCGGTGGTGAATGTCATTCCAGCAACTACTTTAAAGAAATTGGGTAAAACCATGGACGATGTAGTTCCAATCGACGTGGCCATCAGTGGTTTTAATGGAAGATCTAGTAACACCAAAGGTATTCTACCTTTGGAAATTACTATTGGCGATAAGACATCCTTTACGGCTTTCTTTATCATTGATTCAACCGCGGCCTATAATCTCCTTTTAGGCCGAGATTGGATTCATCCTAACATGTGCATCCCATCAACCTTGCATCAAATGTTGATTTTTTGGGATGAAAATGAGGTAAAAATTGTTGAGGCCGATAACAAACCCTTTATAGCTAGGGTGTATTCGGCTGAGGCTGCACTTTATGATGAAACTGTTGTACCTATCAAATTTGTTGGCATTAACAGGATGGGACGACCAGCAGCGGCAACAATGAAGAAGAATTTAATTAATGCTGATATTAAAGAATTATTGTCAGAAGCAGCTCGGCCGAAAATTGATATTTTCAGGTCGACCATCAAGGACATTGAAGATGTTACTGATGGATCAAAAAACCAATGAAGAAAAGAAGCGGCAAGCTTTCAGGGCCGCTTGCATAAGATTGAAAGCATATCTGGCTGAGAAGAGACTGGCCAGAGAAGAACAGCTATATGAAGAGGTATCGGCCAGCACGGCCGATATAATTGAAGAAGGTTTCGAAAAGCTGAATGCAATCCAACTTGAAGATTTGGAGTCAGCCCCTTCCAGGATGGAAGATAATAAAGCAGAGGTGCAAGATCCTTTATTGGAAATAAATGTTGGTACTAAAAAAGATAATCGGCCATTATTTGTTAGTGCTTTGCTTGAGCCTAAATTCCAGGCCGATTTGATTAAATTATTAAATGAATATAAGGATTGCTTTGCTTGGAGTTATGAAGATATGCCTGGCCTGTCTAGAAAATTGGTAGAACATAGATTACCGATCAAGAAAGATTTTCAGCCATATAAACAACCACCAAGAAGGATGTCTTAGGAAGTAATGCTCAAAATTAAAGAAGAAATTGAGAGACTTCTTAAGGCAGGATTTATTCGAACAGTTAGGTATGTTGAATGGCTGTCTAATGTTGTTCCGGTAATGAAGAAGAATGGCAAACTTAGAGTTTGTGTGGATTTTCGCAATTTAAATAATGCCACTCCAAAATATGAATATCCAATGCCTGTGGCCGATCAACTTATTGATTCGGCCGCTAAGCATGAAATATTGTCTTTTATGGACGGCCATTCAGGTTATAATCAAATCTATTTAGCCGAGGAAGATGTTCATAAAACGGCTTTTAGATGTCCTGGGTCAATTGGTACTTTTGAGTGGATTGTGATGCCATTTGGCCTAAAAAATGCTGGGGCTACTTATCAAAGGGCAATGAATTCTATCTTTCATGATATGATTGGCCGATTCATGGAAATTTATATAGATGATGTAGTTGTGAAATCATCGGCCAAGAGACAGCATTTGGAACACTTGAAAAGGGCCTTTGAAAGGATGAGGGTTCACAAATTGAAAATGAACCCATTGAAGTGTGCATTTGGAGTTTCAGCCGGGAATTTCTTGGGGTTCTTGGTACATAAACGAGGTATTGAAGTTGATCAGAACAAGGTCAAAGCTATTATAAATGCTAGGGCCCCAGCCAACAAAAAACAAGTACAAAGGTTCCTCGGCCAGGTAGGTTTTCTTAGAAGATTTATTTCTAACCATGCTGGCCGAGTGCATGTCTTTTCGACTTTAGTGAAATTAAAGTCACATGAGAAATTTCATTGGGACGAATCCCATCAGAAGGCCTTTGACAAAATAAAAGAGTATTTGGCAAACCCCCCGGTTGTAATGCCTCCAAGAAAGAAGTGGCCGTTAAAGCTTTATTTATCGGCCGCAGAAGAATCAATTGGTAGTATGCTCGCACAAGACAATGAACATGGAAAGGACCAGGCTATCTACTACCTGAGTAGAGTACTAACTGATGTAGAATGCAGATATTCCTCAATTGAGAAGCTTTGTTTATCTTTGTACTATTCGGCCATGAAGATGAGAGTATTCATGCGGCCTGTTGATGTTTACATTCTTTGTCAGACTAACGTGATCAAGTATATGCTATCAAGGCCATTGATCACTGGCCGAATAGGTAAGTGGGCTTTGGCTTTGATGGAATTCAAATTTATCTACGTCCCACAAAAATCAGTAAAAGGAAGGGTTCTGGCTGATTTTTTGGCCGATCATCCTTCAACTGATATTGATCCATGGGTTTATGATGAATTGGAGTCATCAGCTATATTCTTAACTCCTTGGATCTTGATGTTTGATGGATCAAGCACGGCTGATGGAGCAGGAGCAGGTATTGTTATTATTTCGCCAGCTGGCAGAAAGGCTTCATTCTCTTTCTTTTTAGATTTTAAATGTTCGAATAATCAGGCCGAATATGAAGCGCTTATAATCGGCCTGGAGATTTTAATTGAATTGGCTGTTAGAGATGTAAAGATTTTGGGAGATTCAAACTTAGTCCTTAGCCAAATTTCTGAAGATTTTAAGTGCCTAAGTTGGCAATTAAGGCCGTTTCATTCTCTGGCCACTTCATTAATTAATCAATTTGATAATGTTCAACTTAAGTTCTGGCCGAGAGGGCAGAATAAGGAGGCCAACAGCATGGCCCAAGCAGCCTCTGGAATAAGAGTACCAGCCGGAATAGAAGATCAGTTGATAAAGATAACACGAAGATCTTTGCCATCAGCCGAATTGAGAAATACTATGTTGTTTGCTACTTGGACAATTGATGTAGAAGATTTGGCCGACGATGACTGGAGGATACCATTTATAATGTTTCTTCGAAATCCAAACATCAAGGCTGATAGGAGTATTAAAAGAAAAGCGATCAACTTTGTGCTTCTAAATGGGGATCTATACAGAAAAGGGTTAGAAGATGGTCTCTTACTACAATGTATAAGCAAGGAGGAATCACTTCAGGTTATGGCCAAGGTACATGAGGGCAGCTGTGGGGCTCACCAAGCTGGGATTAAAATGAGATGGCTGATTCGCAGGTATGGATATTATTGGCCGAGAATGAGAAAAGATTGCATAGATTACTCAAAAGGTTGTCAAGCTTGTCAAAGACACGGGCCGATTCAAAATGTACCAGCAAAAGAATTACAGCCAATAATCAAACTTTGGCCATTCAGAGGTTGGGGCCTTGACCTTATTGGTAAAATTAATCCACCATCAAGCGAAGGCCATCACTGGGTGATTGTTGCCACAGATTATTTTACTAAATGGGTTGAGGCCAAGGCTTGCAAAGCGGTTGTTCAGCAAACAGTGATTAATTTCATGGAACAAAACATCATCCACAAATTTGGGATTCCAGAAACACTTGTTTCAGACAATGCAACAGTATTTAGGGCAACTGATGTACTACAATTCGGCCACAACATGAATATTCATATGTCAGCCTCTACGCCATACTATGCTCAAGCAAATGGCCAGGCCGAATCTTCAAACAAAATTTTAATAGAGATCATTGAAAAAATGATCAAAGATAAGCCAAAATCAGCCACATCCGGCACTCAAACATCTACCGTATCGGCTAAAAAAGGAGCGGATGATGAAGTCATTGGGGTCGACAATGATCTTTTCGTCGCAGGTAGTAATGTGATCGGCCAGGCTCCCAAAGGGAAGGTTGGTGAAGGGAATCAGCCTAAGGTTGCCGAGAAGACACCATCAGCCATTCCAAATGTCAAGGCTCTCATAGAACATGGTTGCTGCCCTGAATGGAAACATATTAACCGAGGATCAAATCGGCCACATTACCAGAATTCTTGGCCGAGAGTGGTATCTAATCCTCAGCCAGAACCATTATTGGCCTGAGAGAATTCTTTTAGCTCTTCAACCTCAACCAAATTTCAAGAAAAGAAAGCGGGGATGGAAACTAAAAAAGGTTAAGTTGAAGAGAAATTTGCGGAAGAAAATAAATCGGCCATTTAATGTAAAATTTTATGTGGCCGATGCAGTGCTACATGAAGAAAATAAAATGGGGCGACCAATATCGGCCATAATGAAAAGAAGTCTAGCTGATATTAACTCTAAAAGGTTAGTCAGAAAGGTATTTTGGCTGAAGATAATGTTTCATCGGCCAGCTGTTGAGGTGTCAAATAAAAAATCAAGGACGAGACAGGCCATAGCCGCTGGCATTCTAAAAGCTTACCCTGGCAGATAAAAAATCAGCCACAAAAGAAATACTATTCTTGGTATTTTTGGCTGATATAGCTGAAGTCATCAAAGAAGAAGCTCCATGGGAGTATAAAAATTCAAGAAGATCAGCCATCAAAAAAGCTCTATACTGGCAGAATTTTGTTCTTTCAAAACAGAAGCCAGTTAGATCGGCCCAAATGACATTACATAACTGCTTGATCCCGGCCGATCACGATCATGCCTTACTAGTAGAGTTGGGAAACTTCAATGGTGAGGTCTATCATGGGTTTATAAATAGCCAATATTTTGAGGGGTATCAACCGGCTTTAAGGGAATAATGGAAGAACCAGGATCGGCCAGTTCTGGCTGACGCAAAATAAAGACCAACTTGAGGTGGCCCGGAAGAAATAAAGTTTAGAAACTCGTAAGCTGCCAGTTTCTTTTCAATACATTTTAAAATTCCAAAAATCTTATCGGCCTGAGTGGTCGATAAGACATTGAAATTCAGGGGGCATTTGTTGGCACCAAAAACTGGCAGCCACCTCAGTGGTGACGTGGACCAGCGATGGGCCGACATTTGTTTAGTATGGTTTCAAGAAAAGTCGGCCAATTGAGAAACAGGAGGAGAAAATCTAGGAATTTAGCCACCTTATCCAATAAGGTTGTTGCTAAAATTTGGTAATCAATATTTGAGTTAATTCAAATATATTATTTCAGTTTGGATAGAAGAGATTTAGTTGGAATGAGATTCCTATGAAATAGGAATTTCGTTGCAAAGGAATAAGGAATTCAAAGGAGAGGCCGTCACGTGAGGGATAATTTGGCCAAAAGTTATGAATGGTCTTCCAGCCATTTAAGGGAAGTTTTTAGCCTAACTTAAGGAAAGGAGTTGCTAAAAGTTAGCAACTTTCCAGCAACTTTTCAGCATATTTCTCGACAACTTGCATTTGACTGGATCAAGGAGAGATTTCAGCAAGGACTTTCCTATTGAAGTAAGAAGAAAAGAGACGCAAAAGACTACTGGAACGTGGTTTAGTTTGAGTAATAAAGTGAAGAAAATCAAGGAGCAAAGAGATTTTCCAGCAATTAATTAGGAAAATAAGTTGAGATAGAACTTCTATAAATAGAAGTATTGTATTCCATTTCCAATTCGTCCAGCACCACCACAAAACATGCATTTCAACTAAAAATGTTTTCAATTAACTCTACGTCATTTTCCTATCAATTTCTTTATTTCAATTTAATGGCAATTGATTAGATCCTCGTCAACTATTTCGATTCAGCCATTTACTTTCTTTCAATTTCAATTATGCCAATTTTAATTACGCAATTTTAGTTAGGCTTTCAATTCAATGGCAATTGATTAAATTCTTACCATTGAATCGTAGTGACAATTGATTAAATTCTTGTCATTACTTGGCTGATGGCAATTGATTAAATTCTTGCTATCACGTTTCAGTGACGATCGATTAAATTCTTGCCATTGTGTTTGGCTGATGGCGATTGATTAAGTTCTCGCCATCACGTTCGGCCGGCGATCGATTAAGTTCTTGCCGCCTGTCTTCACTCGGTCATTCCATCCATTCAAACATTCATCAGCCGTTGCATTTCTTTAGACACTCTAAAAAGTCCTTGCTACAAACAAGGCATAAAAGAACCTTGTTGGGAGTTCTTATTAGTCTCTCTCCCACACAATCGCCTGAGAGTTAGCCATCGGAAAAAGGGATAGGCTGGTGTTCAATTACATATTTTGGGTATTTTATACAAATACTCTGGCACGCCCGCGAAGAGTCCATCGACAGGCGTAGGGAGCAAAAACCGCGCGAACAGATATAAACATACATTGTTAAACTACTGGCATGATTGGGGTGAGACTTGTTTGTTGGGTGGACATATTTGGCGCTCTAAATTGTTGCTTAGTCATTGTTTGGCGCCATTTTGATACACCAAAGTTCACAAGGTTACTTTGGCTAAGAGCATCCGCAGCGGGCTCTTTAGAGCCCAATTTCAACGAGCAAATGGACTGTTTGAAGTCTAGCGGGCTAGCTATAAGTCTTGGGGCCCATTAATGATCGCAGGCCTGCTCATGGTCTGCAGTGAGCCGGCCTGCGATTGCTGAATTTTTTTTTTGTTTTTTGTTGCATCAAAACGGCGCCGTTTTGGGCTGTCGCTATTTTGTCTTATTAGCCAGTTGTGCACAGTGCTCCAAACAGTGCCTTAATTTTTATTTTTTTTAAAACCTAAAAATAGGTTATTTTTAGGTCCTTTAAGGAAAAAAAAATTAAAATAAAATTAACTAAAAAATATATATATTGTTTAGGCACTATTTATCGGAAAAAAAATTTATTTGGGCCAAAAATAAATTCAAAAAACTTTTGTTTTATTTGTTTTTTTTCCTTAAAATTTGTTTTTTTTTTTTTTTTTTGTTTTAAATTGTAATCCTTATTTTCTTATTCCAATTCATTATTTTTAATCCTTAAAAAATAATTTATTTGAGCCAAAAATAAATTGAAAAAGCTTTTGTTTTTTTGGTTTTTTTTTTTTCCTTAAAATTTGTTTTTTTTTTTCGGTTCCTTTTTTTTTTTTTTTTTGCTTTAAATTGTAATCCTTATTTTCTTATTCCAATTCATTATTTTTGAATCATTAAAAAAAATTATTTGGGCCAAAAATAAATTGAAAAAGCTTTTGTTTTTTTTCCTTAAAATTTGTTTTTTTGTTTTTGCTTTAAATTGTAATCCTTATTTTCTTATTCCAATTCATTATTTTTAATCCTTATTTTGTAATTCTTATTTATTTTTAATCAAATTTTAAAAATATAGTCATTTTTTTCTTTCAAATTTTAAAAATATAGCCTTTACAAATATAGCCGTTAAAAATTCAAATTTTAAAAATATAGCCGTTTAGGAAAAGTTAAAAAAAAAAAAATTAATTTTAATTTTTTATTATTATTTTTTTTGGAGAGCGAAAATTTGGAGAGCCTGATGGAGTGCATGTTTCTGGAGAGCGAAAACTGCTGACGTGACTCTTGAAATTGCTGATGTGGCTCTTGGAAAAGCTAAGGCTGCAAGTTGGGTTGGCCCAACCCAGCTTAACTCTAACCCAACCTCAACCCGAATCGGGTTGGGTTGGGCCAACCCGAATTGTACTCAACATGGGTTATGGTCATAACCCGGACCGAATATTTTAGGACGAGTTGGTTCGGGTTGACGGGTTGATTTTTTATTTTTATTTTTATTTTTATTTTTTCAGAAATTTATATATATTATATATATTTAATTATATTATTATTAAAAATATATATATAATCAAATTAACAAGGCAAGTCGTGGGCATTAAAAGAAAAAAAATGCAATCTTTATGCTAAGAATTGGGAGAATAAAACAATTCTCAAAATGTTTAATCAGCTAGGTATCATTAACGTACAGTAAAGCACTTTAAAGAAAATGCATATGCAAATTACATCCAAACACGGCTCCATCGGAAAATACCTTAGCGGCGAAGACGGCCGGAACCACCATTCCCTAAAAATGTCACCAATTTTGTGGATTTATGATGTGTAGGAGGGGCATCGGTCTCTGATGATGCGACCATGGTCAGAGCTCGAGCCCTCATTCGATTTGTTCTGGTATGCGTTCGAATCATGAAACTGAAATTTGGGTTTGGTGGGTTGATTGAAGAAGAAGATGGCTATAGGAGGAATGTCAAAGCGTTGGAAGTCATCTCTTGACAGTCAATAGCAAGTGAAACAACAAGGATATTGAAGATGCAAGGAATTCTCTTTTTCTTTTCTCTCTCTAGAATTCTTATACTTCAACAGAATAAAAAATCCCCCCTCTCTATCCATTACTTCTCATACTTATAGATACTTACAAATACTAATGGACTGCTAGATCTGGGCCCGTTCCTCTGTGGGTTTTGGTCATCCTTGATGGGCTATTCGCGTTCGGCCCATATGGCAGTATTTCTCTATGGGCTGAACCCAGCTGCTCGGATCGGATGCCATGTTCGCGGGTCATATCCGGCCCATGTCACTTCTGGCTTCCTCAACTGCCCCCATAATTACTCCCTATTTAATAAGGGGGTAATTATCAAAGGCGTCTCATCATGACGTTGACGGCTCGAGAAACTCTTATGGGGGAATGGGTGGTCGGATCCGGAATCAATGTTCCGGGGTTCGATAAACTTCTCGCCTTCCTGATGCTTCGGCCCTCAGGTCCACTTCGTCTTTATAAGGCTCTAGAATGCCACTTCATGCCTTTTTACCGTCTCCATCATCAGTCAAATCTCTCGCTCATCTTTTTAGAACAGTGCTAAATTTCATCCGGTGAAATTCTTCAAGAGTCATTCTTCTAGCGATCTTGCAGTGCTCTTTGCTGCTTTCTACCCCAGAGGTTAGTCTTGTTCCTTTTTACTTTCGGTATACTTCTTTTTACTCTCTTAGATCCTTCAATCGCTTTCACCATGGTTATAGATCTAGATGTTCTTCGTATGAGACTTAGACTTCCTAACAACATCCAAGTTAGGGTTTGCCCTAGAGATGTTAATATCATGACCGGTGTCGGCCTTCTTCCCGGCGAGGTTTTATTTACTAACCTTCAACTGAATGTCATTAGGTTCCCTCTGCATCCCTTCTTTAACTATGTTTTCAATAGGCTGGGGATATCCCCTCTGCAGGTAAACCCAAATTTCCTTAAAATCATATCCGTTTTGTTACTACTGATTCGTGACAGAGGTCTGGATCTTGACCTCATAGATCTTCTTATTTGCTATAAGGTCAGTAAGATCTGGACTGAAGAGCCATTCTACCACCTTTACCCGTTCGACAAGATGTCCATATGTACAGATACAATCAAATCTGAAAAGGGTTGGAGGGATAACGTTGTGGGTGTTAGTGGGGCCTGGTCTTCGCCGGCTGTAGAGGATTACCCAATCCCGAGCGCCTTTGGCGTCTGTTCTGTCTCCTCGTATAAGAAATTCAAATCTCATAAAAACGATTGTCCCTGCAAAACATGTGTTCATCGCTTTTGTACTTTCTTTTATCGCTCCTTAGGCATACCTTGTGATGACTTGAGCTATAGTGTTTGCAGGGATAGGAGTAATTACTTGAAGAAATACGTTCTGAACGATATTCCTTCTTGTTCAGACCTCCTCACTTCAGACAACCTTTTAGCGCTTTCATCCCTCGGCTATACAATGAGCAGGCTTCAGATTCCTTCCTTTGGTAGGAGGAAAAATCCTCCCCCAGCCACTACTGTTGCTGGAGCAACCTCCTCTCTCGCATCAGCCTCTTCTTCAGCCACCATCTCTGACACTGTCCCTAGTGTGGTGGCTGTTGATCCTGTTGTTAGCACCCCTGCTACCATCCCGAGCACATCTCCACAGATCACTACTACCTCTGCTGTTGCTGGGGTTGTTCGGGACAAAGAGCGAGGCAAAAGACCTCATCCTGATGGTGGAGTCAACCCCGAGGAGGAATCTCTTACAAGGAGGACCTGAGTTTCTGGGCCGAGCGCTCTCTTGCATCGCCCAATCAGAGCCCCTGCCCCCTCCGAGCCTGTTGCAGCTGCTGCCTCTGCTTCAGCTTCAGCTTCTGCCTCTGCTTCTACTCCTGTTATACCACCATGGGCTCCTCGATACACCCGAACGGATGGGACGTTCGTGAAGCCGAACGAGACCATGTTCAAGGATGGCCAGATCGCCATGGCGTACTATAGGAGCATGTGGACTCCAAAAGACCTTGAGGCAGCGAAGGGTCTGTCACAAAAGGATGTGTTCAGCCGCTTTCCCCAATCTGCCATGGAGGTGACTTTTATTTTTTAACTCATGAATCTTCTCATAATATTTGCTCTTGCCTTCATCCGATCATGCGATCGGTTTAACCAGTATTCATGCATATCTATGCATACTTTGTTCGGTATGATGGTTATGCAGAAACAGGTGGAAATGGGGAACTCCAGGGCCTGTAAATTCTCTGATAGCCTTGATGTGGCTAATAAAGAAAACGATATTCTTGCCAGCCAAAACACCGAGATATTGGCTCGGCTTGAAAAAGCTGAAAAAGAGAGAGATGCTCTGAAGAAGGAAACCGACTCTCTCCAGGATGAAAAAGATGCCCTTCAGCTTGAGAAGAGTGTCTGGCAGACTAAGCGCGATTCAGTCAGAAATGAAAAGGCAGAGCTCCAGCGCCTTCTGGCTGACGAGCAATCTGCTCGGATGAAATTTGAGAAAAGAGCTCTGGACGAGCGCAACGCTCTGATTAACACCATTAGCAGAGTGAATGGTGGCATGTTGGCTCTTCACGCTCGGTTTTCAAGAGTTGGAGCTCTTAGATATGCTCAGGGATTCCGAGATGGTTTCTCCGATCGAGTTCCGGCTGAGGGCCAGACCAGTTCAACTCCGGATGAAATTGATAAGGATCTAGGGATTGACCCTCTGGGGGTCTATGTTGACCCAGAATCCACCGAAGCCGAGCACATATTTGATGAGTGTCAGGAGATTGCTTCCTCCAGGATCACTACAGCTCCTCCTACCGTTCAGCCTCTAATCGCTCTTCCTTCGTCAACTGTGGTATCTCCCATAGTCACTGCTGACGTTGGGCCCCAGCAGAACGACTCTGTTATTCATCTCGATTCCCCACCTCATGAGGGTGAGATGGCTGACGGGAACGAAGAGGTGGGTCAGCACAACCAGGAGGCTGTCGGTACTGAGGCAGCTAGCTAGGGCTCTTCCAGATTCCTCGATTCCATACTCTTTTGTAGTTATGTGACTTGAATACTTCACCTTTTGTAACCTCAATGCTTATTATGAATGAGATGATAAAACTTTTTTTTTTTTTTTTTTGTGCTATGCTCTGTTCAAACCCACTTTCAATATTTTTTCATATTGACTTTGTCATGTGCGTGAGTGCCTGGCGCTCGGCTAGAATGCCACTTGCCACTTGGCTTTTCATTTTTTAACAAGTGTCTGGCGTTCGGCTTATGGTGCCAGCTGCCACTTATCTTGCTTAAGTGCCTGGCGCTCGGCTAGAATGCCACTTGCCACTTGGCTTTTCATTTTTTAGCAAGTGTCTGGCGTTCGGCTTATGGTGCCAGTTGCCACTTATCTTGCTTAAGTGCCTGGCGCTCGGCTAGAATGCCACTTGCCACTTGGCTTTTCATTTTTTAGCAAGTGTTTAGCGTTCAGCAAATCTTGCTTAAGTGCTTGGCGCTCGGCTAGAATGCCACTTGCCACTTGGCTTTTCATTTTTTAGCAAGTGTCTGACGTTCGGCTTATGGTGCCAGCTGCCACTTATCTTGCTTAAGTGCTTGGCGCTCGGCTAGAATGCCACTTGCCACTTGGCTTTTCATTTTTTCATCCATTTTTTTTTAAACCCCTTGAAAAGGAAAGCTATTTTTATAAATCTCCGGAATTTGCACGTTCATACGTACTTGATTGAAAACAGACAACATCCGATAAAACTGAAACTTAGCTTTTATTGATAGTACCTCTTCAGAGACGTAGCATTCCAAGGCTTGTTGACCAACCTTCCCGCCATGGTCTCTAATGTATATGCCCCATTCCCTATGACTTTTACAATTCTGTATGGGCCTTCCCAGGGTGGCATCATTTTTTTTGACTATCCCCACCTTTCTTTTCAGAACCAGATCGCCAGGGGCAAAATCTCTGTGTTTCATTCTTTTGTTGTGACTATTTGCCAATACTTGCTGGTGTGATGCTAGCCTTATTGCTGCAGCGTCCCTCTTTTCGTCTATCATATCGAGGTTCAATCTTAACATTCTGTCGTTCTGACTTCGACTCCATGCTAAGCTTCTGATAGTTGGGACTAAGTGCTCAACTGGTATAACCGCCTCGGTACCATACGCCATTGCAAACGGGCTCTCCCCAGTCGGCCACCTTGGAGTGGTTCTGTAAGCCCATAGGACGTTTGGGAGCTCATCCAACCACTTCCCTTTATGGTCCTCCAGCTTCTTCTTAATGCAGGCGAAAATTGTTCTGTTTGTAATTTCTGCTTGTCCATTAGCCTGGGGATGACTTACTGCAGCCAACTTCTGATTAATTCCATACTCCTCCAGCAGCTCTCTTACTTGCTTGCTGTCGAGGTTCGTGCCATTATCCATGACTATTGACCTTGGAACACCGAAACGGCAGATAATATGGCTCCAGATAAATCGTCTCACATGAGTCTGAGTCACGCTTGGATATGGTTCTGCTTCCACCGACTTAGTAAAGTAATCCGTGGCCAGAAGCACATACTTGTTCTGAGCTCTTGCAGTTAACGGAGGACCAACCACATCCATCCCCCATTGCGCGAAAGGCCATGGCGAGGCCATTACGTGCAATTCCTCAGGTGGTTGGTGGATCAATGGTCCATACCATTGGCATTTATCGCACCTTCGAGAGAACCTCTTGACATGTTCGGCCAGAAATACCCTTGTGTCATTGCTTTGTGCGCTAACGATCTTCCCCCAGAATGATTTCCACAGACGGCGCCAATTGAAGATGCAAGAAATTCTCTTTTTCTTTTCTCTCTCTAGAATTCTTACACTTCAACAGAATCAAAAATCCCCCATCTCTATCCATTACTTCTCATACTTATAGATACTTACAAATACTAATGGACTGCTAGATCTGGGCCCGTTCCTCTGTGGGTTTTGGTCATCCTTGATGGGCTATTCGCGTTCGGCCCATATGACAGTATTTCTCTATGGGCTGAACCCAGCTGCTCGGATCGGATGCCATGTTCGCGGGTCATATCCGGCCCATGTCACTTCTGGCTTCCTCAGATATATATATATATATATATATATATATATATATATATATATAATTATATTTATGTATTGATATATAAGCAAAAATGTTGTAGCGAATAAAGAAAGGAAAGGGACGATAGATGAGTATCGGATTGGGTCCTGTGATCGGTTAGGTTTCTCTTTTGGGGACAGATAATCTCGGATCGAAGGCGGCGGCGGGCGAGCGACGCCGGCAAAGAAAGAGGAGAAGAAGAGAGAGGAGAAAAAAGAAATTTTTTTTTATGTTTTTTTAATTTTGGGTTTTGGGTTGGGTTCGGGTTGAGCCCGAGCCTAACCCGAATATGTCTGAGTTTTGACAAAACCCAACCCGAGCAGGAACCCGATTTGTGAATTGTATGTCCAAATTTCAAAATTTATGCGTTGGGGTTGGGCTGAGCTGGGCTGCCCAAGTTGTAGCCCTAGGAAAAGCTGATTTGGCATTTTTAGAGAGGCAAAATCCGGAGAGGTTGGTGCAGATGGCCTAAGTGGCACTTTTTTATTAGTTCTGGAGATTACATAGCCACATCAGCTTCCAAACAACAAAATACAACTAATATGACGCGGTTTAAGTAAGGGCTAAAAGGTCGTTCAAGTAAGGGCTAAAAGGTCATTTCCCTTTTCCCTTAACGGCTACTTGATGGTTGATCACTATTTGCAACAAAATGATAATTCAAGGAGTTTTGCTTACTTCATAGAGTTTCTTACAATTGGGTCATATTTCAGGTATTTATTGCACTCTATCCTAAATTTAGGGACTTGGATTCCAATTCGCTGCCGATAAAGTTGGTCAGTTCAAATTTCTACGGCTACCATTTGGCCACGTCACCACTCCATGGTTAAGTTAATAAACCTAAGCATTGAAAAAATACTTTTCAAACCCATTTGGAAAAACTTTTTACACTCTTTCACCCTCAACCCTACTTCCAAAACGATTTAAATTGAAAACCCATTACAGTCACTGTTCATCTACCCTCACAAATTCATTTAATACTGTACAAAACAAAGCTTCCAACACCACCACTAGAATCTCTGCGCATTGTCCTCTCACACACACTAAACCCTAGATCTGAATTTTTCTACAGAAATCTCTCTTAATTCTTAAAAGATATCGGTAACACAGTTAAATTGATTTAACTAAATCATGTAGCTTAAATTCACCTCAAAGAACGCCTAGTGAGAAACGGAGAGAAAGAAGAGAAATCCGAGAAACTCATGGTCAAGAAAGCAATCAAGAAGGGCAACATGGATGGAGCTCGAATCTACGCAGAAAAAGTGACCAGTGAGCGCAACGAGTAGATGAATCAACTCCGACTGGCGTCCATCGTCGCGAGGCTTGACATGCAGAGGAAGTTGAGAACGATCCGTAAATCGACGTCGTTAATCATGAAGTCACTATAGTCGACGCTTGCGACAGGGAATATGCAGAAGATGTCGGAGACGATTGACCATTTTCAACCCTCAATGCAGTTGTAGTGGAGAAGATCGTCCCTCCGTCCAAGACCACCGCCGGCGTTCTTCTTCCTGAGAAGTCCCAAGGTATTCTTATACTTTATTTCAATAAATCAATAGTTTTGGGCTCTCTATTTCTGCTCACTCTGAAATGGCAAGGTTTATCTTGTGTTGGGAAATTATGTACAATTAGAGGTTTGTGAGTATGTCTATGGGAGGAAAGAGAGATATAAGGCATGTGCTGTTCAAATTTGGGGTGGCTTTGGCTCTCTCTCTTAGTGGGATTCTCTAAATCTCTGCCTCATTGGGTTTTACTCTTTGCCCTTCTTATATTTTCTGTGTGTCAATTTTCATATGAGTTTTGAGTTTTAATCCATGTTTAATCGCATATGGTGCTAATTTCCATATAGATCGTGGCAATCAAGTTGATTCCAAAGTGGTAAATTTGGGTTAAGAAATGATCATGAACATGCAACAATTAGTTCTTGCAATACTGCTTCAATTTCTACAGATATAAGGATATTTGTACCATATATTAAAAAAAAAAAATGGTAATTAAATAAAAGAATGTCAGCCAAAATTTCTTTGGAACCATGTATGCAGATAACAGAGGAAAGAAAAATAATATGTAGCAAGGCTTGGCACTGTAGATACATTCAAATATAATTATCTGTGATACTCCTCGATTCTAGAGCCACGGGTGATCAAGTCCGAGCACAGATCCGAAGGATATCAAATAAGTAATATTTAAACAAGCATTGGAATACAAGATGAATTAAAAATAAATAGATAAGCTGAAAAGAAAACTAAATAATAAATTCTTATTTAAAAATCCTCAAATAAATAATGATTAAAATCCCATAATAAAATCCTCCAATCTTCTGATACCAGTAATTAATTAAACTACAACTCGGAAATCTATACTGTGGACCCCTAATAATATCCTAACTGAAATAACTGAATCGAAATAAAAATAATAAGTTACTAATGAAGAAGAGTCCTACGTAGAGTCGGAAGAATGAATGGCTATCTCTGCTCGGCACGAACAATCTCTAAGACTGGAACTGACGAATACCTGAAAAATAATGGTGGGTCAGGCCCACATACAAGTTCTAATCTACTACATCCCAAATAGAGACCCGATACACGTACACATCCTAATTAATTTAACAATAACTAAATAGTCCATATATAGATATATATACACACTAAAGGAACCTCACTAGACTATAGAGTTGTCTCAACCTGAATAATAGGCAACATGCAAAATGCACATATAGTACACAACCACACTATATCTAGCTACACATCCCTGGCAATATACGCACCCTAACCACTGATCCTGAGACTCAAGCTCATATCATGGCATATAATTCTATATGTAAAATCCATCATATCCAACCATCCAAATAAACTATCCAATTATTATTTCAATAATATGTCATCTAACTATTCCGTTGACCTGACACGAATAAGTAGGACTTAACACTGTGGTTAATCCGTTCCCTTATTAAAAATAGGTAGGACTTAACTCTTAAGTTAATCCGTCCCTAATATGCCCCCATCCCATAATGGTCCATTAATTCATATCACAACCAAATAAAAGTTTCCAATTCAAGGATAATGTAAATAATATTTACATTTAATAATCCAAATAAATATGATATAAATCTTATATACATCATTTGCATTTACTTAAGCAAAAATATCAATTCTAATTAGCATGCATTTAATTTACATCACAACAAATTAACATGCATCTCGACTAAATTGTACATCTCCATGTTCTGATTAAATTAATTTAAATCTAAACAATTGATTAAAATAATTTAATCCAACAATATTTAATTAATTTATCCTTTTAAAATTAATTAAATTCCATACATAGCATGTAAACTTAAATCATGCATTCCAACTCAAGGATAATGTACTTAAATTAAATAGATATTTAATTCAGATCCATCATTCAAAAATAATAAATACTAATTTAACATTCTAATATTAATCAAAATAACATTTAAAAAAAATATTTAATGCATAACCAAGTATTATTATTATTATTATTTTTTCATGTACAAGATTTATTTCTAATCCATATAGCATATCAGATTGTAATTGTTGCTTGTTTCCTCCTCGTGCAGCGTGTGAACCTTATGAAAACAATGAAACTTCAATTTAAAGAAAACAGCAAACTGATACATGATTCATATCACTTTGTAATGCTTTGTTTTCCTTCCCCTCGTGTGGCGTGTAGTTTTATGAAACAATGAGATTTAAATTACAATGAAACAAAACTGATATACCACATGTTTCCTTCCTCGTTCGGCGTGCGTACCTTAGGATGAGTTACCAATTTTGATTTTTCTATCTATCACACACAGACACACACACAGACTGATACATACGAACATCATGTGAATAAAAATTTAAACACTACATAAACACGTAATGGAAACCATAACTCAAACATATGCATCGATTTGTCAATATTAAAATTCATTACAAACCTATTATTAAAACACATGAACTGAAATTTTCAAATAGATCCATGTAATTAGATTCAATTAATTTATTTAAGAACCTAGAATTAATCTGGCATGCATAGGGTACGAATCAAAGGAGAAGAGAAAGATTAAAACTTGCCTTTAGGGATTAGATAAAACCCTAGCCTCCTTCTTCCTTTTCTCTTCCTTCCTCTTTCTTCTTTCTCTCTCTAAAATATAGTACGTAATATATTTCTAACCTCTTTCACAACCCTATAATTATATATTTATAGGCAAATAAAATAACCCTAATCCTTTTTCCAATCCAAGCCAAACTAATAATAAAAACAAAATAAAATCTAAATACCAAAAAGGTAACTAAAATATATGGTACGTATAATCTATGTGTAATCCTTTTTATATGTAATATATAAATATATATGACTTTCCTTATATATATATATATATATATATATATATATATATATTTATTTATTTATTAAATATACATATACATGGGTAATTATCCGTCCCCATTAAACCCCTTATCCAAGTAGTCCATGGAGCCCAATTGGTTGGTCCATTACTACTATTCATATCCAATTCCTTAAAAATATGAAAATAAAAATAAAATAAAACAATTAAATTCCTAAATAAATACACACCATCACACAATTTCATTTAAACAATTAAGTCAATTAACACATTTAATAAATAATTAAATCAATTAAACAAGTAAACAATTAGCCAAGAAATCAACTAAATAATTAAATGCAATTAAAATAATTTTTTTAAAAAATACTGAGACTATCCTTTTAAAATCAGAGGTATTACATTCTTCCCCCCTAACAAAAGGAATTTCGGCCTCGGAATTCGCCCTTACCTTCTTCCATTATATCTGGAAACTGTGAACGAATGACATCCTCTTGTTCCCAAGTAGACTCAGCCTCATTATGGTGATTCCACTGGACAAGTACTAACGATATGACTTTATTGCGAAGAACATGATCCTTACGGTCAATAATGCGACACGGTGGCTCCACATATGTTGCATCCGGCTGCAACTCAATCTCTCCCACATCGATATGCTGATACCGATCTTCATCTCGCAGAAATTTTCGCAACATGGAAACATGAAACACATTGTGCACTCGATCCAAATGATCTGGAAGTGCCAATCGATAAGCTACAGCTCCAACGCGATCGGTAATCATAAATGGACCAACGAACCGTGGTGATAACTTCCCTTTCTTCCCAAAGCGCATTACACCTTTCATAGGAGACACTTTGAGTAGAACCTGATCCCCAACCTGAAACTCTAATGCACGAGTACGACGATCCGCATAACTCTTCTGCCTACTCTGGGCAGTGCGCATGCGATCCCTAATAAGAGCAATCTTCTCAGAAGTATCCTTAATGAACTCAGGACCCAAAAATCGGCTCTCGCCAACCTCCATCCAACAAACAGGAGATCTACATGGTCGTCCATATAATGCCTCAAACGCTGCCATACCAATAGTCTTCTGAAAACTATTGTTATATGCGAACTCCACAAGTGGCAAATACTCCTCCCAATGGCCCTTAAAGTCAAAGACACAAGAACGAAGCATATCCTCCATTATCTGATTAACCCTCTCGGTCTGTCCATCAGTCTGAGGATGATAAGCAGTGCTAAGATGCAACTCTGTACCCAAAGCCTGCTGAAAACTCTTCCAAAACCCTGATTCAAAGCTCGAATCCCTATCCGATATAATAGATAACGGAATGCCATGCAACTTCACAATCTCTGTAATGTAAAGTTTCGCTAACTGTTCCGAAGTGTAATCAGTGCGAATAGGTAAGAAATGAGCAGATTTAATCAACCTATCAACGATGACCCAAATGGAATTGTGATTCTTAAAAGAGTTAGGTAATCCCTCTACAAAATCCATAGAAATGCTCTTCCATTTCCACTCCGGTATAGGCAGTGGCTATAGAGCTCCTGGCGGCCTCTGATGATCAATCTTGACCATCTGACAAGTATTACATCGTGAGACAAATAGAGCAATGTCCCTCTTCATACCTGCCCACCAAAACTGCCGCTTCATATCCTGATACATTTTGTCACCTCCAGGATGAACTGAAAACTCAGAGTGGTGAGTCTCAGTCATCACATCTTTCCTCAACTCATCAGCAGAAGGTACCACTAACCGTCCCTTGTACCTCAAACCTCCATCAGCCCCAACATAGTAGAATGGAACCTCTCCGGAAGCTATCTCTACAACTTTATCAATGTACTGCTGATCCGTGAGTTGTGCCTTCAAAACTTTGTGAATGATAGAAGGTGTAACTACCATGCAAGCCAAGAAAGCATCCGACAATTCATCCACCCTTTTCAACGCATTCCACTCAGTACTGAATAGAGTGGAAAGACTACCAACAGGTCGACGACTGAGTGCATCTGCCACCACATTCGCTTTCCCTGGATGATACTGGATAGAGAAATGATAGTCTTTCACAAACTCCAACCATCGGCGCTGTCTCATATTCAGCTCTCGCTGAGTGAACAAGTACTGCAGACTCTTGTGATCACTAAATAATCTGAAGGATTCACCCAACAGATAATGCCTCCAAATACGTAAGGCAAAGACCACCGCTGCCAACTCCAAATCATGTGTTGGATAATTAAGCTCATGAGGCTTAAGCTTCCGAGATCCATACAAAATTGGTCGCTCCTCCTGCATCAAGACACATCCCAGACCCTGCAAAGAAGCATCTGTGTAGACAAGATACTCAATCCCGCTCTGTGGGGTAGACAAAACCGGTGCAGAAGTCAACTTAGTCTTCAGTTCATCAAAAGCTTTTTGACAATGTTCATCCCACACGAACCGTACACCCTTCTTAGTCAGATGAGTGAGTGGTCCCGCTATCTTTGAGAACCCCTGGATGAACCTTCTATAATAACCTACCAAACCGAGAAAACTCCGAATCTCGGTAGGTGATGTAGGCTTTCCCCACTCAACCACCGCTGAAACCTTGGCTGGATCCACCGCTATTCCCCTTTCTGACACCACGTGACCCAAAAATTTCACTTCCCGCTGCCAAAATTCACACTTCTCAAACTTGGCATACAACTGATGCTCACGAAGCGTCTGTAAGACTATCCGAAGATGTCTAGCATGATCGTCCTCTGACCTCGAGTAAATCAAAATGTCATCTATGAAGACAATGACAAATTGATCCAAGTAAGCTCTGAAGACTCTATTCATTAAATCCATGAAAACCGCTGGTGCATTAGTCAACCCGAACGGCATCACCCGAAACTCATAAGATCCATATCTAGTGAGAAACGCTGTCCTCGGGACATCCTGCTCCCGAACCCGAAGTTGATGATATCCAGACCGCAGATCAATCTTAGAGAAATAAGTAGCTCCCTTCAACTGATCAAACAAGTCATCAATCCTGGGCAAAGGATACTTGTTACGAATAGTAACCTTGTTCAACTCCCTGTAATCTATACACAAGCGGAGCGAACCATCCTTCTTCTTCACAAATAAAACCGGTGCTCCCCAGGGTGAAGTACTCCTGCGAATGAAACCCTGGCTGAGTAGCTGCTGAATCTGATCCCTCAGCTCGCGCATCTCCACTGGTGCCATCCTATATGGTGCCCTAGCAATAGGCGTAGTGCCTGGAGCTAAGTCTATCACAAAGTCGATCTCGCGACTAGGCGGCAACCCTGGAATCTCCTGAAATACATCCGGGTAATCCTGTACAATTGGTATGTTATCCAATAATACAGTAGTCCCCTCATCCGTTTCTTCCTCCATATGAAACAAATAGGTGCTAGTGATCTCCTTAGAACGCGGCATAGCGACGACGTACATGTCCTGACCAGGTATGGTGAAAATAACTGATCTATCATAACAATTAACTTGGGCATGGTAATGCGATAACCAATCCATCCCAAGTATCATGTCATAAGTGTGCATGTCCAGGACCAATAGATTGGCTAGAAATCTGAGTCTACCAATATCTAGTGTGATAGGCCCATCACTCTCATGTAAATTGGCTGTATCGCCCAATGGTGTAGAAATACCTTGAGGTTTAGTGCATACCCTCGTCCTCATCCCAGATAAAGCAACAAAAGTCCTAGCTACAAATGAGTGTGTAGCACCGGTATCAAATAAAACACGTCCATGCAAACCATGAATAGGAAACTTACCCTCAACAGCTTGAGGTGCCCGAACATCTTGTGGCATGGGGTTGTACACGCTGCCATAGTGCAACTGCTGCGGTGCCTGTCTCTGAGGCTGCGGCGGCGCTGGTAAAGCCGGATATGTCTGTCCCTGAATCCGTGGAACCTGTGGAGCTGGTAAAGGCACTGGTGCCCTTTGCCCCTGCTGCACATGTTGTCCCTGTCTCTATCCCTGTCTTACTGTAGGACACTGCCTGGAAGTGTGACCATACTCTCCACAAGTATAGCAACTACCCTGGAAAGTACCAAATGGCCTCCTCTGTCGGTTAACCTGTGGCTGACCCTGTCCTACCTGTGGTCCCCCATTCTGCTGCCTCTGAATAGGTGCCCCATTCTGCTGAGCATCTGAACCACCCTTGTGCTTCTTCCAAGGCTGATGTCCCTGGAATTTGCCCCTGTCATTCTGTCGGTGTCCGTTCCCATTCCCTTTCTCAGCTGACTGATTAGCAGAGTCTCAATCACCCCGCTTCTCACCCTTGGCCTGTCTAAAATCCACGGTCAACTGATACTGCTGTAGAGCGGCGTCTACCACCTGAGCATAAGTAGTATAGGCTGGACTACCCGTAATAGCTCTCTTGATAGACCACATCAGTCCCTTTACGAAACTGTTGCGCTTCTTTTCCTCTGTATCCACCTCCTCCGGTGCAAAAAGAGATAGGCGCGTGAACTGCTGCTCATACTCTGCCACTGTCATGTTCCCCTGTTGCAGATTAAGAAACTCAGTCTTCATTGCTGCCCTGATTGCATAAGGGAAATACTTTTCATCAAAGCGTGCACTGAACTGATCGTAAGTCAATGCCATCCTCTCCGCTGCGGTGGTAACTGACTCCCACCACTATAGTGCATCCCCAACTAGCTTGAAGGTAGCAAGCATCTACTTCTGAACCTCCGTGCACTGAACCAAGCGAAGATGTCGCTCGATGTCCTGTTTCCACTGATGAGCTGCTTTCGCATCGGTGGAGCCTGTGAACTCAGGTGGGCTCCCCTTTGTGAAAGAACTCCTAGCTTTCTCCCAAGTATCAATCCGAACAACCGGTGCTGGTAACGGTGCCGGCTGTACTTGAGGCTGATTCCGAAGTGTAGCGGTTACCCCTGCTTCTATAGCCTGAGCAATAAGGTCATTGATGTGAGGAGGAAACTCTAGATCTCCTCCCTGATCCCGAGTCTGCTGAACTTCCTCATGCTCCTCATAGAACTGACCCTCATCCTTCTGACGCTGCCTACGAGCCGCCTCCTTTCGTTGCTTATTTCTCTGATTGTCCCGTCTTCTTCTAGCGTTAACCATTCTGTTAACATAGAAAGACAGACATTAGTACGATTTAACCGAACCGTAAAGAATACAACGAATCCTAATCTTAGGCTCTAACTAAAAGAATACGCTACGCGGAAGTCTTAAAACGATAGATCCCTAGAGACACTTGAACCTGGAGTGCTCTGATACCAACTGTGATACCCCTCGATTCTAGAGCCACGGGTGATCAAGTCCGAGCACAGATCCGAGGGATATCAAACAATTAATATTTAAACAAGCATTGGAATACAAGATGAATTAAAAATAAATAGATAAGCTGAAAGGAAAACTAAATAATAAATTCTTATTTAAAAATCCTCAAATAAATAATGATTAAAATCCCATAATAAAATCCTCCAATCTTCTGATACCAGTAATTAATTAAACTACAACTCGGGAATCCATACTGTGGACCCCTAATAATATCCTAACTGAAATAACTGAATCGAAATAAAAATAATAAGTTACTAATGAAGAAGAGTCCTACGTAGAGTCGGAAGAATGAATGGCTGTCTCTGCTTGGCACGAACAATCTCTAAGACTGGAACTGACGAACACCTGAAAAATAATGGTGGGTCAGGCCCACATACAAGTTCTAATCTACTACATCCCAAACAGAGACCCGATACACGTACACATCCTAATTAATTCAACAATAACTAAATAGTCCATATATAGATATATATACACACTAAAGGAACCTCACTAGACTATAGAGTTGTCTCAACCTGAATAGTAGGCAACACGCAAAACGCACATATAGTGGGCATGAGTACCTAGACCTACCAGGGTACACAACCACATTATATCTAGCTACACATCCCTGGCAATATACGCACCCTAACCACTGATCCTGAGACTCAAGCTCATATCATGGCATATAATTCTATATGTAAAATCCATCATATCCAACCATCCAAATAAACTATCCAATTATTATTTCAATAATATGTCATCCAACTATTCCGTTGACCTGACACGAATAAGTAGGACTTAACACTGTGGTTAATCCGTTCCCTTATTAAAAATAGGTAGGACTTAACTCTTAAGTTAATCCATCCCTAATATGCCCCCATCCCATAATGGTCCATTAATCCATATCACAACCAAATAAAAGTTTCCAATTCAAGGATAATGTAAATAATATTTACATTTAATAATCCAAATAAATATGATATAAATCTTATATACATCCTTTGCATTTACTTAAGCAAAAATATCAATTCTAATTAGCATGCATTTAATTTACATCACAACAAATTAACATGCATCTCGACTAAATTGTACATCTCCATGTTCTGATTAAATTAATTTAAATCTAAACAATTGATTAAAATAATTTAATCCAACAATATTTAATTAATTTATCCTTTTAAAATTAATTAAATTCCATACATAGCATGTAAACTTAAATCATGCATTCCAATTCAAGGATAATGTACTTAAATTAAATAGATATTTAATTCAGATCCATCATTCAAAAATAATAAATACTAATTTAACATTCTAATATCAATCAAAATAACATTTAAAAAAAAATATTTAATGCATAACCAAGTATTATTATTATTATTATTATTATTTTTTCATGTACAAGATTTATTTCTAACCCATATAGCATATCAGATTGTAATTGTTGCTTGTTTCCTCCTCGTGCAGCGTGTGAACCTTATGAAAACAATGAAACTTCAATTTAAAGAAAACAGCAAACTGATACATGATTCATATCACTTTGTAATGCTTTGTTTTCCTTCCCTTCGTGTGGCATGTAGTCTTATGAAACAATGAGATTTAAATTACAATGAAACAAAACTGATATACCATATGTTTCCTTCCTCGTTCGGCGTGCGTACCTTAGGATGAGTTATCAATTTTGGTTTTTCTATCTATCACACACATACACACACACAGACTGATACATACGAACATCATGTGAACAAAAATTTAAACACTACATAAACACATAATGGAAACCATAACTCAAACATATGCATCGATTTGTCAATATTAAAATTCATTACAAACCTATTATTAAAACACATGAACTGAAATTTTCAAATAGATCCATGTAATTAGATTCAATTAATTTATTTAAGAACCTAGAATTAATCTAGCATGCATAGGGTACGAATCAAAGGAGAAGAGAAAGATTAAAACTTGCCTTTAGGGATTAGATAAAACCCTAGCCTCCTTCTTCCTTTTCTCTTCCTTCCTCTTTCTTCTTTCTCTCTCTAAAATATAGTACGTAATATATTTCTAACCTCTTTCACAACCCTGTAATTATATATTTATAGGCAAATAAAATAACCCTAATCCTTTTTCCAATCCAAGCCAAACTAATAATAAAAACAAAATAAAATCTAAATACCAAAAAGGTAACTAAAATATATGGTACGTATAATCTATGTGTAATCCTTTTTATATGTAATATATAAATATATATGACTTTCCTTATATATATATATATATATTTATTTATTTATTAAATATACATATACATGGGTAATTATCCGTCCCCATTAAACCCCTTATCCAAGTAGTCCATGGAGCCCAATTGGTTGGTCCATTACTACTATTCATATCCAATTCCTTAAAAATATGAAAATAAAAATAAAATAAAACAATTAAATTCCTAAATAAATACACACCATCACACAATTTCATTTAAACAATTAAATCAATTAACACATTTAATAAATAATTAAATCAATTAAACAAGTAAACAATTAGCCAAGAAATCAACTAAATAATTAAATGTAATTAAAATAATTTTTTTAAAAAATACCGAGACTATCCTTTTAAAATCAGAGGTATTACATTATCCGATTGTTCCATAATTGATTGATTTGATTTCCTTTTTCTTTTTTTAATAGTTAAGGGTTTATATTTAGACAATTTTGTGATCTTTAGATGTGTATTCTGAGTTGCTTCTATTGATGTTGATTGCCATGTTAATGCAAGGAAAATTTGATGAAATTAATCATGGATACTGTTGTGCTAAACAGTACGTGATTTTTTTCACGCTCAAGACGTGCATGTTAAAATGTTTAGGTTAAAGATCCGTTTCATTTGTGGTGTTGCTTCAATAGGTCTTAGAAGTATCCTTCTCGGGCAAAAAAAGAGTCTTGGAATAAGGGAACGTTAGCTTCAATAATGTGCCGGCTTATCAAAAGTGAAGGTGTTTTAACATTTCTATTGCTAATCGAGAATTTCAGTCCTTTCCTTTTGCCCCCACTTTATGATGCATGTTTTCCAAAATTCCTCTTACATTAAAGAAAACTTGAGGAATTAAATGATCATAAATATAAAAACATACTGACAGTTCAAATAGTTAAGGGAACAAAACTTGCGTAGTGTTTTTATTGGTTATGCTAGGATTCATTTGATAAGAAACAATTAAACACAATTTCTATTAATCTCCTAATCTTTGTCCTACCAACTAACCTGAAATTGTTTATGTAGAAAACCAAGTGGTGGCTGAGATTTTCTCTCTCTTTTCAAGAGTTGAAGCTAGGCATGCTGGGCATGCACAAAGATTCTCGTCTCTCTCTCTCTCTCTCTCTCTCTCTCTATATATATATATATATATATATATATATATATATATCTGGTACTCATAGCTTCTAACATAAATTGGGTTAGTAGTGTTCAATTGAATTATGCAGGTTTTTGAACAATGGCTTACCTGATTTAAATTTGGCACTGGACTTGTGATTCTTGACAAAGGGAAGAAATTAAATATTTTTTAAGCCAATGTTCATCTTCTATGACATATATTTATATGAAAAAATTGGATACTGGATATGCATAACCGTATACTGACATCTCAAGGCCAATCTTGAGTAGCAACTTTATCCCATTTTCAAATACTATGGCAACTGGTGCCAGGATGAGAACCACCTCAGTGATTTCTTCTTTGCATTGACGAAGGCACAACCCCAGAATAACTGGAATGCTAAGCTGTGGGCATGCTTCTTCTGCCTCTTGGTAAATTTTCACTCTCAACTTTACTTTTATTGCTATTATTACAAGTTATGGTGTAAAACTTGATACTTTTGTATGATGGTCTTTTCCTTTTCTAAGGATTCAATTATTCAAACAAATTGGAGCTTAAATTCTCTAAAGTTATACACGCTTGTATGTCACGTTTAAATGCAGGTTTTATATTCTAAATTTATTGTTTATCACACCCATAAATATTTCTCAGCAACTAATCATACTATAATTTTTCAAACAAAACATAGTCTCACGTGTCCAGAAAATACACTCTTCTCTTACACGTTAGTAAATGAATTTGCAGGTTTATGTGACAATGTACCTCAATGATTGTCAACGCACAGCTTTCTATGAAGGCATTGGGCTCAACACGAAAGAACTAGGTGAGCCTCTGTTGTTGTATAAAGGCATTGGGCTCAACACGTGTCCAAATTTTGTTTATTCACCTCCAATTTCTTGAACTATCAACCAAATGCAGATTTAAAGAATATTATACTCACATTTTTTTTTTCCAAACTCTTTACCGCTAAAATTTTCTTGCTGAAAGAAAAGTGTGAGATGCAATGGTGCTCCAAAATATTGGCAGGGTGAAAAGAACAATATTTGTAGAGATGATTGATATAGCAAGTGAAGATATGGACTTCAAAAAATATCAACTGAAGTTAGGCGTGATCGACCATAACCCATTCCCTTTGCATGAACAATCATATTGAAGCTTTTGAAGGATCGTTTTTGCATTGGAAGAGCTAATATGTTCCCAAATCAGTCGACGGGTTGGTTTAGATTAGTTTAAGATTATAAAAATTGAATATTCTTGTAATTAATTTACATCTATATCTTAGAATTATTAAACATTGGGAACATGTTGACATTAGAAGGTGTGTGTGACATCCATTACGTATTAGATTGATAACTTGCAAAGATGCAGTTTATAACTATGGAATTTTATTGAACCTGACATTACTATGCTCTAAATGGATGCAACTAGAAAACTGATTATTAATATTTATGTGACTTAAGACTACAGAAATACTGAGGGAGCAAGGTAAGGTTAGATCTAAACTAAGATGTTATTTTATAAAGGGAAAAGTGGAAAAATAAAATAAAATAAAAATAAACCTGTCATATACATAATGTGCCTAAAAAAAACCTGGTATTCAAAAGGCCCCCTACATTTATCAAATTGAGCAAATAAGGACATTTTCTCAATTTGAATATTAAAATGCCTAAAATCCCCTTAAAGCAAAAATAAATAATAAAATGGTCAAAATTGACAGTGGGGGCAATTTTCTATAAAATTTCAAATGTGAGGTATCGGGGTGTTTCTTGCACATTTTTTCAGTTGTTGCACATTTGGCTATCATTGACTTCTTATATTAGTAGACTCATCTTCTGCTTTGGCTTATGTGTGTAGGTTGGGCAAATTCCTTCTCCTTTACGGTTAAAACGTGGAGTATTATAAGTTATCTGGTGATCATGTCTGGCAGTTCAGGAGTTTTCATTTTATATATATTACTTTGAGATTTTTTATTTTTGCTTTAACAGAGATTTTTATATATATAATTGGAGTTTTCATTTTGTTGAATGGATATTGGAGATTTTTATTCTGGCCTTAGAAGAAGAGATATATATTGAGATGTGTTTGACTATCATTCATTTGTTAATGGATTTGGCTTTGGCTTTGAATCCATAATCATATGCTTGGGATTACCATATTTATATGCTCATACTTTGCAAAAGATTTTTAGGGTTTCTGGCTCCAATTTGTGCCAAACTTGTTTGGGACATAACTCTCTGCTCGGGACTCAATTTTTGACGCCGTTTCTTCCGTTGTTCATATTTTATCATTTTGAATCTTTTTCGTTCATGGAGTTTTTCCGTTTGAGCGCGTTTGCTCAAAATCCACTTTTCCGGAGCCGGCGGGGTCCTTTCGGGGCACTTTTTGAGACTTACTATAAATATGGGACCATTTTATGTTGTTTTAGAATTTAGGGATTTGATTATCATGATTTAATTAAATTCCATTTTGTTATTCAATTGGCTTAATCAAGTTTTGGAATTGCTATATGCAATGACCATGCTATGTTGTTAACATGTGTAATTTGAGGCCATTTGGTTGAGAATTGCAACTTAGAGGAATTAATTAGTTTATTTGATTAAATTCCATTTCTATTGCATTATGAATTTAAATCATGTGTTTGACGTTGATTGTATATCTAAAACATGATTTTAGACTTGTAATGAATTTATGAGATTACGTTTCAATATTGGATTATCTTGTTATAGCGTGTAACGAATTACACACTGAAGATTCGACATGTGATGTTATTATAGCGCGTAACGAATCGCGCTCTGAAGATTTGACATTTGTCATCCTATAGTAGTTGTGGACTTAGAGCATGTATTGTGTGGTTACAAACTACTTGTGCATGGGATGTGGTTTCGTATATATATAAGTTGTTAATTTATTTATTTTGGAGTCACTTGGGACATGATTACTATGATATGGCTAAAGTTCGGCTTTAGTGCGGGAGGTATGAGTTCTCCCCAATTGAGATAGTGCGCACTTAGGGTAGTTTTCCCTGCGGGTTAGTATCCGGAATAACCATTGATCTCGGCAGAATTCCGAGTTTAGATGTCCAAGTCTTCCATTATTTATTTTCGCATTCAATTCCAAGTTAGCAATCATGTTTATATTGTGACTTGTGGTTTTGGCTATCAGAGATTTTGATGTTGTTAAGTACATCTATGCTTTATGATCTTTGTAGATTTTGATGTTGCCAAGTACATCCATGTTTTATGATTTTAATAAATCATTTTAAATGTTGTTAAGTACATTCGTGTTCATGGTTTTTAATAAATTATTGTGAGCTTTTAATGTTAAGTACATTCTTGTTTTATGATTTTAATGAATCATTATAAGCTTTTGATGTTGTCAAGTACATTAATGTTGTGTTGTTCAAATGTAAAGTAGGAATGATCTTATAGATTCATTTGGAACATAGACGTTAGGTGGCATGATCACTTATGTCATTTTCGTTCTTTAGATTTCAAATTGATGACTTTGAGAATCTATGTTTGTTGCTTTGTGTAAGTATGACCCTATGTTGCTAAAATTGCATGAATGAGGTGATTGATGCTAGAAATAATCTTAGATAGCTAGGATGCTCCTTGAGTCTCACTTTGACATAGACATTAGGTGGAATGAACCATAATAATTAATCATACAAACTTGTAAAACGTAGGTCGATGCATGCTCATTTTCTACGAGTAGCTTTATGTTATTCACCCCTACGATACTGGGGCATATTTCAGATACAAGATTCAAGGTTAGAGATTCTCACCATGCTTGGATGATTTGGGAACTTGAAGAGTTCAATTCTTGTGAAGGTTGGCTTGAAAAGCCATTTGTAACCTTGTATGTCAAATGTGTATATTTGCTACTAGACTTATAATGTGTTCCTAAGCACACTTTTTGATTATCATTTTATGTATATGACATTAGGCCAATGGCCAAACTCCTTTTGAAATTACATTTATGTCATGGATGTTAATTTTTGCCTTCAATGAGAAACATATGGAAAACCATGCGTTTTAGTATGCTATTTTGCACTCCAGAGTGCATTGTGTATGAACTTCTTTCATTAGCATTCATTTAACATGTATGAAGTGTGGCCAAGGGCCAAACGGCATTTCGAAATCATTTCATAATTTTAGGTTTCAAGTTTTCATTGCAAACTTCATTTTGTCATTTTGGCCATTGGGGGGTCATATTTTGTATCGGCCATATTTTTGAGCCTTGGACCATTGTAGCACATCATATTAGGTAAGTTACGTTTGCGTGCATGGTCGTTTCCGGGCAAAGCTTTTTCTTTGGTGAAATGAGCCTTCTACGGACTCATTTTACACTTTTGTTGCATATTCTGACCTAAGGGTATTTTGGAAATTTTCTTTGGAAAATAAATTCCGTTCTTCACATGCTCACTTAGAAAATGTGATTTTAAAGGGGGTTTCTTCTTCGTGTTTTTCCGAGAAATGTCGTCTTGACATCGTAAATCAATCCCGAAGTTCAGCTCTTAGTTTTTAAATTTAGCAGCTTTTTGGACCATCTGGATAAGTTTTCTTGGGAGGGCATTTTGGGCATTTCACAGTGCGTATTTTTCGATTTTCCTTGACTATCATGTAGAAAACTCAATTTTGAGGAGGGTTTTTTCTTTGTATTTTTTCAGAAAATGTCATCTAGGCCCTCAAATTTTCATTTTTTCCGGAAAAACCCCTACTGCCAGGTTTTTGGGTCGCACTCTTACTGCCCCTTCACATCTAAACGTTTAGATGGGGTCTCGTAACCGGTTAGACGAGTGTGGGCAGTGTATTTCTCATGATTTTTGGCCTCCTAACCGGTTAGGAAGGTCTCCTAACCAGTTAGATGATCTAGGGTTTGCACTTTTTGACCGTTTTGCCCCTTCTTCTTCCGTTAACCATATCTTCTTCATTCGGACTCTGAATCAAGTGATTCTTGAGTCTAAATTCATTAATTTTTCATTGTCTTTCCAATGGTGTGCTCCGTGGCACCCACTTTTAAGCTGGAAATTGTGTTTTTGCCCCTAGGTTCATTCTTATTCGTTTTTGAAACGTTGCTTCCGCATTTGATTCCTTTGGGTTCCGTGACCTCGTTGAGGGTCACATTGGCGTCTTAGAGTCATGTTGTATCTTTAGAGACCGTTGTTTGTCTTTTGCTTCCGCATTTTGGATCCGTTATCGGGTCATCTTTCGGTTCATCACTGACGCACCGGGTTGAAAAACTTGGGCCGTGACAAATGGTATCAGAGCGTCCGAGTTCGAATACCTTGGACGACGGGTTTTGGGTGCATATTATGTTTTGTTGATGTACTTTGATATGTTCACATGCTTTTTGATAACATGTTTACGTTCCATTTGATATCATGCTCGGTGTGATGACATGTTTTCTGCACTTATATGCTTATGTGTTTAAAAGCATCATCGTTTGATACGTGCTTATGTGTTTAAGTACCTAGGAGTTTTCATTATCTGTTTAGCATGTTGTATATGCTTATCTGCTTATGCATGACTGTATGTTGCATACATTGACGTGGTAATTATTTGGTGCATTCTTTAAGCGAGTTGCATTCGATCATAATAACTCGTGTTATTATTGATCTCGTTTTTTTTTCACGCATATAGCGTCACAGTCTTGACTCACGGAGAGTCTTCTCGTTAGGGCTCGGATGAGCATGGTGTTGTAGTTTCCTTTTTGGCGAGATGAGACGTAAGCCACGGAGGCACCGTTTCGTCTCATTTTCTTTTGTCTTTTTATGACATAGTCACGGTGGTGTTGGAGGTGTCGGTGTCATCCCTTAGGACTTCGTAGTGGTCTTAACATTGTGATATCATTGAGGTCTTTGTTTCTAGCATCATGGGATGATGAGTCAGGATTGACTCGAATCTTTCCTTTAGGAGTTGGGAAGTTTCTTGTGAGTCTTAGGGCGAGGTTCCTATGTCTTGCCTCCTTAAGGCGATGGTCGGGATTTGTATAGGTGCGTTAACCTAGAATCCTTCTTGTGTTGCCTTGGTTAGCTCTTACGAGCTACAGTTTGGATGTGAGCGACTTTGTGTAATTAATAGTGTTGGTGCAATTAATTACTCTCCCTTGTCTTTGGAGACTTGGGGCGTTGTGTTAGGGTTATGGTAGAATCCTATAGAGTTCATATCGGACTCATTGGCATCTTGGATCGGGGGTTTTCTTGTTGATTGTCTCGTAGCGGTTAGCATTGGGGCTATCCATTTCGATGTTGTCTTGTTTCGTGTGGTGTTGGGATTCCATCGGGGTGTGAGCTGGTCTTGGGAAAGACTTACTGACCCTATGTCTTGAGGACTTTAGTGGTCATTTGGGGGATGGTTTCTTTCCTCGTAGTGAGAGATTGGACTCATCCAGGTTTTGTGTTATGTTTTCTGAGAGGTTGTCTTTTGAGAGGCATTCCATTCATTTCTTTTGATTTTACAAATTTGTCATTTGTATGATCACTCTTACATGTTTATGAGCCCCATTGTTTTCGGGCATGCATTAGAAACATGTTTAGGATATGTGGCTATGTGGTAGTTTGTGTGAAGGTGTATATGATACGTTTTCATATACTGTATCCATTTAACGTGCAAGTGCCATTAGTGGTGTATGGCATGTCATCGTTTGTTTATCCCCTATGTGATAGGTGGCATGTTTCATTTACCTTGTGTGTACTATGCTTAGTACTAAGATATTATTTGATTTATATCATTTAATTTTTGGCGAACATGCACTATGTGAGTATTTGTTTTAATACTGCTTCATCTTTCTTGCACTTATATTGGGGTTTTGTGACCGTGGTTGTTAGGACAGAGATGAGTGAGCCACGTTGTAGGCTTGTGTTTTGAGGATTTTAGTTGTCCACTATAGAGATTTTGATCCAGCGTTTTGTTTTCTGTATGTAGCCTTACGATAAGTCTACTTCAGATCTGTGTTTAGGTTTTCGATTTTGCGGGTCCAATTCATTGCCTTGAGGGCACAGACTTGTCAGGCTGTGGATTCGGGACTAGTGTTGTTGTTGTTGCATTTTCAGATGTGGGGTTCATTAGTACTCCAGCGTTAGGGATTTAAGGCCTTTAGCGTAACGGTGCCACTGACATTGTTGTTAGAGTTTTGGGATTAGCTACCCCAACTCTCGCGGATGCCTAGTTTCCGACATTGATGTCATTCGTATCAAAAAGTTTCTTTCTGTGGCATGTTGTGAACTAGTGCTTTATACTATCATGCTACCTTACTGACGAGTAAGTGTGGGCGGGTTCTGGCCATTGTTCATATTGCCGTGTCATTCTTAGCCATCTGTCTTGATTTGACTTGTAGTTGTCTTGGGATTCTCTCAGTGATTGACGTTGAGTTAATATGCCGATTCGTTTGGGAAGTGTCACTCAGTTCTTGGGTTTTGCGTTCCTTCAGATAATCTTCAGGCTTTTGAAGTTGTCCTTTAGCACCTTAAGGTGTGTCCTTTAGTTTGATCTTGCTTTGATCTTGTTCAGTTCTCTTTTGTCTGTTCCTGATTTCGGGGACGAAATCCCTTTAAGGTGGAAAGGTTGTAATGACCCGGATTTTTCGGATAAATTTTTTCCGTTGTCTTTTCCCTTCTGAGTTTGGTTTCATGTCGATTACTGTCGTCTCGAGTGCTCTAGAGTGATTCCGAGACTCTTTTCTGTGGATTGACAACTTCCTTTGAGGACCGAGTCATTTCTGTATTTTCACTTTTCGGACACTATGCGCTATTTCGTCTTTTCCCTATTCTGTCTTATCTCCGTTTGTCAGTTTTTGGCTCAACCTCACTTTTCTTGCTCGGAGTTAGTTTATGACTTCACGTGTCTTCATCTTCAGTGGTTTCCTCGAAATACGTATCTTCACTTTTGCAAGAAAGTACTCTGGTTACCCTCGGTGTCCATAGGGGCATGGATGCACAATTCTTCAGAATCTTTTTCATTTCTTGGGGTGTTTTTCGTAAATATCTTCTGAAGATATTTTATTTTAGGGGCATCTAAGAAAATATCTTTTGGAAGATATTTTCATTCTGGGGCAGTTTCGCAGTTTTCACTTTTTGGAGGGGCCATTGTGCAATTAATGAAAGTTATTGCTAAATGCCTTGTTTTGCGCCTGGATCCTCGTACAGGATTCATTTTCACATTTCGTCGAGTTGTGGACTCTTAGAATTTCCTCCTGGTCGATGTTTTCCAGTTTCAGGGTTTTTGGCCCCGGCTTGTGCCAAACTTGTTTGGGGCATAACTCTCTGCTCGGGACTCGATTTTTTACGCCATTTCTTTCGTTGTTCATATTTTATCATTTTGAATCTTTTTCATTCATGGAGTTTTTTCGTTTGAGCGCGTTTGCTCAAAATCCACTTTTCCGGTTCTGGCGGGGCCCTTTCGGGGCACTTTTTGAGACTTACTATAAATATGGGACCATTTTATGTTGTTTTAGAATTTAGGGATTTGATTATCATGATTTAATTAAATTCCATTTTGTTATTCAATTGGCCTAATCAAGTTTTGGAATTGGTATATGCAATGACCATGCTATGTTGTTAACATATGTAATTTGAGGCCATTTGGTTGAGAATTACAACTTAGAGGAATTAATTAGTTTACTTGATTAAATTCTATTTCTATTGCATTATGGATTTAAATCATGTGTTTGACGTTGATTGTATATGTAAAGCATGATTTTAGACTTGTAATGAATTTATAAGATTTAGTTTCAATATTGGATAATCTATTTATAGCGTGTAACGAATCGCACACTGAAGATTCGACATGTGATGTTATTATAACGCGTAACGAATCGCGCTCTGAAGATTTGTGATACCCCCGGATTTCCTAGTGCGGGTTGGCCAGGCCCACGCCCGATTACCCGAGGATATCAAACCAATTAGCAATAAACGAACACATAATTTAATTAAGAAAAACTGGAATAAATAAATTGCTGAAAAGTACCTAGAATGATAAACCAAAACTGGAAACCTCAGAATAAAATTTTATAAATAAATAATTAGTCTGATACACCCAACTTCTCCAATTCTAATACAACTCGGGAATCCATCTCTAATGGACCCCTAATAATAATCCAAACTGAAATGGAAGCTACTTAAAGAACATCCAGAGTAAACCATGGAGGAAAGTCCTACGTCGTCGGAAGAGTGAGTAGTAGTCTCCGCTCAGCACGGTCAAGTCTAAGTCTGGAACTGACAAGTACCTGAAAAATAGAGGTGGGTCAGGCCCACGAACAAGTTCTAACCTACTACAATCCAAGCAGAGACTCGATACGCATATACATTCTAACCAACTCAACAATAACTAAGTAGTCCGTAGATATGTATATTCACACTACATGACTCTCACTGGACTATGGAGAGGGTCTCAACCTAAATAGAAGGCAACATGCGAAAACGCACCCATAGGTGGGCATGAATATCTAGACCTAACAGGGTACACCTCAACCTCTCATATCCAACTACGCATCCTACTGCATATACGCACCCTAACCGCCGAGTCTGAGACTCAAGCTCATCTCGTGGTACCATAAAAATATATTTAAAATCCATATATATCCATCTACAGGAAATCCAATAAATCGTTCAGCTTATTCAGCTGCACAGACTTATACAAGAGATCCCACAAGTCATTCAGTTTATTCAACCGCACAGACTTAAATATAAGGAGAATTATGTTTTTATAATTCGCATCCTTATTCCAAAATAGGTAGAACTGAGCATTTTGAATCAGTCGGTCCCTAGTATGCTACCGTCCCATACCGGTGCATACAATCCACAAAATCCATATAATTGATAGAACAGATAAAACTGTTCACCAATTAAAATCCATAAGGTAGGAATTAGCGTTTTGAGCTAAACCATACCTAGCATGTCACAGTCCCATACCGGTGCATACAATCCTCCATATCCGTGTAAATTACAATATATAAATTATAAGCAAGTAATTTACAGTCCTAAACCAAATATTCATACCATTGCAGAAAATTAATTAAAATTTCAGCAATTTAAATCTAAGATCTAAACCATGTATTTGCAAGAAACGGTTTAATAGTTCAACAACCAGCATCCAGAGCATGCATAGATCAGTTTTACTAAATCAACAACTCTATCATGCATTTAAACCAGTTTTATAATCATGTTATAATCCAAACAATTACTAAATTATTTTAAGCAATTTGGTTCTTTCCATCCGGTAACAGCGTACTAAGTGTCATACTTGTATTCTGTTTTATCCTTTAACACGGAGCGATACCCTATGCCCCAAGTCCAATTTGTTAATTAAAAGACTCCACCGTGCATCTAAAACCTAATTTAGAATCATGTTATAGCATCTTCAATTGTCAAATTTAACTAGACAATTAATTGCCTTCTAGTCGTTAACCGTACGCATAGTTGTTAAATAGCGCATTATTAATTCCATTATGCAATTAACTGTTCAAGGACCCCAAGGGCCAAAACAGTAGTTAAAAACATTACAGTATGCGTCAAATTCCATCAAATTGGAAAGAGCCTGCTCTTGGCAAAGTAGAGCAGGCTCCAAAATAGCCTAGAGCCGGCTCCATACAACCTTGGAGCCGGCTCTAATCAGGTGGGAGCCGGCTCTCCTTCTCCCTGTGAGCCTTCTCTCCGTTCTGCTCTGTTTCAGCTTCTCTGCTCCTTCACTGGATCATTCCTATCTCTCTATTGGTTTTTAAAACTAATCATAGGAGTCTAATTTACACCCAATAGCATCCCATCAGATTGTTATAACAGTAGGAATTTAATACGACATCAAAACAACAATCGACTTAACATGCCTTTATGCTCAAAACTGAAACGAGTTAAGTTCTATATAACAGTTAATCCATAGGTAGCAGTAATTAAAGCTTAGGCATACTTGTTCCTACCACAGTTCCATGTTTAACATGGTGTAACCATTCTTAGTAATCTACTAGATTAGATTAAAGGCAATTAAACCTCTACATCTCCAAAAACGGTAACCAGATTTACCTCTAACAATTTATGCATTGTTTTACTATAAACACCAGTGTTTTAATCCAGTTAACCAACCCTTAGAAACTTTAATATGGCCTTAGAACATACTGAAAACCCCAATTATACCTTCTAACAGGATCTGAAATTTCCAAAATCCAACCCTTGTAGCCCAAACGGTCACCGAAACATCAAAAAACTGGAAAAACCTTGAAGGAGCCTGCTCTTCTAAAAGAAGAGCTTGCTCTCCTTTGCTAGGAGCCGGCTCTCCTAGTCTTGGAGCCAGCTCCAAGTCCCCTAAGAGCCAGCTCTTTGATTTTAAGAGCCTGCTCTTTGTTTCCAAAGAGCCTGCTCTTTGTTTCCAAAGAGCCTGCTCTTTAAACTTTGAGCCGTCTCTCTTCCTGTGTGTTCATCGTCTCCACGTCCAGTGAATTTCTGAGGAACTATCTTCCATTCCTAAGGTTCTTAGATGTTTAAACTAAGTTTCCACATGTTCTAGAATCTATTGAATTCTCTGTTCAATTACCAAACTCAATTTAATATATGGATTTTGCAAAAATAATTTAATACGAGCAGTTTAAGCATTCTTGAGCATCGACTGTTGTAGCAAATCAAACTTGAAACCTAAATTAATTCTAGTGCTTCCCAACATGTTATAGAACTAATTAGAATCATTACTCATCAGATTACATAAATTAAATAGAAGTTACACATGGAAGAAAAATTAAAACAACCAGTACACACATTGCAACTATAATCAGTTTTAAAACAACATAGGTACAATAAATCCAGTTTAATTTTAATCCTTAACAGTTCCCTGGAGTTGTGTTAGACATGCAACGAATACGAATCAATGGGATAGAGTTAGGATTAGAACTTGCCTTACACCGACGTCGTCCTAAAGTCTCCGGCCAACCCTCTGTTTCTTCCCTCTCTGTTGCTTCCCAGACTTCTCCCAAATTACTTCTGCCTTTTCTATATCATGAATACAACCCTCAACCCTAGGCAGAACATCACTGGTATATTAATAGACCACCAATTCTAGGTTCCATTAAACCCTAAATGATTTATCCGGTCCATAGACCAACCAATAGTATACCAACGTCGGCTGCATAATTGATGGTGATAATAACACTAAAACCCTAACCTAATCCTACCATAGTGGAAATTAAATAGAACAAATACAAATTCACAATTTAATTAATTCAAATAATTCACATAAAACAATTAAATCCATTTAATTCAAATCGCAAATAATAAATGCAAATCAATAATCAATTATTGTAATTAAACCCATCAACACCTAGCTACGTAAGCACCTCAAACATAATTAAAATAAATACTGAAAACAATAAAATAAATAATAAAATTCTAATTATATCCTTTTTAAGTTTTAGGGGTATTACATTCTTCCCCCCTAACAAACGGAATTCCGTCCTCGGAATTCACGAAACTCTGAATTATTTTCTTTAAAATTTATTTCCATTCTCTTGTGGACTCAACTCTATCAGTATGAATAGATTGAGTCATAACTTGGCAACTAACCCATACCTTCCTAAGTATAGTTATATTGTGTGAAACCTTTGCGAAGCAACCATGCCGACAATTTAACCATGTCGCTGGCAAATAACCTATGCCGCCTTAAGTATATTTAGTTATACTTGACAAATCAACCATGTCTTAATTTAACCATATACCGATTGTAAACTTAACAAAGAACTAAGTCACCCATAGTCTGAGCATGCATACCAAATGCATAACATTAATTTAAAAACTAACCAATCCAGAAAGACAAATTAAATATGTCTTAAATCATCCGGTTCACGTGACCAGACAATCGATGTCCTGATGCACCTTATAATCGTCCGAGTGCATTGAGAAGAAGTGCCGATATTATATCACATTCATTTTGACAATACTAACCGAAACTACTAAACCTCCGACAGTACCTTAAGCTCTAGTTGAGTAAAGTAACACCTCCACGAAGATCAATCCTAACATTTGTAGTTGATTTTCTTAATTTCAGTGATAACAGCCAGTGTCAGTATTATACAGGCTATAACTTCAATTGCGAACTCAATAACGAATAGAAAGATATGAATATCTGATCAGTTGGTGAGAGCGTCCACTTCCCTATTTCCTTCCACCAACTGTACCAACTGGTCTGGGACCAGCAGTTTCCGTCTGCACCCATTGTTTAAATTGGTCAAAGTCCAATAGTGTTTCTATCCAATCATATGATCATTTATTTACAAAATCCTAGTGTACAAAGCGCTATTATCCATGTCATCAAAATAATAGTTGGTTGATCACATGCTTGTGCCCCCCCCCCCCCCCCACCTAAACCGTATCCCCAATCCGGACTAATTAACAAATACCTAATAACAAAATGAAACACATAACATTGAACATGCAAACACAAAATAACAAAAAAAAAAAAAAACACATAGATACACACAATACAATAAAACAACCAAAATATAATTTCTACTTAAAACATCCTCCATTGGAGAGAAAAAAAAACCTCCTTTGAACTCAAGTTCCCAAATTATGTCACCAAAGTTCATTCCATAGTTTCGCTGGTAATTATCCAACCTTGAAACTTATCCATTAACCGTAGCTTAATTGCACAATCGTTTGCTTAAACAAATATCCAAAGGCTTAACCCTCATCCTCCTAATATGCGGAACGTAAACCGTCTATCGTGGCTTTACAAAGCAACTTAGAATTGTCACAACCTAATCCCCATACTCTCCGGAATGTGATATAAAATCATGTCTTGGTTTTGGTAAGAACTCTATCCGATTCCCAATCTCCCAAAGAGTACTTTTCAATTAACTCTCGGAGGGACGATACGAAAATTCATCCATATGTAGATTGGTTCACACCAACGCTACCAATATCATTTACTATACTGCTGGTGAATGAGAGCACACTTGTGCAATCCTTCATCCTCAAACTTTAATATCCCTTTTATTGGATATGCTGATATCTCCTCCCTTAAGATTTTATTTTAGAATCCTACTCTTCGCTTGTCTCCTTTTTGAGAACAACTGAAATTGTGTTGGCTCTGACATGTGGCAACCTAACACTTACACCCTAATCCGTTCTTGATATATACTTCCCAAGTAATGCCAACCTTGGAACTAAACCGTCGATTCTGCTTCTGGATAAAAAAAAAAAAAAAAAAAAAAAAAAATTACTTGACGACGTACTCTTTTACGCCTTTGGGTCCATATCGCTTTTGCCTTGAACCCCATCCTCCTCCTAGTGTCAACCATTTATGGAAATATAATTGACATCAACTCCTCTGAACGAACCGTAAAGAGAGTACAAGGAATCCTAACATGGCTCTAAGTTTTAAGAGACGCAACGCGGAAGTCCTATAACGAAAACACTCCCAAGGACACTAGAACCTGGAGTGCTCTGATACCAACTATGATACCCCCGGATTTCCGGGTGCGGGTTGGCCAGGCCCACGCCCGATTACCCGAGGATATCAAACCAATTAACAATAAACGAACACAAAATATAATTAAGAAAAATAGGAATAAATAAATTGCTGAAAAGAAACTAGAATGATAAACCAAAACTGGAAACCTCAGAATAAAATTTTATAAATAAATAATTAGTCTGATACACCCAACTTCTCCAATTCTAATACAACTCGGGAATCCATCTCTAATGGACCCCTAATAATAATCCAAACTGAAATGGAAGCTACTTAAAGAACATCCAGAGTAAACCATGGGGGAAAGTCCTATGTTGTCGGAAGAATGAGTAGTAGTCTCTGCTCTGCACGATCAAGTCTAAGTCTGGAACTGACAAGTACCTGAAAAATAGAGGTGGGTCAGGCCCACGAACAAGTTCTAACCTACTACAATCCAAGCAGAGACTCGATACGCATATACATTCTAACCAACTCAACAATAACTAAATAGTCCGTAGATATGTATATTCACACTACATGACCCTCACTGGACTATGGAGAGGGTCTCAACCTGAATAGAAGGCAACATGCGAAAACGCACCCATATGTGAGCATGAGTACCTAGACCTAACAGGGTACACCTCAACCTCTCATATCCAGCTACGCATCCTACTGCATATACGCACCCTAACCGTCGGGTCTGAGACTCAAGCTCATCTCGTGGTACCATAAAAATATATTTAAAATCTATACATATCCATCCACAGGAAATCCAATAAATCGTTCAGCTTATTCAGCTGCACAGACTTATACAAGAGATCCCATAAGTCGTTCAGTTTATTCAACCACACAGACTTAAATATAAGGAGAATTATGTTTTTATAATTCGCACCCTTATTCCAAAATAGGTAGGACTGAGTATTTTGAATCAGTCGGTCCCTAGTATGCCACCATCCCATACCGGTGCATACAATCCACAAAATCCATATAATTGATAGAATAGGTAAAACTGTTCACCAATTAAAATCCATAAGGTAGGAATTAGCGTTTTGAGCTAAACCATATCTAGTATGTCGCCGTCCCATACCGGTGCATACAATCCTCCATATCTGTGTAAATTACAATATATAAATTATAAGCAAGTAATTTACAGTCCTAAACCAAATATTCATACCATTGCAGAAAATTAATTAAAATTTCAGCAATTTAAATCTAAGATCTAAACCATGTATTTGCAAGAAACGGTTTAATAGTTCAACAACCAGCATCCAGAGCATGCATAGATCAGTTTTACTAAATCAACAACTCTATCATGCATTTAAACCAGTTTTATAATCATGTTATAATCCAAACAATTACTAAATTATTTTAAGCAATTTGGTTCTTTCCATCCGGTAACAGCGTACTAAGTGTCATACTCGTATTCTGTTTTATCCTTTAACACGGAGCGATACCCTATGCCCCAAGTCCAATTTGTTAATTAAAAGACTCCACCGTGCATCTAAAACCTAATTTAGAATCATGTTATAGCATCTTCAATTGTCAAATTTAACTAGATAATTAATTGCCTTCTAGTCGTTAACCGTACGCATAGTTGTTAAATAGCTCATTATTAATTCCATTATGCAATTAAAGACCTTGATTACAGGTTAAACTAATTAATGAAAACCCCATTAAAATTCTAAAACTGTTCAAGAACCCCAAGTGCCAAAACAGTAGCTAAAAACATTACAGTACGCGTCAAATTCCATCAAATTGGAAAGAGCCTGCTCTTGGCAAAGTAGAGCAGGCTCCAAAACAGCCTAGAGCTGGCTCCATACAACCTTGGAGCCGGTTCTAATCAGGTGGGAGCCGGCTCTTGGCATTCCAAAGCCGGCTCTCCTTCCCCCTGTGAGCCTTCTCTCCGTTCTGCTCTGTTTCATCTTCTCTGCTCCTTCACCGGATCATTCCTATCTCTCTATTGGTTTTTAAAACTAATCATAGGAGTCTAATTTACACCCAATAGCATCCCATCAGGTTGTTATAGCAGTAGGAATTTAATACGACATCAAAACAACAATCGACTTAACATGCCTTTATGCTCAAAACTGAAACGAGTTAAGTTCTATATAACAGTTAATCCATAGCTAGCAATAATTAAAGCTTAGGCATACTTGTTCCTAACACAGTTCCATGTTTAACATGGTGTAACCATCCTTAGTAATCTGCTAGATTAGATTAAAGGCAATTAAACCTCTACATCTCCAAAAACGGTAACCCGATTTGCCTCTAACAATTTATGCATTGTTTTACTATAAACACTAGTGTTTTAATCCAGTTAACCAACCCTTAGAAACTTTAATATGGCCTTAGAACATACTAAAAACCCCAATTATAACTTCTAACAGGATCTGAAATTTCCAAAATCCAACCCTCGTAGCCCAAACGGTCGCCGAAACATCAAAAAACTGGAAAAACCTTGAAGGAGCCTGCTCTTCTGAAAGAAGAGCCTGCTCTCCTTTGCTAGGATCCGGCTCTCCTAGTCTTGGAACCGGCTCCAAGTCCCCTAAGAGCCGGCTCTTTAATTTTAAGAGCCTGCTCTTTGTTTCCAAAGAACCTGCTCTTTAAACTTTGAGCCGTCTCTCTTCCTGTGTGTTCATCGTCTCCACGTCCGGTGAATTTCTGAGGAACTGTCTTCCAATCCTAAGGTTCTTAGATGTTTAAACTAAGTTTCCACATGTTCCAGAATCTATTGAATTCTCCGTTCAATTACCAAACTCAATTTAATACATGAATTTTGCAAAAAGAATTTAATACGAGCAGTTTAAGCATTCTTGAGCATCGACTGTTGTAGCAAATCAAACTTGCAACCTAAATTAATTCTAGTGCTTCCCAACATGTTATAGAACTAATTAGAATCATTACTCATTAGATTACACAAATTAAACAGAAGTTACACAAGGAAGAAAAATTAAAACAACCAGTACACACATTACAACTATAATCAGTTTTAAAACAACAGAGGTACAATAAATCCAGTTTAATTTTAGTCCTTAACAGTTCCCTGGAGTTGTGTTAGACATGCAAAGAACACGAATCAACGGGATAGAGTTAGGATTAGAACTTGCCTTACACCGACGTCGTCCTAAAGTCTCCGACCAACCCTCTGTTTCTTTCCTCTCTGTTGCTTCCCAGACTTCTTCCAAATTGCTTCTACCTTTTCTATATCGTTAATACAACCCTTAACCCTAGGCAGAACATCACTGGTATATTTATAGACCACCAATTCTAGGTTCCATTAAACCCTAAATGATTTATCCGGCCCATCGACCAACCTATATTATACTAACGTCGGCTGCATAATTGAAGGTGATAATAACACTAAAACCCTAACCTAATCCTACCATAGTGGAAATTAAATACAACAAATACAAATTCACAATTTAATTAATTCAAATAATTCACATAAAACAATTAAATCCATTTAATTCAAATCGCAAATAATAAATGCAAATCAATGATCAATTATTGTAATTAAACCCATCAACACCTAGCCACGTAAGCACCTCAAACATAATTAAAAATAAATACTGAAAACAATAAAATAAATAATAAAATTTTGATTATATCCTTTTTAAGTTTTAGGGGTATTACAAGATTTGACATTTGTCATCCTATAGTAGTTGTGGATTTAGAGCAAGTATTATGTGGTTACAAACTACTTGTGCATGGGATGTGGTTTCGTATATATATAAGTTGTTAACTTATTTATTTTGGAGTCACTTAGGACATGGTTACTATGATATGGCTAAAGTTCGGCTTTAGTGCAGGAGGTATGAGTTCTCCCCAATTGAGATAGTGCGCACTTAGGGTGGTTTTCCCTGCGGGTTAGTGCCTGGAACAACATTGATCTCGGCAGAATTCCGAGTCTAGATGTCCAAGTCTTCTATTATTTATTTTTGCATTCAATTCCAAGTTAGCAATCATGTTTATATTGTGACTTGTGGTTTTGGATATTGGCGATTTTGATGTTGTTAAGTACATCCATGTTTTATAATCTTTGTAGATTTTGATGTTGCCAAGTACATCCATATTTTATGATTTTAATAAATCATTTTAAATGTTGTTAAGTACATTCATGTTCATGGTTTTTAATAAATCATTGTGAGCTTTTAATGTTGTTAAGTACATTCTTGTTTTATAATTTTAATGAATCATTATAATCTTTTGATGTTGTCAAGTACATTCATGTTGTGTTGTTCAAATGTAAAGTAGGAATGATCTTATAGATTCATTTGGAACATAAACGTTAGGTGGCATGATCACTTATGTCGTTTTCGTTCTTTAGATTTCAAATCGATGACTTTGAGAATCTATGTTAGTTGCTTTGTGTAAGCATGACCCTATGTTGCTAAAATTGTATGAATGAGGTGATTGATGCTAGAAATGATCTTAGATAGCTAGGATGCTCCTTGAGTCTCACTTTGACATAGACGTTAGGTGGAATGAACCACAATAATTAATTATGCAAACTTGTAAAACGTAGGTCGATGCATGCTCATTTCCTACGAGTAACTTTATGTTACTCACCCCTACGATACTGGGGCATATTTCAGGTACAGGATTCAAGGTTAGAGATTCTTGCCATGTTTGGATGATTTGGGAACTTGAAGGGTTCAATTCTTGTGAAGGTTGGCTTGAAAAGCCATTTGTAACCTTGTATGTCAAATGTGTATATTTGCTACTAGACTTGTAATGTGTACCTAAGCACACTTTTTGATTCTCATTTTATGTATATGACATGAGGCCAATGGCCAAACTCCTTTGAAATTACATTTATGTCATGGATGTTAATTTTTGCCTTCAATGAGAAACATATGGAAAATCATGCGTTTTAGTATGCTATTTTGCATCGGAGCCTGCATTGTGTATGAACTTCTTCCATTAGCATTCATTTAACATGCATGAAGTGTGGCCAAGGGCCAAACGGCATTTCGAAATCATTTCATGATTTTAGGTTTCAAGTTTTCATTCCAAACTTCATTTTGTCATTTTGGCCGTTGGGGGGTCAAATTTTGTATCAGCCATATTTTTGAGCCTTAGACCATTGTAGCACATCATATTAGGTAAGTTACGTTTGCATGCATGGTCGTTTCCGGGCAAAGCTTCTTCTTTGGTGAAATCAGCCTCCAACGGACTCATTTTACACTTTTGTTGTATATTCTGACCTAAGGGTATTTTTGGAATTTTTTTTGGAAAATAAATTCCGTTCTTCACATGTTCACTTAGAAAATGTGATTTTAGGGGGGGTTTCTTCTTCGTGTTTTTTCAGGAAATGTCGTCTTGGCATCGGAAATCGATCCCGAAGTTCAGCTCTCAGTTTTTAAATTTAGCAACTTTTTGGACCCTCTGGACCAGTTTTCTTGGGAGGACATTTTGGGCATTTGACAGTACGTATTTTTCGATTTTCCTCTTACGTCACATAGAAAACTGAATTTTGAGGGTGGGTTTCTTCTTTGTTTTTTTCCAGAAAATGTCATCTAGGCCCTCAAATTTCCATTTTTTCCCGAAAAACCCCTGCTGCCAGGTTTTTGGGTCGCACCTTTACTGCCCCTTCACATCTAAACGTTTAGATGGGGTCTCGTAACCGGTTAGATCAGTGTGGGTAGTGTATTTCTCGTGATTTTTGGCCTCCTAACTGGTTAGGAAGGACTCCTAACCGGTTAGATGATTTAGGGTTTGCACTTTTTGACCGTTTTGCCCCTTCTTCTTCCGTTAACCATATCTTCTTCATTCGGACTCCCAATCAAGTGATTCTTGAATCTAAATTCATTAATTTTTCGTTGTCTTTTTGTTTGTTTTTGAAACGTTGTTTCTGCATTTGATTCTTTTGGGTTCCGTGACCTCGTTGAGGGTCACATTGGCATCTTAGAGTCATGTTGTATCTCTAGAGACCATTGTTTGTCTTTTGCTTCCGCATTTCGGATCCATTATCGGGTCATCTTTCGATTCATCACTGACGCACCGGGTTGAAAAACTTGGGCTGTCACAAAATCTGACATGTTATGGAAGGCTCGAGCTTTAGGAACAAAAGCTCGAGCTTTAAGGTTCAAGTTCGAGCTTCCCTGGATTGATGCTCGAGCTCCAAGAATTGGTGCTCGATCTTCACTTTTACACTTAGAATATTTCCTTCAACTATTTTCCGAAGCGTTTTTTTCTTCAATATTTGGAATATTTTTGGGATTGTAATCATTTAATATTACTCGATCCAAGCTTCATGGGCTCGAGCACAAAGTACTAGGCTCGAGCTTAGGTACTCAAGGCTCGAGCCTTAAATAATACTGCTCGATCCTGGAGGTGAGGCACTAGACTTGGGAGCATGGCCTTTCAATTAAATTCAACTCTTCAACTTTCGATGCCTCATGCTCGAGCTTGAGGGTCAAGCCTTGAGCACCCTAGGTTGGGGCTCAAGCACCAAGGTACAAGGCTCGAGCTTCAATGCCTTGTTGACTTTTTTTCTTTTCTTTGTTGCAAGGCTCGAGCCTCAACACTTGGGCTTAAGTTCTGGGGCTTGAATTTCTTCAAAGTTCACCATTTAAGCTCTCGGGTTGCTCTGAATGACTAGCAACAACTCTGTAAGCTTCGATATCATCATAAAGTTCCGGTTTTAACCATTTCTCTAGGAAAGTACCTATAAACACACATTAAACATAAATCAGTCTAACTATGGATAGAAGTATCACTTTAGGCCTTAACATACATATATGTAGGGGCTCGAATATGCATATATTCAGCGCTTATCACACCCCCAAACTTACATATTGCTAGTCCCTTAGCAATACAAAACTAAAAAGCCACTTTTGTGGGAATCAAGGTTGCATTTAGCCTATGCAACAAGCCTTTAAACACCTAGGTAACCCCTAGTGGATGAGTTGTAGTCTCGTGAGGGTTTCCAGTGAAGATACCCACAAACTTCTCAAAGTAGTGCCTTAATTGCACAGTAAGCTAATTCAAGCCTATTTTCAAATCATATCATCCCTGCAGTTCATTAATCAGTTAAATACAACAAGTATACCAATCATGTAATCAGAATAACTTTCAACTTCTAATTTCAATTAAGCAATCATGGTCCCCACATATCAGTTTAATCATTCATTCAACAATCTTAATCTTTAAAACATTTGTTTAAAGTGATTTTACAATCCAACGCGTGGTTTACTGTCCATCCTTGTATTTATTCCTTGCTATTCCTCAATTCACATGTATACTTTTTCAAATTCCAACTCCCAAGGCATTTTTAGTTTTTTCTATAAGTATGCATTATTAAAAAAAGATACTATGCAATGTTCAGGTTTATTAAGCTTTCTAAATCACCCATGTAATGAACTTTTAGCCAATGACTCCCAGACCAGATGGTCTTAAGGTATTAAATGTTGAAACACCCCTAAGGACTTAATTGTTCAAGCAATCTAGGCACCCTAAACCCCTTATGTAACAAGCTTTCAGCCAATGACTCCCAGACCAGATGATCTTAGGGAATTAGGTATCAGAACACACCCCTAAAGACTTAATCACTCAAGCAATCTAAGTACAAACCTGAACTTGATGCTTTTCTACTTTTTGTCATCAATTTTTTTTTTTTTTCTTTTTCATTCACATTGGTGAAGTATTCTTTCTTTTATTGTATTACATACATACCAAACTATTTTTCTTTTTTTTTTTTTAATTTTTTTTTATGCATTGGTCATCAAAATTATCAACTCTACCTGCTCATCTCAGTCTAACTCAAAACAAAGCAAGACTTCCAATTTGTACCCTACAGAATTCATGTAAGTGTGAATATATGCAAAGTGTAGTATCTCAGAGATCAACATTATTAAATAATAACCAATATAACAAAGTGGACCACAGGCCACCAACTGATTTCAATTTTTTTCAAGGAATCCCTTTCACAGTATTTTAGCATACAAACCATTTTTAACCAACATCAGACTGTAAACAGAGTATATGACCATCAATAGACTCAAATTCATGCTCATAACATCAACTAACAAATCATGTCCTTGCGTAAGCAAAAATTGAAAATATCCCAACACAACCTTACCCCCAAACTTAGTGTGCACATTGTCGTCAATGTGTGAGAGCAAAAGAGAGTGAGAAAGATATTACCATACAAGCAGACTAGCAAAGATATGACAAATTAATGCATAGACATGTAAAAATGAGTTTCCAGCATCGTCTCCTTCAACATAGTGGTTCCTCTCAAAACCACCCAATGGTGCTTCCCGTCAAATTAACCCCAAATTTAATCTGTAGTATCTAACAAAATCAATAAACTCCAACACACATCAGAGTATCAAGTATATGGAGTAAGCATAGAGAAATATCACAATAAATTGAAATATCAACACAAGGAGAATATAATCAAAAAGCATGTATATATATCAGAAATCAGTACAATGCTTTTGAAAGAAAGACTTAAGGCAGATAGATATCATATAGAAATATATACATCAAAAATACTACCTGAGTCAACAAAAATACAGAAAAGCCCTAGAAAGCTAATCCGTAGAAGGTAGTGGTGGATCAAAAGAAGTAGATGGAGCAGACGGAGTACGGCATAATAACTCTTCCAATATGCTCTGCTGCGCAGTCAGCATCTGCCGCAGCACCGTCTAGCCATCCTGTAACTCAGCCACCCTTGCCTGTAAAGCTCTAATCTCAGCCTGAGAAGAACTCTCAGGCTGGGCTGCTAGAGCGGGGCTCCTCCTAAGTGAGGGCTGGATATCGAAGAGATCCATTCTTTCATTCCAAACTGTGCCGGCATATGTTTCCACACCTTATCCCATTCCTTCATTCCAAACTGTGGCGACTCATTACAAGATTCCTCCTGGTGACCTATCACAAAACCCTGCAGCTCTAATAGCCTGGTAATCATATATGGAAAAGGTAACACATGTGTAGGAATATTCTAATGTGGCCCATTCTCGGACCAAAACTCTAGTAGCTGGCAGAAAATCATCCTAGGGAACGAATACCAGTGCTCAAACTGAATAGCATAAAGTGCTCGGAGAAAATCAATATTCCTAATATTCTTATGCCCAAAAGAATGAACATTAGCTGAGATAATAGAATCTAGAATCCACAACCTCTTTGGAACTTTTGCCTTAGTAGTACTACTATGTTTTTTCTTGGCAAATCGGCCATCACACAGCTTTTGAATTAAATTCTTTGCAATTGGTACCCTAGGAAAAGTTGTGAAAATAGGATAGCTACGCCTCTCATCTACTACCTCAGGAAGTGTATGATAACATTTTAAAGCTGCAGTGATAGCATCAGGATTAATAATCAACTCATACCCATCAATCTTAGTCCTAAGCTCCCAAGGGTCATCCTCACTATAAATAAGATTGAGGTAAAATAGTCGAATAAGACGAGGATAAGCAATCTGAGTGACAGGGACCATAAGATGAAGAAGATGCCTATAACTGAAAGACTTCATAGCCCATCTAGTGTGAGGATCATTGATGAATGCCTGATAATCAAAGGTCATTTCATAAGAAATTGGAATCATCTTCCAAGCACTCGGCAGAACATCTTTAATCACCCTAGCACACTTAGCAGGAGTAGGACAAGCCATCCTCAAGAAACGCCTTAAAATCTCCCAAAATTCTCCAGTTTCTGTAATATGCTAACTGAGGCTCGAGCTTAATCTTTTGGGCTCGAGCTTCAACCAATGCTTGAGCTTAAACTTGCAGAGCTCGAGCTTCTCCTGAACTTCACCAATCAGATCGCAGAACTTAGTTCAATAATCAATCAAGAGTTGATCTAAATGACTAATCTCTGTGGATGATGTAGAGACAAAATCCAAAGAATCATGTATTCAAAGAATAACTCATACTCTCCTTCTTTAGATCTAGAAAATTAATGAACTAAGGAAAAACCAATGGAAAGAGGATGAAGAAAGAGAAGTTTACCTCTATATTTCCTGCAAATCTGGGACGAGATTGTGAAGGATCACCGAATATAAATATTGAGAGAACTTGGAGAGCCTATATAGAGAATGAATGTCCTTTATGTTGTAGGAGACGGAGTACTCAATTTCATGATTTTAAAACTTTTAGAACCTCAGGCTCGAGCTTTAAGGGTATGAACTCGAGCCTGCCACCACCAATCCCTAAAGTCACGATGATGGAGGGCTCGAGCTTAGCGTATGCACGCTCGAGCTTTTAGCTGCTGATGCTCGAGCCCCAACTTTCAGGCTCGAGCATGGAGACAAATTTTTGGATTTTTTCAATTTTTTATTTTCTTTTTCTTATTTAACCTAAAACTAAACCAATAAACCAAAAAATACTAAAACCTAGAAAAATAACTAATTAAAACACGCACGAAAATAACTAAAAATAAAAATGAAACAAAACTAAGGTACAACATACAAATGCTAAGTTTAACATCGACAGCTCGACAACATGCTAAGTTTAACGTCGATAGCTTGACGTAAACTGACTCTCTAGTCCAAATAAATAGGATTATGAAGTTCTACTGCCTCCACTGTGCCTCTCTGAACACTACCCTCTATGTAGGGTTTAAGTCTCTGTCCATTGATCTTGGACAATTATCTAATCTTGTAATCTTGTATCTCTATTGCACCGTAAGGTGTAATAGAAATAACCATGTATAGACCTTCCCAACGTGACTTTAACTTTTCGAGAAAAAGTTTCAGTCGTGTATTAAACAACCAAACCTTCTTCCCAAGCTCAAAAGTCTTACGCAAGATATGCTTATCTTGAAATGCCTTAGTCTTTGATTTGTAAACCTTAGCACTCTCGTGTATTGATATGCTTCCTGTTAGAACCAGCAGATGTCATATCAAAATTATGCTTTTTAATGGCCCAGAAAACTCTGTGTTCTAACTCTACAGGAAGATGACACCCTTTACCATAGACTAGATGGTAAGGTAATATACCAATCGGAGTGTTAAAAGCAGTACGGTAAGCCCACAAAGCATCATTCAGTCTATAAGACCAATCTTTACGATATGGCTTAACCGTTTTCTCAAGGATTCTCTTAATTTCACGATTAGATATTTCTACTTGGCCACTTGTTTGGGGATGATAGGCAGAAACAACTTTATGAGTGATAGAGTATCTTTATACCATGGTACGGAAATACCTATTATAGAAATGAGCACACCCATCACTAATAATAGCTCGTGGCATACCAAACCGACTAAAAATGTTCATTTAAATGAACTCAATCACGACTGCGTCATCGACGGTTTTAGTAGCTACTGCTTCAACCCATTTAGACACATAGTCAATAGCCACAAGAATTTATTCATTTTTATTGGACTGAACAAAAGGATCAATAAAATCAATACCCCAAACATCAAAAACCTCAATGATTAAGAATGGAGTTAAGGGCATCATGTTCCTTCTGGAAATTGATCCTAACTGCTAACATCTAAGGCATGATCTACAGAACAAGTATGCATCCCGAAAGAGTGAAGGCTAAAAGAAACCACACTGAAGAATTTTAGCGGCAATTTTCTTTTCACTGAAATGACCTTCACATACCAAACTGTGACAGAAGGTCAGAATATTATGAAACTCACTCTCAGGAACACATCTATGAATGATTTGATCTGCACAATATTTGAATAGTTGGGGATCTTCCCAATCGTACAACCTAATTTGGGAAAAGAATCGATCTTTTTCCTGCTTTGACCAAGACAAAGGAATTTGCCTATTGCAAGGTAATTCACAATATCAGCAAACCAAGGCAAATCCTTATGAGAAACCTCAAATAGTTGTTCATCCGAGAAAGAATCACAAACGGGAAGTGAAGTTGAGGTATCCTCAATTAGAATTCTAGAAAGATGGTCAGCTACAACATTCTCTTACCCTTTCTTATCCCGGATTTTGTAATCAAACTCTTGAGGCAAGAGAATCCATCGAATCAAATAGGGTTTGGTTTCCTTTTTGGAAAGTAGATGTTTCAAAGTGGAATGATCAGAATAGACTACGACTTTGAAACCTAATAGATACAATCTGAATGTATCCAAAGCAAAGATAACTGCAGGTAACTCTTTTTCAGTAGTGGTATAATTCAATTATGCATCTGAAAGAGTTTTACTCGCATAGTAGATAACATGAGGAAGCTTATCCACTCGTTGTCCCAAGACAACACCTATAGCATAATCAGATGCGTCACACATAATCTTAAATGGAAGAGCCTAGTCCGGAGGATTCATGATAGGGGATGAAGAAAGAAGAGAGCGAAGCCTTTGCAAAGCTTCTAGACATGATTCATCAAAGACAAAAGGAGCGTCCTTTGCAAGTAGATTACATAAAGGAAGGGAAATTTTGCTAAAATCTTTAATGAAGTGTCGATAGAACTCGGCGTGCCCAACAAAATAATTGCACTCCCCTTACGGAGGTAGGAGGAGGCAATTTAGAGATCAAATCTACTTTATCTCTATCAACTTCAATACCTCTCTCTGAAATGATATGGCCTAACACAATTCCTTCTTGAACCATAAAATGGCTCTTCTCCCAACTAAGAATAAGATTGGTTTCCCTACAACGCTGAAGCACTAGGGAAAGATTTTAGAGACAGTTTTCAAATGTGGACCCAAAAATAGAGAAGTCATCCATAAAGACTTTGAGAAACTTTTTAACCATGTCTGAAAAGATAGACATCATACACCTCTGGAATGTTGCTGGCGCATTACATACTCTGAAAGGCATCTGTCTATATGCAAACGTACTGAATGGACAAGTGAAAGTAGTTTTCTCTTGATCCTTAGGATCAATGGCCACTTGATTATAGCTAGAATATCCGTCTAAAAAGCAATAATAGCTCTGGCCAGCCAATCGCTCTAGAATCTGATTAATAAATGGGAGTGGAAAATTATCTTTTCTAGTAGTAGAGTTAAGTTTCTGGTAATCAATACACACACACACACCATCCAGTGATGGTGCGTTGTGGAATTAATTCACCCTCGAAATTCTCAACTACTGTAATACCTGTCTTTTTAGGTACTAACTGAGTAGGACTCACCTACTTGCTATCTGAGATGCGGTAGATTATTCCCGCATCTACCAACTTCACAACTTCTTTCAAAACTACCTCCTTTATATTAGGATTCAATCTTCGTTAGAGTTCCCGAGATGTTTGAGAATCTTCTTCTAAATGAATCTGATGCATGCAAATTGTGGAGCTAATTCCTTTTAAATCAGCCACACTCCACCCAATAGCCTCTTTATTTTGTTTAAGAATTTTTAAGAGACTACTTTCTTGAGAACTTGTAAGATTGGAAGCAATGATCATCGGGAGGGTGTCATTTAAACCCAAGAAAGTATACTTAAGCTTTTTCGGTAGTGGCTTAAGCTCAAGCTTAGGTGGAGACTCTAGGGAAAGAATAGGTGGAGTACTAGAAAGTGGTAGAAGAGGCTCTAACCTAGATTTCCATGGAGGAAAATCTATAATAGGAGTGGAATTGAGCAAAGAATTCACTTCAGCTATTGAAGAATCGATATCGAAATCTTCATAATTAAAGTGATTCAGACAAGCTTCTAAAGAATCCTTGGATAAAATAGTTGAGAGTGATTCCTCAACCAACTCATTAATTACATCAAGAAATAAGCATTTACTATTATCGTGGGGATGATAAATAGCATTGAAGATGTTTAGTTTGACTTTCATATTTTCGAAAGATAAATCCATGGCTCCAGTCCTACAGTTAATGCAAGCATTTGCTGTGGCTAGAAAAAGACGCCCAATAATAACTGGAATATACTTTTTGGAATCATGGACGGGTTCTGTATTAAGAACTAGAAAATCGATCGAAAAATAGAACTTGTCCACTTTTATGAGTACATCTTCAACAATACCTCGTAGTTGTTTGACAGAATGGTCAGCAAGCTGTAGAACAACCAACATAGGTTTTAACTCTCCCAAACCTAATTTCTTGTACACCGAGTAAGGAATAAGATTAACACTTGCTCTAAGATCAAAAAGTGCTCGCTTTATCACATTGTTCCCAATGACGTAAGAAATTGTAGGAACCCCAGGATCTTTAACCTTTAGAGGAGTGTTATACTTAAAAATAGCACTAACTTGCTCGGTGAGACAAATTTACTTAGAAACTTGGCTTTTGGATTTTCTTTTAAGAGTGCACAAGTCATTTAAAAATTTGGAGTAGGCTGGAATTTGCTTTATAGCATCAAGCAGAGGAAGATTGATTTTGACCTGTTTAACGACCTCTATCATATCTTAAATTTTCTCCCCTTGTTTACTAAAGTGAGAGGGTTCCTTGATACATTCAGGATAAGGCGCTTTTGGCTCATAAGCTGTCTTTGGGTTAGGAGTAGATGAAGAAGTGACTCCACCTTTAACTCCTCTTATGGATTATGGAATAGAACTTGAGGAAACATCCTTGGGATGTGGATTATGAATGATAGGAACAATGGGAATCCTAAGTTGTTCTTTTTCCTCCTGTCCTTTTTCAACTTGGTTATCAACCACTTTACCACTCCTCAATGTAGTGATAGCCTGAACTTGCTCATGATGAATACCTAAGGAATTGGTTTCATCAATCATGTAAGTCTACCCTTTCGGGTTGGCTATTGGTTGACTAGGCAGCTTTCCATCATCTCTTCAAGATAGAGTACTCGCTATTTGCCCAACTTGTGCCTCTAACTTCGCTATGGCTTGAGAATGAGAATTAAGAAGTTGGGTATTGGCTTTAAGATTAATTAGAGCATTGAGTACTTGATCCTCAAAAGCAGAATTTCTAAGAGGAGGTGAAAGATTAGGAGCTTGAGTGGGTTGATTCCTAAATTGAGGTGGACGGTAAATACCAGATTGGTTGAAAGAATTATTTTGTGGCATATGATTGGATGAATTTTGATACTACCTTGTGATTGAGGAATAGTGGTTCCTTGATTTTGATTATGCCATGATAGATTGGGATGATCTCTTTAACCAGGATTATATGTAGAAGAATATGAATTATAAGCTGGTCTAGAGAATGCAGCATTCACTTACTCCTGTGGGATCTCAGATAATTGTCCTAACATAGTGCAAGTGTCAACAAAATGATTGGGATTAACATAGATTGAACAAACTTCCTTAGGTAAGGCAGTTTGTGGATTAGCAACAAGAGTAAATTTAGATGATAAGATTTGGTCGAACCTACGGTTCAAGGCTTCTATTTGAGCGGCTAACTCACTAGATTTATCTACCTCATAAAATTTTTCAACCTTATGCATTCCAGGTGAAGACCTAGACCTAGAGGAAGAAATATGTTGCACTGAGTTTTCACTTAGGGCCTCAAACAGTTCCCAAGCGTCAGCCGGACTCTTATGTAAAAAAAACTCCATTACTGGAAGCATCAACCATGTTTTTATAAGAATCTGTAAAACTATCATAGAAAATCTGTATTAAGTGCCATTGAGCAATATCATGGTATGGACACTTTCTCAGAAGATTATTATATCTTTCCCATGCATCATGGAGTTGTTCTCCCGGGATTTGGGAAAATGCCATGATTTCTCTTCTCATTTGTGTGGTTTTACCCACAGTGTAGTATTTCTTCAAGAACTCCTATTATAATATATCCCATGTAGATATGGAATTTGTTGGAAGGGACTGTAACCAAGTTCTTGCTTTATCCTTGAGAGAGAATTGGAAGAGACACATTCTAAATGAATCGTTGGTAAGAGTGTTCAACTTGGTAGTCGAACATAATTCCAAGAATACATCCACGTGCATATAAGGATCCTCTGTTGCAAACCCATGGAAGGTAGGAAGCATTTGGATCATAGCAGGCTTGATCTCAAAATGGGTTGCATCAACATCCAGAAAAACAAAGCACGAAGGGGAAGTGTACGTGGTAGGAATAACGTGATCTCTCAATTGTGGGTGTGTGGAGGAATAGGTGGAACTAGGGGTGGCAAGAATTGACATGACATGCTAACATGGCACGAACACGACACGAGTTAAATGGGTTTGGGTTTGGGTTAATCGTGTTCATGTCGTAATCGTGTCGACACGAAATGACCCGCCAACTAATCATGTCGTGTTCGTGTTTGAACCTGCTAACCCGATTATGACACGATTAACCCGATTAAATATACGTGTCATGTCGTGTTAACATGGATAAGACCCATTTAGACATGTTTACACATTAACACATTTATACCCATATTTACACAATAACACATTTATACCCATATTGACACGTTAAATTATAATGTAATATTATAAAAGATAAATGGGTAGTTTTGTAAATTCATTGAAAGATGCCCTAACCTAATGCTTCCTATTTAAGTGTTGTTAACTATTTTGAGCCTTAGAACTTCATAAGTCAGAAATACAAAAGTAACAAAACCAAGAGGCGTGCTTAGCAAATCGTCTCTGAGTCTCTCATTTGTCATTTAATCTTCTACGATTCCGAGCAAAAAACACTTGGTTGATCGGCGATTGTGATACATCACTACTCTCTAGTCACTCTAGATTCTCCTTGTCTCAAATTGGAAGGCAAGTTAAATCATAATTCGTAACCCTAATATATATATATATATATATATATATATATATATATATTTTTTTTTTTCTGATTAATCTCATATCTATCCATGTTTGATGTTTCTTTTTTCTTCTATGGACATCAAATTGGACCCTATTTGTTTTAATTTTTTTTAAAAAAATTTTGTTCACCTTCAAACCGTAATTTTAATTTCTTAAACTAATTTTTTTTTTTTTTTTTACCCTTCATTGATTGATTTATTTTTTGAATCCATGTTTGATATTTCTTTTTTCTTCTATGGACATCAAATTGGACCCTATTTGTTTTAATTTTTTTTTTAAAATTTTTTTTTCACCTTCAAACCGTAATTTTAATTTCTTAAACTGATTTTTTTTTTTTCTCTTTTTTATTTTTTAATTTGTTCTACCCTTCGTTGATTGATTTATGTTTTGAATCCATGTTTGATGTTTCTTTTTTCTTCTATGGACATCAAACTGGACCCTATTTGTTTATATTTTTTTTAAAATTTTTTTTTGTTCAACCTTCAAAGATGCCGCTTCCTCCAGCATCTCCATCAGTTCTTCCATCCTAAAGAAAATCCCAGGCTAGGGACACTTTTTGTTGAGAATTAGCTTCATAAAACAGACCTTCTATCGGAATGGTGAGCACTTACAGCTTCAAAATTCTCTTTTGAAAGCTTACCTTGAAAGTACATCATGCACTTCACCAAACCGATAACGTAATTTTAATTTCTTAAACTGATATTTTTTTATTTTTATTTTTATTTTTATTTTATTTGTTCTGCCCTTCATTAATCGATTTATTTTTTGTTGTACTGATTTTTTTTTCTCTCTTTTTTATTTTATTTTATTTGTTCTGCTCTTCATTGATCAATTTATTTTTTGTTGTTCTTTGAGGAGGTTCTATAATCTGATTACCTTGAGGAGGTTCTATAATCTGATTTGTGGCTTGTGAACCATGTGGCTTGTGAACAAATCTCTGAGGTATTATATCTGTGGGTTATTACTTCTGCGGCATATTATTATTTTTATTCTGTTATTGTGATTTTTATTTTTCTTACTTTAGTTTTATTTTTTATTTTTTATTTTTTATTTATAGATGGATTCAAATGATGTTCTAGAAAACTTAAAAACTCTTGATGGAATCAATGATGAAGATGATGTGGTGGAAGTAGATACTGCAGACGTGAAATCAAAGAAAGGAAAAGGAAAAAAAAAATGCAACCGGAGACTCACTTCTCCAGTTTGGTTGTTTTTTGATTTCCTTCCTTTAGGTGCAGACAAGATACTAAAGTGCAAGTGCAAAGAGTGTGGAGTAGTTTATGTTGCTGAAAGCAAGTATGGAACTGGTAATATGAAGAGACACATTAATTCATGTGTTAGGAGGGACATACACAACGCAGGTCAGCTTCTTTTATCTCAATCATCTGGTGCTATTACCATGCAATCAACTAAATTTGATCCTGCAAAATTTCGTGACATCTTAGTTGCTGGTCTAATAATGCATGATTTGCCTTTTCAATTTGTTGAGTATGAGGGCATTAGAGCAGCATTTCGTTACTTAAATGAGAATTATCAACCTATCTGTAGGAATACTGCTAAGGCTGATATCTTGAAAATGTACAAAAATGAAAAGGGTAGAATTCGACATTTGTTAGGATTAGTGCAAGGTAGATTTTGCCTAACATCTGATATGTGGTCATCTATGACCACAGATGGGTATTTATGTTTCATGGCACATTTTATTGATGAAAATTGGAACTTGCAAAAAAGAATTGTGAACTTTTCGTACATGCCAGCTCCACACAATGGTGTATCCATAACTAAAAAGATTTATTCTTTGTTGAATGAGTGGGGGATTGAAAAAAGGCCGTTTTCAATTACTTTGGATAATGCTTCTTCAAATCTTGCAATTGTTGACTTGTTGAGGTCCCAATTGAATTTGAGTGGTGCATTGCTAAGTGGTGGTATGTTTTTTTCACATTCGTTGTTGTGCTCATATTTTGAATTTAATTGTGCAAGATGGGTTAAAAGAAATTGATGAATCTGTTCAAAAATTCGTGAGAGTGTTAAATATGTTAAAGGATATCCAGCAAGAAAATAGAAGTTTGTAGAATGTATTACTCAGGTTTCTTTAGATATTAAGAAAGGTTTGAGGCAAGATGTTCCTATAAGGTGGAATGCTACCTTTCTTATGCTTGAGACTGCCATCTATTTTTGTCATGTTTTTTGTCACTTGGAATTGAGTGATTCAAACTACGAGTGTTACCCAACTCAAGAGGAGTGGACCAAAGCGGGAAAAATTTGTAGTTTTTTGGAAGAATTTTACACTGCTACAAAAATATTTTTTGGAACAAAGTATCCCAAAGCAAATCTATACTTTCCGCTTGTGTTTTTAGTTCAAAGAAAATTGGTAACGTAATTGAAAAGCAAGGATGCATTTGTGCGCAAAATGGCAGGTCAAATGTATTTAAAGTTTGAAAAGTATTGGTCGGAATTTAGCACAATCCTTGCTTTTGCTGTCATTTTAGATCCTCGCTACAAGTTTGCATTTGTGGCTTTTGCTATAAGAAGATTCATGGTAGTGATTCTAATGAGGGAGAGGAAGTCCGTGAGAAGTTGTTTTATCTTTTTAATGAATACATGGTTGATTCTCCTATATCTGCTAACACATCAACTTCTTCACAACAAGTTGGAAGTAGCTCTCATGAAATGGTTGAGGAATAATTTTTAAAAGCAAGTAGGGATGTTACGGAGGTAATTTGCTGCTACTTTATTCATATTTTTATGTTGTTCTACTTTGTAGCATTACAAAACATTCTTTGACTAATTACTTGCTTTCATTTATATATATATATATATTTTAATATTTAGGAATATGATACTTTTCAAAGTGGTGGGTTCCTTAATACTGCCCAAAAAATAGAATTGGAATTGTATTTGGATGAACCAAATATTGATAGGAAGGCAAACCTTGATATACTTTCATATTGGAAAGGTAACCAATATAGGTATCCAATACGTGCTCGCATGGCTCGTGATATCTTGATTATTCCAGTGTCTATGGTTGTTTCTGAAGTTGCTTTTAGTGTTGGTGGTCTAGTTCTTGACCAATATCATACTTCTCTTTTGCCCGAAAATATGGAAGCTTTGGTATGCACTAGAGATTTTAATTTGAAAGGTAAATAATTCATACTTACAATGACTGAAATGAATTTGGTTATAAATTATTTTGATTTGTTCTAATCAACATTTTTTTTTTTTTTTTTGTCTAAATGAAGAGAGTTCGGAACTTGAATTGGAAAAGCTTATTGTGGATCTTGAAAATGTTAATATCAGCAAAGGGGATCCTACTTCAACTGAATGTTCCAACGCTGTTAATATGGTGGAGTAGTGCCCAGTGAGGTATCATTATATTTAGTCTCATGGCATATTTGATTCCTTTAATTAGGCTTTTATATTTTCTTCCATAAGTTTTGTTGATTTACATTGTGGCTGAATGGGTATTGTTTTCTAGGTGTTTGATTGTTTGTGCTTTTGTTTTTTTTTTTTGTTTTTCGCTTTGATTTTTATTTTACAAGTTTGTTGCCTTTCTCTATTATGTATAACCATTTTTTTTTTATTTCCTTTTTTTAAGCTTAATCTTTATTAAAGTATTTCTGTGCTTGGGTTCATTGCAGACAACAAATACTTTTGGGTAATGTTGCAACTTAAGGAATGCTAGTTTTTGGGTAATGTTGCTGCTTAAGGAATGATAATTTTTGGGTAATGTTACAGCTTGAAAAATGTTATAATTATATTATGTTCAGAGTACAACACACAATTTGATTATCTTGTGTCATTTTTTTTTGTATACATTTCAATTTAATTTACTATTAGATTATTTACTCTTTTCTGGTTTTTCTTTTCCAGTTTCTCCAATGGTGAAAGGTTGACATTTGACAATAGTAGATGATGATGCTAGGATGTTCACAACTATCCCCAGATGTTCTTTAGCTTCTTTTGTGACTTTAAGATATTTTGGTTTATTTTGTTATGGGATTGTATTTGTGAATTTCTTACTGAAGGACTTGTAATTTCTGTTGGTAAATTCTGTTGGTGTGGATTACTAGAAGGACTTGTAATTTCTTACTAAAGGACTTGTAATGTTCCTCAGTTCCTCTTTCTGGAATTTATATTTGAAGTCATATTTATATTACAAAATTAAAAATAAAAAATAAAAGCAGGTTATAACTGGGTGACTGTCAAAAATGAGTTGTGTGGGTTGTGCTACCCAAATGAGAAAAATAAAAGCAGGTTATAATTGCGTGATAGGTGAAAAATGAGTTATGTGGGTTGTGCGACCTAAATAAGAAATTTCGTGTCGTAGCGTGTTGAATTGTGACTTGTTTATTAAACGTGTTAAATGGGTCGTGTCGTGTTAGTTGAATTTTGACCTGTTTATTAAACGTGTCAGACGTGTCGTGTCATGTTAATATGGCTTATAATAGTGTCGTGTTCGATTCGAGGGTTTTAACACGATTAATAATCGTGTCGTGTTCGTGTTGACCATAATCGTGTTCGTGTCGTAATCGTGTTGACATGAACACAACTCGCCAATACGAATTGCCACCCCTAGGTGGAACCCGTTCTCCATTACCATTACCATTACCATTATTACCCGGGCATCACGTTGATCAGCCATATTATCAAAGGAACTTCTTATAGAATTCAAATGTCTTTTAAGCTTCCTTAATTGTTTAAAATTTCTCTCTATTTCAGGATCATGCACTAAAGGTGTTGTTTGATTATGGCGAGTTAACATGCACTGGTTTCACTAATCCTAAAGTAACAAAAATAAAATATTCCAAGTAACAGTAAACAGTAAAAACTCATAAAAGGTTTAATAAACCGAAGTTTTCTACCCCTTAAGCATTTTTGTCCTCACTGCGAATTTGTACCTAAAAAGAAAAAGAATTAAGGTGAGATATCAGAAAGTCCGAAGACTGGTAAACCAAAATAAACTAATTAAAAACTAAACTAAAAACTGATCTCCCTGGCAATGGCGCCTGTAATACCCCTAATTTTAAAAGGATAGTCCTGACATTTATTTAATTGTTTAATCCTTTATTTAATTGTTTAATTGGTTTTTATTTGATTTAATTAGTTTAAATTGTTTTTTTTTAATTGTGTGTTTATTTCATGGTTATATTAAATTTGAATTTTGTTTTACTTAATTGTTTAATTGGTTTTTATTTGATTTAATTAGTTTAAATTGTTTTTTTTAATTGTGTGTTTATTTCATGGTTATATTAAATTTGGGTTTTGTTTTACTTAATTGATTAATTGTTTTGTTTAATTTAATTGTCTTAAGTTAATTATTTTAAGTGACTGGTTTAGTTAATTTAAATTAGTGTTCATGATGACTGTCTTATAGATTTATGTGCCAATAGTGAGTATAACCTAGGTTTTATGGGCCGAGTTATAAATGGATTAGGGTTTAATCACTAAGCCTATAAGTATGTGTGTCACGGTGGTTTAGGGTTTTAGAACAATTAAACGTAATTTTTTTAAAAGCAGAGACTGTGGGATACAAAGGGAGAATAGAGAGAGATAGGAGAGGAAGGATAGGTGGGAGCAAGGTAGAAGGAACGTGGGTTTGTGGAACAGCAGTGGGGAATTGAACGCGCAATACAGAAACTGGGAATTTAGAGTTTCAAGTTTGAAACTCAAAGGCAAGTTCTTTTCTTTCTCCTTCCCTCTGCCTGTGTTCTGTGCACCTAGATAGCCTTTAGGGGATTAATTGGACAATAATTGAACCATGTATAATTGTTGTATGATATATTTGATTTCCTGTTGTCGATGAAATTAATCTGAAATTGTTCTGTCATATATGGTTTTGTATGTCTCTGTTTCTGCATAAAAACGTCCATCGGTTTTAAATTTTTTGTTGAACCTTCTGCACTAAACCAAGAACTTAATCATCACTAGATGTAAATTAAGACCTGTAAGCTCAAAGTAGAGGAAGAACAAGAAGGTTCAAGTAGCCGGAGATGGAGGGGATAAGCTGAAACGGAGCAATAGGAGACCGGAAGCTCTCAAAGAGGGGTGAGAGCCGGCTCCTTAGATGTGGGAGCCGGCTCCCACATAAGTAGAGCCGGCTCCAAGGACCTTGGAGCTGGCTCCAAGCATTCTAGAGCCTGCTCCCACAATTTGGAGCAGGCTCTTTCTCAAATACACTTTCTGAATTTTTTTTTTATGAGTAATTTGAGACTGTTGGTGTTGGGGACTATTTGGACTATGCCTGGACAACGAAACAACATCATAAAATTTATTGGGTTGTCTATACTGTTAACGGAGGAAGGATGGATTAAATTGTTGAATTAAATTTTAGCAATGTATTAGGAGACTGGATGTTTACAAAACCTGTTTTAAATGCATTATAAGGTCCCTTATTTATTCCTTGTGATCTATACATGCTTTGGGATGCTACTTGTCAAAATCGTAAGTCTTTTCTACAATTAAGTAGATTACGGTTGAATTTTAATTGCTAGATTGTTAATCTTCTTACTGCAATTATTTGGATATTAGTTTTGGATTGTAAATTACTAAACTGTTATATATATGATATAATTTACAAGGATATGGAGGTTGGTATGCACCGGTATGGGACGGTGACATACTAGGGACGGTTTAGCTCAAAATGCCTAAACCTAACCTAACGGATTAAAGAAATGAATTGAAAATATATTGAATCCTAATTGGAATTAAGTCAAATCAACTGCAATTAAGTTGAGTGGCTTCCTGGATTAATGGACGGTAGTTAAGTCACATCGACTGAATAAGTTGAGTGACTAACTAGTGGGTTTGTTGTATGTCAGTTTATTAATTATTTGAACTACATACCCTGGATTTGGACGGACTTTATATATATGTTTATGGTACCACGAGCTGAGCTTGAGTCTCAAACTCGTCGGTTAGGGTGCGTATATGCAGTGGATGCGTAGCTAGTTATAATAGGTTGAGGTGTACCCTGTTAGGTCTAGGTACTCATGCCCACCTTTGGGTGCGTATTCGCATGTTGCCTTCTATTCAGGTTGAGACCCCTATTATAGATTAGTGAATGTCCCTTAGTGTGGATATATTTATACGTATGGACTAGATGGATATTGTGAGGTGTCTACGGTGTATCTGTGTATCAGGTCATTGTATGGATTGCAGTTAGATTAGAACTTGCTCGTGGGTCTGACCCACTCCTTTATTATTCTTTTCAGGTATAGGACTGTTCCAGCCTTAGAGCTTGATCGTGCTTGTCGAGGACAGTCTCACATTCATTTGATTACGTAGGTTTTTTCTCGATGTTTCTAGCATTTTCTTTTTTAAGTTTTCAGTTTCAGTTGAACTTTTGGTTAGGGGTCCACTAGCGGATTCCCAAGTTGTAACCTTGAAGTTTTGGAAGATGGTAGTTTTATTTTTCAGTTATGCATGTAGGGGTTTTTTATAATTAATGTTTTTTTAGTTTTATTCGAACTTTATTATTTCATTTTGTCATCTGTGTTCGCTTTAAAATACTTCAATTGTTTGATATTCCCTCGGGTTTGGGCCTAGGCCTGATCAACTCGTGTCTCGGATTCGAGGGGTATCTCAATTGGTATTAGAGCACTCCAGGTTCAAGTGTCTCTAGGACGTTTCGTATTAAGACTTCTGCGTAGCATTTTTTTTATAGAGCTTATGTTTAGGATTCATTGAATTCTTTTACAGTTCGTTTAAACTCGTACTGATGTCTGTTTTTCTATGTTAACAGTATGGTTAACACTGGAAGAGGACAGAACATGAATAGTCGACAGAGGAGAGCGGCACGTAGACAGCAGGAACGTCTACAACGTTGGCAAATAGAAGAGGAACAACAAATGCCAGGGTTTCAGGAGGAGCAGGAGGAAGTTCAACAGACTCAGGGTTGGGTCAGAGATCCAGAGATTCCTCCACACCTCAATGACCTTGTTGCTCGAGCTATAGAGGCTGGGGTAACAGCTGCACTCCGGAACCAACCACAGGTTCAGCAGGCACCTGTACCAGCACCAGTGGTTCAGGCGGATTCTTGGGGAAAAGCTAGGAGCTCTTTCACAAAGGGGAGTCCACCTGTGTTTTCAGGTTCCACCGATGCGAGAGCAGCTCACCAGTGGAAACATGATATTGAGCGTCATCTTCGTTTGGTTCAGTGCACGGAGGTTTAGAAGCAGATGCTTACTACTTTTAAGTTAGTTGGGGATGCACTACAGTGGTGGGAGTCAGTTACCACCCCAGAGGAGAGGATGACATTGACTTATGATGAGTTCAGTGCTCGCTTTGACGAGAAATATTTTCCCTATGCAGTCAGGGCAGTTATGAAAACCGAGTTTCTAAATCTGCAGCAGGGGAACATGATAGTGGCGGAGTATGAGCAGCAGTTCACGCGCTTATCACTTTTTACACCGGAGGAGGTGGATACAGAAGAGAAAAAGCGTAACAGTTTCATCAAGGGACTGATGTGGTTTATCAAGAGAGCTATTACAGGTAGTCTAGCCTAGACTACCTATGCTCAGGTGATAGACGCCGCGCTATAGTAGTATCAGTTGACTGTGGATATCAGACAGGCCAAGGGTGAGAAGCGGGGTGACAGAGACTCTGCTAATCAGTCAGCTGAGAAAGGGAATGGGAACGGTCACCGACAGAATGACAAGGGCAAGTTCTAGAGACAACAACCTTGGAAGAAGCATAAGGGTGGATCAGATGCTCCCAAGGATGTGGCACCTGTTCAGCGACAGCAGAATGGGGGACCACAGGCAGGACAGGGTCAGCCACAGGCTAATCGACAGAGGAGGCCATTCGGTACTTTCCATGGTAGTTGCTATACTTGTGGGGAGTATGGTTACACTTCCCGGCAGTGTCCTACAGTCAGACAGGGACAGAGACAGGGACAGGGACAGCATGTACCGCAGGGAAAGAGGGCACTAGTGCCTTTACCAGCTCCACAAGTTCCACGGATTCAGGGACAGACACATCTGGCTTTACCGGCACTGCCGCAGACTCAGGGACAGGCACCACAGCAGTTGCACTATGGCAGGGTGTATAACCCCATGCCACAGGATGTTCAGGCACCTCAGACTATTGAGGGTAAGTTTCCTATTCATGGTTTACATGGACGTGTTTTATTTGATACGGGTGCTACATACTCATTTGTAGCTAAGACTTTTGTTACTTTATCTGGGATGAGGACGAGGGTATGCACTAGACCTCAGGGTATTTCTACACTATTGGGCGATACAGCTATTATACATGAGAGTGATTGGCCTGTGACACTAGATATTGGCAGACTCAGATTTCTAGCCAACCTATTGGTCTTAGACATGCACACTTATGATGTGATACTTGGGATGGATTGGTTGTCTCACTACCATACCCAAGTTGATTGTTATGATAGATTTATTATATTTACCATACTTGGTCAAGATATGTATGTAGTAGCTATGCCACGTTCTAAAGGGGGCGGTAGCACCTATTTGTTCCATGTGGAGGAAGAAAAGGAGGAGGGGATTACTGTGTCATTGGACAACATACCGATTGTACAGGATTTCCCGGATGTATTTCAGGAGATTCCAGGATTGCCACCTAGTCACGAGATCAATTTTATGATAGACTTAGCTCCAAGCACTACGCCTATTGCTAGGGCACCCTATAGGATGGCACCGGTAGAGATGAGAGAACTGAGGGATCAGATTCAGCAGTTACTCAGCCAGGGTTTTATTCGTAGGAGTACATCACCTTGGGGAGCACCGGTTCTATTTGTGAAGAGGAAGGATGGTTCGTTTCGCCTGTGTATAGATTACAGGGAGTTGAACAAGGTTACAATTCGTAACAAGTATCCTTTGCCCAGGATTGATGACTTGTTTGATCAATTAAAGGGAGCCACATATTTCTCCAAGATTGATCTGCGTTCTGGGTATCATCAGCTGAGGGTTAGGGAGCAGGATGTTCCTAAGACAACATTTCTCACAAGATATGGTTTTTATGAGTTTCGTGTTATGCTGTTTGGGACGACTAATGCACCTGCAGTGTTCATGGACTTAATGAACAGAGTTTTCTGGGCTTATTTGGATCAGTTTGTTATTGTTTTAATTGATGACATCTTGATCTATTCTCGGTCGGAGGACGATCATGCTCGACATCTTTGCATAGTCTTGCAGATGCTTCGTGAGCACCAGTTATATGCCAAGTTCGAGAAGTGTGAATTTTGGCAGCGGGAAGTGAAGTTTCTGGGTCATGTGGTGTCAGAAGGGGGGATAGCGGTTGATCCAGCCAAGGTTTCAGCTGTGGTGGAATGGGGTCAGCCTACTTCAACTACCAAGATTCGGAGTTTTCTCGGTTTGGCAGGATATTATCGTCGGTTCATCCAGGGGTTCTCCAAGATAGCAGGACCACTCACTCATCTGACCAAGAAGGGTGTACAGTTTGTATGGGATGAGCACTGTCAGCGAGCTTTTAATGAGCTAAAAAGGAAGTTAACTTCTGTACTAGTTCTAGTTACTCTACAGAGTGGGATAGAGTATCTTGTCTACACGGATGCTTCATTGCAGGGTCTTGGATGTGTTTTGATACAAGAGGAGCGACCGATTTCTTATGGATCTCAGAAACTTAAGCTTCATGAGCTTAATTATCCAACACATGATTTGGAGTTGGCAGCAGTGGTCTTTGCTTTGCGTATTTGGAGGCATTATCTGTTGGGTGAGTCCTTCAGATTATTCAGTGATCACAAGAGTCTGCAGTACTTGTTCACTCAGCGGGAGCTGAATATGAGGCAGCGCAGATGGTTGGAGTTTGTAAAAGACTATCATTTTTCTATACAGTACCATCCAGGGAAAGCGAATGTGGTGGCGGATGCACTCAGTCGCCGACATGTTGGTAGTCTTTCTGCTCTATTCACTACTGAGTGGAATGCTTTGAAGAGTGTGGATGAGTTATCGGATGCTTTTATGGCTTATATGGTGGTTACACCTTCCATCATTCACAAGGTTTTACAAGCACAACTTACGGATTAGCAGTGCATTGACAAGGTTGCAGAGATAGCTTCTGGAGAGGTTCCATTTTACTAAGTTGTGGCTGACGGAGGTTTGAGGTACAAGGGACGTTTAGTAGTACCTTTTGCTGATGGTTTGAGGAAGGATGTGATGACTGAGACTCACCACTCTGAGTTCTCTGTTCATCCAGGAGGCGATAAGATGTATCAGGATATGAAGCGGCAGTTTTGGTGGGCAGGTATGAAGAGGGACATTGCTCTTTTTGTTTCTCAGTGTAGTACTTATCAGATGGTTAAGATTGATCATCAGAGGCCGCTAGGAGCTCTACAGCCATTACCAATTCCGGAGTGGAAATGGGAGAGCATATCTATGGATTTTGTGGAAGGGTTGCCCAATTCTTTCAAGGGGCATAATTCTATATGGGTCATTGTGGATAGGTTGACCAAGTCAGCTCATTTCTTGCCTATTTGCACTGATTTCACTTTGGAGCAGTTGGCAAGGCTTTACATTTCAGAGATTGTGAAGTTACACGGCATTCCATTGTCTATTATATCGGACAGGGATTCGAGCTTTGTGGCTGGCTTTTGGAAGAGTTTTCAGCTGGCTTTGGGTACGGAATTGCACCTTAGCACTGCCTATCATCCTCAGACTGATGGACAGACTGAGAAGGTTAATCAGATCATGGAAGACATGCTACGGTCGTGTGTTCTTGACTTCAAGGGACACTGGGAGGATTATTTGCCACTTGTGGAGTTTACTTATAACAATAGTTTCCAGAAGACTATTGGGATGGCACCTTTTGAGGCATTATACGGCCGACCGTGTCGATCGCCTGTTTGTTGGATGGATATTGGCGAGAGCCGATTCTTGGGTCCTGAGTTCATCAAGGATAGTTCTAAGAAGATAGCAAGATCGCATGCGTACTGCCCAAAATAGGCAGAAGAGCTATGCGGATTGTCGCACTTGTGCTTTGGAGTTTCGGGTTGGGGATCAGGTTCTTATTAAAGTATCTCCTATGAATGGTGTTATGTGCTTTGGGAAGAAAGGGAAGTTGTCTCCGCGGTTTGTCGGTCCATTCATGATTACGGATCGAGTTGGAGCTGTGGCTTATCAGTTGGCACTTCCGGATAACTTGGATCGCATTCATAACGTGTTTCATGTTTCCATGTCGCGAAAATTTCTGCGTGATGAGGATCGGTATCAGCATATCGATGTTGGAGAGATTGAGTTGCAGCCGGATGCAACTTATTTGGAGCCACCGTGTCGTATTGTTGACTGGCGGGATCAAATTCTTCGTAACAAGGTTATTCCATTGGTTCGTGTTCAGTGGAGTCATCACAATGAGGTTGAGTCTACTTGGGAACGGGAGGATGTCATCCGCTCACAGTTTCCTGAAATATTGGAAGAAGGTAAGAGCGAATTCCGAGGATGGAATTCCTTTTGTTAGGGGGGAAGAATGTAATACCCCTAATTTTAAAAGAATAGTCTTGACATTTATTTAATTGTTTAATACTTTATTTAATTGTTTAATTGGTTTTTATTTGATTTAATTAGTTTCATTTTTTTTTTTAATTGTGTGTTTATTTCATGGTTATATTAAATTTTGGTTTTGTTTTACTTAATTGTTTAATTGGTTTTTATTTGATTTAATTAGTTTAAATTGTTTTTTTTAAATTGTGTGTTTATTTCATGGTTATACTAAATTTGGGTTTTGTTTTACTTAATTGATTAATTGTTTTGTTTAATTTAATTGTCTTAAGTTAATTGTTTTAAGTGACTGGTTTAGTTTATTTAAATTAGTGTTCATGATGACTGTCTTATAGCTTTATGTGCCGACAGTGAGTATAACCTAGGTTTTATAGGCCGAGTTATACATGGATTTGGGTTTAATCACTAAGCCTATAAGATTAGGGTTTAATTACTAAGCCTATAAGTATGTGTGTCACGGTGGTTTAGGGTTTTAGAACAATTAAACGTAGTTTTTGTAAAAGCAGAGATCGTGGGATACAGAGGGAGAATAGAGAGAGATAGGAGAGGAAGGATAGGTGGGAACAAGGTAGAAGGAACGTGGGTTTGTGGAACAGCAGTGGGGAATTGAACGCGCAATACAGAAATTGGGAATTTAGAGTTTCAAGTCTGAAACTCAAAGGCAAGTTCTTTTCTTTCTCCTTCCCTTTGCCTATGTTCTATGCACCTAGATAACCTTTGGGGGATTAATTGGACAATAATTGAACCATGTATAATTGTTGTATGATATATTTGATTTCCTGTTGTCGATGAAATTAATCTGAAATTGTTCTGTCGTATATGGATTTGTATGTCTCTGTTTCTGCATAAAAACGTCCATCGGTTTTAAATTTTTTGTTGAACCTTCTGCACTAAACCAAGAACTTTATCATCACTAGATGTAAATTAAGACCTGTAAGCTCAAAGTAGAGGAAGAACAGGAAGGTTCAAGTAGCCGGAGATGGAGGGGATAAGCTGAAACGGAGCAACAGGAGGCCGGAAGCTATCAAAGAGTGGTGAGAGCTGGCTCCTTAGATGTGGGAGCTGGCTCCCACACAAGTAGAGCCGGCTCCAAGCTTGGAGCCGGCTCCAAGCATTCTAGAGCCTGCTCCCACAATTTGGAGCAGGCTCTCTCTCAAATACACTTTCTGAATTTTTTTTTTTTCGAGTAATTTGAGACTGTAGGTGTTGGGGACTGTTTGGACTATGCCTGGGACTTCACAGGATGTTTAAAAAGGTAGTCTTAGGTTTTAATAAGACCTTTAATTGATCAAAGTTTAATTCTAGACAACGGAACAGCAACATAAAATTTATTGGGTTGTCTATACTGTTAACGGAGGAAGGATGGATTAAATTGTTGAATTAAATTTTAGCAATGTATTAGGAGACTGGATGTTTATAAAACCTATTTTAAATGCATTATAAGGTCCCTTATTTATTCCTTGTGATCTATACATGCTTTGGGATGCTACTTGTCGGAATAGTAAGTCTTTTCTACAATTAAGTGGATTACAGTTGAATTTTAATTGTTAGATTGTTAATCTTCTTACTGCAATTATTTGGATATTAGTTTTGGATTGTAAATTACTAAGCTGTTATATATATGATGTAATTTACAAGGATATGGAGGTTGGTATGCACCGGTATGGGACGGTGACATACTAGGGACGGTTTAGCTCAAAACCCCTAAACCTAACCTAACGGATTAAAGGAATGGATTGAAAATATATTGAATCCTAATTGGAATTAAGTCAAATCAACTGCAACTAAGTTGAGTGGCTTCCTGGATTAATGGACGGTAGTTAAGTCACATCGACTGAATAAGTTGAGTGACTAACTAGTGGGTTTGTTGTATGTCAGTTTATTAATTATTTGAACTACATACCTTGGATTTGGACGGACTTTATATATATGTTTATGGTAGCACGAGCTGAGTTTGAGTCTCAGACTCGTCGGTTAGGGTGCATATATGCAGTGGATGCGTAGCTGGTTATAATAGGTTGAGGTGTACCCTGTTAGGTCTAGGTACTCATGCCCACCTTTGGGTGCGTATTCGCATGTTGCCTTCTATTCAGGTTGAGACCCCTATTATAGACTAGTGAATGTCCCTTAGTGTGGATATATTTATACGTATGGACTAGATGGATATTGTGAGGTGTCTACGGTGTATCTGCGTATCAGGTCATTGTATGGATTGCAGTTAGATTAGAACTTGCTCGTGGGTCTGACCCACTCCTTTATTATTCTTTTTAGGTACAAGACGGTTCCAGCCTTAGAGCTTGATCGTGCTTGTCGAGGACAGTCTCACATTCATCTGATTACGTAGGACTTTTCTCGATGTTTCTGGCATTTTCTATTTTCAGTTTTCAGTTTCAGTTGAACTTTTGGTTAGGGGTCCACCAGTGGATTCCCAAGTTATAACCTTGAAGTTTTGGAGGATGGGAGTTTTATTTTTCAGTTATGCATGGAGGGGTTTTTTATAATTAATGTTTTTTCAGTTTTATTCCAACTTTATTATTTCATTTTGTCATCTGTGTTCGCTTTAAAATACTTCAATTGTTTGATATTCTCGCGAGTTTGGGCCTTGGCCTGATCAACCCGTGTCTCGGATTCGAGGGGTATCTCAGCGCCAAAAATTGTTTGTGTTCATTTGTGTACCGATTATAATTTATTATTTAACCACTCATAATAGAACGAATCCTTGTAGGATAGCACTAAAGAGAAGGTGTCAAACCCACAGGGAGATGCGAGTTTATGTTTAGCCTTTAATTACTTCTTATTGGTTCACAAGTAACTGGTTAAGTTGTTAGATTTGTTGTCACGATTATAAATTATTGAAAAGAAACTAAATTAAGCTAATTTAAACTAGAGTGAACAAAGAAAGAGATCTTCGGGCTTTGACTTCACCTCAATCATCATACTATGGCTAATTGTTTCAACTTTGGGGATTTAAAAAATTATATTTTAAATGAATTGAACTTAATAACATTCGTTTAATTCGAGTTTTAAAGAAAGATGTTTTACAAAATTTAGTTAACTATAACCTATCTACAGTTAGCATGGACTATCCACCTACCTACTCTTACTACATTAACTACTTTGCAAATAATCCATCTTTCCTAAGCATAGACTATGAAAACATTCTTTTGTTAAAACGTTTGAACACCATTATACGATCTCTATTCTTATGTTCGGTAGGGCTCCGCCAGATACCGTACAGTAAGATAGGTTGAGAATAGAAAATAAACAGTTATATCTAAGACAAGATAATAACGATTTGAAATCTATTTAAAGCATAAAAACCAATTGAGTTGTCTCAATTGCTCATAGTCATATAATTGAGAAAATATAATATACATTAAAATAATCCCAGAGTTAAGAACAGTCAAACTATAATACTAGATTGGGTTACATCAGTGCCTTAAGAGAGGAATTAGCTACTCATGACGATGTCAGATATCATCTGTGTTGGGTTCATCTCCATCGTCACGGACGACACTTCTCTTCTCAGGATCTTCACTTCTAAGGTTGTGAAAACCCTAGAAACCACCACAGTACCAGCCTTCTGAATAACACCATAAAAAGAACTTGAAATTTCTAACTTCTTCTATCAAGGCTTATGCCTTCTTTTATAGAAGAAAATAAGGATTTGGTGGGCTTTTAGGTCTTCTGGCCCATCTGGAATAAGATACGGCTGGGAAAAAGAATAATCCCCGTACTTTAAATCTGACATGTCATGGAAGGCTTGAGCTTGAGGAACAAAAGGCTCGAGCTTTAAGGTTCAGGCTTGAGCTTCTCTGGATTGATGGTCGAGCTCCAAGAATTGGTGCTCGATCTTCACTTTGACACTTAGAATATTTCCTTCAACTATTTTTCGAAGTGTCTTTTTCTTCAACACTCAGAATATTTTTGGGATTCTAATCATTTAATATTGCTCGATCTAAGCTTCATGGGCTCGAGCACTAGGTACCATGCTCGATCTTTAGGTACTCAAGGCTCGAGCCTTAAGTAATAGTGCTCGATCCTGGAGATGAGGCACGAGATCTAGGAGCATGGCTCTTTAATTAAAATCAACTCTTCAACTTCCGACACCTCATGCTCGAGCTTGAGGGTCAAGGCTCGAGCACCCTAAGTTGGGGCTTGAGCACCAAGGTACAAGGCTCGAGCTTCAATGCCTTGTTGTGCTTGAATTTCTTCAAACTTCACCATTTAAGCTCTCGGCTTGCTCTAAATGACCGGTAATAATTCTATAAGCTTCGATATCATCATAAAGTCCTGGTTTTAACCATATCTCTAGGAAAGTACCTGTAAACACACATTAAACATTAATCAGTCTAACTATGGATAGAAGTATCACTTTAGGCCTTAACATATATATATTTAGGGGCTCGAATATGCATATATTCAGGGCTCATCAGATAGTCCATGATAGAACAAAATGTGATAACTCCTTCACGAGAAATTCTACAACGAAAACAAGGGGAACACGGCACTTGCTTGTGTTTTCCCAAAATGAACCAAAAGGACTCCAAGAGATAATGCCCTAGCATTAGTCTCACCCAACCGAGCATGAATAGTGCAAAAAAGTAAACGAGATATGAAATAAACAGAAAGCCACTAAAATCATATGCATCACATGATGGAATCTCAAAATAAATCACCTTACTAGACTACAGCTCATGCTATTACTACAATCAGGTTAAACTCGTAGAATACATCCACATATATACATAGCTATACCACATAACAACAAGATCACCTTCTTATACCAATAGCGAACAATCCACATACGACATGTTCAGTCACTTAGCAAGCAGATATAAATCAAAGTAAATAGCGCAAGTAGAAACTAATATGCTCACAACCTATTGCAAGTTAGCATAAATGTTCAATTCTAAATCAGGCTCAATACTTAGCACACACCATAAGTTTAAGACATGTAACATGTAATGTTATAAAACCATCAATTAGTATACTTTTGCAAAAGTTAACTCAAATCCTAAGTGCCTAACCAACTGACATCCAATCATGTTAAGCCACATAGTAGAGGTATTTAAAAAACTTGGTACATAAGTCTACATGTCATGAATGCATAAATCACATAGCGCATAGCAAAATCACGAAAGGTATGCGACATACAGTTATGCTATCATAAACAAGCACATACAACATGTTAATGCCGACAAACATATATAACATGCTAAGGCAGAAAAACATATACAACATGCTAAGGCATAAAAGCATGTACAACATGCTAAGACAGTCAAAGTAAAGCTTCTAAACATTAAAGTACATAAGCTCGTTGTGGAGGGAAAAAACTCCCTCCAATAAGAAGCGTACACGTCATCACTATACATATCTACATTCCAAGGACATGTAAGGCCCGTCATGCTCAAGCCCAAATTGAGTGTATTTTTAGCCCAAGACCATTGTTATTTGTCTTCCAACCTCCATCAAGGCCGAATCAAGAGGTCATCAGCCCAACTTGTTAATATTTAACATCCGGTCCGTTACTCAAGCCCAGCCTGATCAAAGTATGTTCAGCCCAATTATTCAAGAATGCACAAGTCCTACCAATTGAAGGATTTACCGTAGAAGGAAAATTCTGAGATAGGAAGTTCTGTACAAGGCAAGTTCTATGTATGGAAAATTAGACAATGGAAAGATCTCTATTAGTAAATAATGTTTATATAGAAAGAATTAGAGGACAAGCAAGGCGAGTCCTATCATAATTTTACAATCTTTTGTATATAAATAGAGGCTTAGACCTCCAATAAAGGGATCAAGCAATTCTACGCTTCGACATATATTGTTCTTGTTTATTTTTACTATTAATTGAGTGAGTTGTTCTATTTTTCTTAATCATTATTGATTGAGCAAAATTTTGCACCTACACTTTGGCGCCATCTGTGGGAAGCGTATAAAAATATACTCCCACTTGTTCTTCAAATCAAATCCTTAGTCGTATCTGGAATGTCAAACGGAGAGTCAGCAATGAATCAACAGATAGAATTGATGCAAAAGATGCGAGAGGAGTTCTTGCACCAATTTGAGACACTCCAGCAAGCAAACGATACGAGTGTCGCCCAGATAGCTGCGCTTCAGCAGCAAACTCATACGCTGCACACGGCAATGGCCAGGCTAACACCACAACCACCACCAGGCGATGCTGCAGCACCACCCCCCACCCAGAATTTACCTCCAGTTCACGAGCCTCCGGCCAACGGGACACCAGCCAACGGGGCTCGACCTAATGAGGTTCAGCAACAGCAAGGGACAAGGTCCGAGGCGGTTGCTTCGGATAATCTCCCGCATCGCACACAGGACGAATAGGCCGAGTCCAGCCATAGGCTTACGGTATGGTCCAATGGCGTTCCAGATGGCGCACGCGTACAAGATGCCTTCGACAAAAAGAAGCTATTAAGAGTTCAGACCCCAGCCGAGATAGCTAGAGAGCACGAGAACTCTGTGGTCGAGACCCCCTTTACTGACGATGTGTACCTTGTGGAGAGACCAAGGAAGTTCACTATGCCATCCTTCACCCAGTTCGATGGGGCAGGAGACCCCTCTCGGCATCTCAATCATTATGCGCAAAAGATGGCACTGGACGATCATAACGATCCGTGGATGTGTAAGGTTTTTCCTACCAGTTTAACCGGAGCAGCGTTAGAATGGTTCAGGAACAGGCCACACAAGTATATCCCTAATTATGAGACCTCATGCACTATGTTCTTAGCCCAGTATTGCGGAAATAAGAAGCAGAAGAAAAGTATCGCCAGCCTTTTCACCATAAGGCAAAGGAAGGGAGAAACTCTGCAAGATTTCTTATCCAGGTTTAACATGGAAGCCTTGGAGATAGCAGATTGCCACCCTGCCATGGCAATCGAAACATTTAAGTTGGCAATGATCTAGGGAACCAAGTTTCACACATCCTTGATCAAATATTCCCCCCCCCCCCCCCCCCGGATATGCAGACTTTGAACGCTAGGCACAAATCTACATTCGGTTGGAGGAAAACGTAGCCCACCGTGCACAGCACGCTACCCTCGTCACAGTGGAAAACAAGTCTCGAGAGAAAGCTACAAGCACAAGGATGCAGAAGGTTCCTCATGCTGCCACATAAGTCACCCAAGCGCCTGAGAAGAGGCAAAGGACAGAGGACAGGCTTACCCCTCTTCGTACTACCTTAGCGCGCCTATTCCAAGAGAATAAGACGAGGTTCGCAACTCCTCAGCCCATGAAACAACCCTTGGAGCAGAGGGACAAAAGCAAACATTGTGCCTACCATAGAAACTATGGGCATACCACCAATGACTGAAGGTCCTTTCAGCGACAGGTAAAAAGCATGATAGCGAGAGGAGAGTTGGTGGAGTATCTCGCCACGAAGGAGTACGTAAAACCTCGGGAGGTTAACCCTCGACAGGTAGAGGGCGGTCAGGTAAAAGTTATCCATGCCATACACGGAAGGTCAGAGAATGATGAAGAGTCTAAAGAGTTGTACAGATCCAGGCTGAGAGAGGCTTATAAGTTACGAAGATTGTCTTCGGTAAACATGGTTGCACCAGGCAGCATCAACATTGGATTCGGTAACAATGATCTGTCTAGAGTCCAGCGCCCGCATGAGGACCCTTTGGTCATTAGCCTCCTAGTAGCGAGTTATATGATCAGGAGGGTGCTGATAGATCCGGGAAGTAGCGCCAACATCATTACAAAAGCAGCCTTCGATCAGCTGGGGGTTTCACCATCGTCCATCAGGCCAACTTGCAGCCCCCTAATGGGGTTTGATGGTACTAAGGTGAATCCGCTTGGGGTGATCGATCTATCCGTTACTGCAGCAAAGAGGACTCTAAAGGAGAACTTTGTCGTGACGGAGATTCATCCATTTTATAACCTCATTATGGGGAGAGGTTGGATCCATCGTATGAACGGAGTCCCCTCTACCCTTCATCAAGTAATGAGGTGTTTATCCCCAGATGGCAGGGAGGTCATCGACCTCTGGGGAGACCAGGTTACTGCAAAAGAATGTTACATGCTAACGCTATATGAAGCAAAGAAGGCGTCGAATTCACCTCAGTCAGAGGTGAATCCTAAAGACGCAATCAAATAGCAGTTACAGTACCCTCTGCCCAAGTATCTCAAGGCAGAGGAAGAAGCCGAGGCTGAAGCACCTATCAAGGAGTCCCTCGAAGCTATAGAGGTAGTCCTCGGAGACCCTCAGAAGGTCACCTACATTGGCTCATCTTGCACAGCCGAAGAGAAGGAAGCATTAATCAGGGTCATTCGGTGCAATTCGGATGTCTTTGCCTGGGATCACTCGGACATGGTAGGGATCGATCCTACGGTCTCATGCCATAGTTTGAGGGTTAACCCAGAATTCAGGCCAGTCAAGCAGAGGCACCGATGGTTCGCACCTGAACGGAATTGCATAATAGCCGAGGAAGTAAATAAACTATTACAAGCAGGATTCATTCGAGAGGTGCAATACCCACAATGGCTCTCAAATGTAGTAGTCGTTCAAAAGAAGAATGGGAAATGGAGGGTATGCGTAGATTATACCAACCTTAACAAAGCTTGCCCAAAAGATAGCTTCCCATTGCCCAAGATTGATCAAATGGTGGATGCTACGACAGGCTATGAGAGGCTCACATTCCTCAATGCATACTCCGGCTATAATCAGATTTCTATGAATCCTAAAGATGAGGAAAAAACCGCTTTCATCACAGAGACGAGCACTTACTACTACAGAGTGATGCCCTTCGGCCTAAAGAACGCCGGAGCCACCTACCAACGACTTGTCAATAAAATTTTCAATAATCTACTGGGGAATACAGTTGAAGCCTATATCGATGACATGGTGGTCAAAAGTATACGGAAAGAGGATCACCCGAAGCACCTCCAGGAGGTCTTTGATACTCTCAAAAGGTACAATATGAAGCTGAACCCCACCAAGTGCTCCTTCGCCGTCTCTTCAGGACAGTTCCTCGGGCACATTGTAAATAAAAGAGGAATAGAAGTAAGCCCAGCTCTGGCAAAGGCACTCATACAGAACCAAGAGCCAAAAACCAGCAGGGAAGTGCAAGTTCTAACTGGCTGAGTTGCGGCCCTCAGCCGGTTCATATCCCGATTATCTGATAAGTATAAACCTTTCTTTGATGCTATTTGATCCAAAAACAAAGATATGTGGGGACCTCAGCAGCAGGAAGCTCTCAATCAATTGAAAAGCTACATGACAAAACCCCCAATCCTTTCTGCTCCAACGCCCAGAGACACTCTCATCCTGTACTTGGCAGTATCAGCTGTAGCAACAAGCGCAGTGTTGATCAAAGAAGGAGGCAAGATTCAGCATCCAATCTTTTACACAAGCAAAACAATGACGGATGCCGAGACACGGTATAGCAAGACGGAGAAGATAATCCTGGCGTTAATTTATGCCAAGAGGAAACTTCGACATTACTTCGAATCTCACAGCATAGTGGTACTTACAAACCACCCTATACGGGCTATCCTAGCTAAACCAGACTTGTCTGGTCGAATTACAAAATGGGCTATTGAACTTAGCTCTTTTGATATCACCTATGCACCAAAGGTATCTCACAAGGGGCAGTCAGTAGCGGATTTCCTACTGGAATATGAAGATCAATCTGAGGAGCCGACACTTCAAGAGCCGTACTGGGAGTTACGGGTTGATGGCTCTTCCAACCAAAAAAGGGCAGGGGCCGGGATTGACATTACAACACCCGAGGGTACCAAGCTGCAGCAGTCAATTTGGCTAGATTTCCCAGCTACTAATAACGAGGCCGAGTACGAGGTGTTGCTTGCTGGACTTCGGCTAGCTAAACAGCTACAGGTACGGTGCTTAAAAGTTTTTAGTGACTCACAGCTTGTGATCAATCAAGTGACAGGGCACTATTATCCCAAGGAGGAACGTATGAAGTCATACAAAGATGCTGTAGAGAATGCCATCCGGGAGTTCGATCAAATCGAATTCCATCAGGTACCACGAGATGAAAATGCCGAAGCAGATCGATTGGCCGCAGCCGCATCATCTTCAGACGAAGAGTTGATTCGGCTTGTTCCAATCGATGTCCTCGAAGAACCTAGCATTAATCCCCGGCAAGAGGTGATGGTGATCCCGGAAGTTCCACGCGAGCCATGCTGGATTGATCCAATTGAGGCCTACCTCAAGGAGGGAGTTCTCCCAAATCAAAAAGCTGAGGCAAGGAAGCTTAGGCTTACCGCGGCTAAATACTCAATCATCAATAACCAGTTATACCGAAGGTCATTCTCCGGTCCTTATCTCAAGTGTTTAACCTCTACTGAGGCTCTCACAATTCTAAAACAAATTCATGAAGGAGATTGTGGAAATCACTCGGGAGGAAGATCCCTGGCACACAAAATTCTAACCCAAGGCTATTTTTGGCCATACTTGGCTCGGAATGCCGAAGAATACTCAAGAAGATGTGACAAGTGTCAGCGCCATAGTCCAATAAAGCATCAACCTGCAGAAGGTTTGCACGCCATGGCTAATCCATGGCCGTTCGCCCAATGGGGGATTGATGTAGTAGGACCGTTACCCAAAACCGTGGAAAAAAAGGAGCATGTGCTTCTGGCTACGGATTACTTCACCAAGTGGGTGGAAGCTGAAGCCTTCTCTAGCGTCACCCACGAAGAAGTAAAGCATTTCATTTGGAGCAACATTATTTGTCGGTTTGGGGTACCAAAAGTCATCGTAATGGACAATGGTAAGAACCTCGATAACAGAAGTACAAGAAAGTTCTTTAACGAACATGGAATCCTGCAAAAATTGGCTGTAGTTAGTCATCCACAAGGCAATGGGCAAGTTGAAATAACTAATCGCACGATATTTGGGTGCTTAAAGAAAAAATTGGAGAAATTGAAGCCAAAATGGTACGAGAATCTCCCCCAAGTGCTCTGGGCCTATCAAACCACTCCAAGACGACCCACGGGAGAAAGCCCATTTGCTATGGCATATAGATCCGAAGCTGTCATTCCTACCGAGTCAATAATCCCAACCCTTCGGACATCCTTGGTACTGGAAGGGAACAATGAGCAACAACTCAAACATAGCCTTGATCTTGTGGACGAGAAGAGAGATGCCGCAGCAATTCGGCTTGCGGCATACCAAGAGCAGGTGTGTAACAGTTATAACAAGTGTGACCGGTACCGTAGGTTCTTGGTAGGCGATTGGGTTTTGAAGCAAGAGACAGCTCACGTAAAGAAACTGGAACCTAATTGGACCGGACCCTATAGGGTTACCGAAATAGTGGGGAAATGAGCATATCGTTTGGCCGAAGTTGACGGACGTCCCATTGCGCGTCCTTGGAACGCAATACACCTTAAAAGGTATTTCCATTAGATAAGTTTGTCAATTTTGCTATAAATTCTTTATAAATAAGGCTGAGTATGTCCACAGTCAGCCAAACTTTTCTTTATTTTGCTTCTATATTCTACTCTATTTATTTCTTTCTATAAAAATGGGGGCCATACTACTGATCATGCAACTTTTATGCATGCAACTTTTAAGCATGCGTCGCATTAGGCAATTTTTATGCATGCCAAGTCGCACTATGCAATTTTTATGCAAAGCAATGTTAGAAGCAAGCTGTTAAAAAACATTCGTCACAATGATTTTTAAGAAAAAAAATATGAGTTATGGCCTATGGTTAAAACTTTCTATCCCACATCGGATAGAAATAGAAAAAAAATGCGGTTAATATATGCGTAGTCCACTACATTTGGTTGCCAAGAAGGGAGTCTCAATGGAGGAGGAAAGTCTCCAAAGTCAACAAATAGGAAACTTCACAGCCACTGTTACTCGTTTTCTTGGCCTCTTATCATTTTTGAATCCTCGGCCTCATGATAAGTTGTTTGAGAAAAAAATATAAACAAACTTCCCCTCAGGCTCAGTGCTGGGGAGTAGTTCATTTGCCTCGGACCCTAAGTGTCCGGCTCGGCAAAAATCTCGCCTCAGACCCTAAGTGTCTGGCTCGGCAAAACCTCCCCTCAGGCTCCGCGCCGGGGAGTATTTAATTCGCCTCGGATCTAAGTGTCCGAGAACAGCTTCGGACCCTAAATGTCTTATTCAGCAATATTCCTCCACGACTCAGTGCCGAGGAACAATTCACCTCGGATCCTAAGTGTCCGAGACAGCTTCGGACCCTAAGTGTCCTATTCAGCAATATTCCTCCACACTCAGTGCCGAGGAACAATTCGCCTCGGATCCTAAGTGTCCGAGACAGCTTTGGACCCTAAGTGTCCTATTCAGCAATATTCCTCCACACTTAGTGCCGAGGAACAATTCGCCTTGGATCCTAAGTGTCCGAGACAGCTCCGGACCCTAAGTGTCCTATTCAGCAATATTCCTCCACACTCAGTGCCGAGGAACAATTTGCCTCGGATCCTAAGTGTCCGAGACAGCTCCGGACCCTAAGTGTCCTATTCAGCAATATTCCTCCACACTCAGTGCCGAGGAACAATTTGCCTCGGATCCTAAGTGTCCGAGACAGCTTCGGACCCTAAGTGTCCTATTCAGCAATATTCCTTCACGACTCAGTGCCGAGGAACAATTCACCTCGGATCCTAAGTGTCTGAGACAGCTTCGGACCCTAAGTGTCCTATTCAGCAATATTCCTCCACACTCAGTGCCGAGGAACAATTCGCTTCAGACCTCTGGTGGCCGGATCAGAACTTTTTCCTCCGGACTCCAAGTGTTTAACACCCTGTGGATATGGATATCATGATCCACCCCACATCAGGAACACACGAGAAAGAAAGAGTATGTATACGTCTACTGCAGGCAAGTCAAAGGCAAGAAGAGTTCACTTAACAGTTAGATCATTGTCCATATAAATCATCCTTAGATATCAATCAAACTGTCAAAAGGATCTCCTTCTTCCCATCATCCTTACTTTTTTTCGGATAGCATAAATCCGAAGCATAAAGACAATGTGTTTTGTTTGTCATAAAAACATTACCAGTCAGAAAAGTATGAACAATATCAAAAGCATACAGCAAAAACAAATCAGGTATTAAAAGCCTAAAAATTATATTTATTATCCCAAATATACTGTCAATAAAAACAAAATACATGGTTCTACTTCCTCTTCGGATCGAAAGGAGTAGATTCAAAAGCATCCACTACAGTAAGACTTGGGGTAGGAGGAATTGAAGCCGCAGGGGCAGAAGAGCTAGGAGTACCCTTCACGTGCGCCTTCACCATCTCGGCAAAGCGGATTTCAGCTTCCAAAGCATGTGGCCCTTCATTATATGGGAAGTGCACCCCCACCTGCTTGTCAAAAGCGTCTGGATCCATTGTCCTAGGACCTGAGCCCTGATTATAGCCAGACCGGAACGCTTTAGCACTAGCCAGGTGTGCCAAACAGGAGTAGCGCCCCTGCATTTGCTTCCCTGCCTTGAAGCAAGTAGTAAGAGCCTCGGTCAAGCATTGAATTTCAGCCTGAAGAGAATCCACCTTAGCCTCAGAGGCAGCCAACTGCCTCTTATACACATCCTTGGCTTCAGAAACTATCTTCAGATTGGTAGAGGCAGTGGTGGCAATCTTCTCTGCATTGTCAAGATCCTTCTCCAGCTTCTTGATGGAGAGGGATTGGGCTTCAGCAGTGGCGCAGAGGGCCATGGTGTGGTATAGACCCTGTATAACAGAGGAATAAATATGAGCATAAATGGAAACATAAGTAAGCAAGAGTGACATAATTCTGAAAGAGTAATACAAACCTCTATGGCCCGGACCGGGGTAGAGGGGAGTAGCTGTTCCAATCCCATTTGGCTGATGGCTTCCTCATCCTTTGGGAGCCACATCCCTCGGGCCACAGCTAGTGCAGCTGAAGGGTCTGTGATCACAGAATCCCCTGAATGCAGGACTAACTTGTCAGCCCTGGTGAAGGAAGGAGTCCAAGGAGCCCCAGTTTCAGCCAGAACATATGCCCTGACTTCATCTTCAGGTTCGGCCTCTCCAGCCTTTTTCCCTCTGCTTTTAGAAGGGACCTTGCCCTTGCTAGAGGATGGGGGGTTGGGGCGAGATTTCTTCATTGGTGGTTCCTCAGCCTCCATCTCACCCTCAGTAGACCTAATAACGACCAAGGGTTGGGCATCTTCAGCTTGCTTTTTTAAAGCCTCAGCCCTCCGTATCTCCTCCTCAGTCATGGGGAAACTATCAAAGGATGGTAGAGACAGATCCATGAGGTCTGCAGCAACAGCACTGGAGGCAATATCCTTGAGGTTTGAAGAAGTTAGCAGGTCCTCGATAGGCGAGGGGTCACTCCAGACTCGTTCCTCAAGAAAAGAAAGTCTGTTCCTTGCTGCGGAGGATGGAAATGTAGCTGAAAAAACACCAAGAAACTCATAAGTACAGCGAAACATTAAGACTTGGCAAGGAAAATAGCCAGAACACTTGGTATGAAGGGAGGTTAAGTATTCTATACCTAATTTCCCGAACTTGTGCGGGATGGGGAGCGTAATTGATTGGGGCACGAACCATTTTCCTTTAACTATAACCATCATTTCTTTCCACTTCTTCTCGGATGAAGGAAGGTTCGTGCATATCCTCTGATGAAGGGGAAAGGTAAAAAAGAAGCGACCAGGCTCAGTCCCATGCTTAGATATATTATAAGTAAGCAGAAGGTCGGCAAAGGTCAAATCCAGAGCCTCTAATTTCCGGCGCACCAATAGTGCCGAAAGGATGCGAAAGAAATTAGGATTTACCTGAAGGGGGGCAAGACCTAATTTGTTGAAAACTAAATGATAGAAGGGGTGAAGAGGGAACCGGAGGGCGCTAAGATGCCCGACCGAAAGAAGCAACTCACTCTCTTCAATTCCCTCACCGGAGGTAAAATCAGCACCCTTGGGATATTCTACAATTTCTACTCCCTTAGGAATATCAAATTCTTCCATTACCGAAGCAACAGAGAACTTGATGCGCGAATAGAGATGATTGCTTTCCTCTCTTCATGAGAAAGAACATTATCAGAGCCTGAGGTGGATGTCTCGGCTGGAAGGGAGGAAGTACCTAATTGATTCAACGAAAGACGATCTGTAGAAACCCTAGGAGGGGGAACCCTAATGCGAACGGGGGAAGATGAAGGTGTGGATTCAGAATCCCCAATGTCTATACGTTCGGGAGTAGATGAAGTACTCATAATGAAAGATTGAAGAGAAAGATGCGGGAAAAAACTAACCTGACAAGGCGATGGAATGAAGAACGCAGGAGTGCAGTTAGGGCGAATGTAACTCTTGCAAAATCTTATATGATGGAGTAATAATGAAATTCCTCGAACCGTCTCTGAAGCAAAGTAAAAAACCAGTTCCAATTCCCTCTTTAATGGGAGCCGTCACCCAATTAAAAATGAAATTTGGGGCAAAGTGTGGAGGGAAAAAACTCCCTCCAATAAGAAGCGTACACGTCATCACTACACACATCTACATTCCAAGGACATGTAAGGCCCGTCATGGTCAAGCCCAAATTGAGTGTATTTTTAGCCCAAGACCATTGTTATTTGTCTTCCAACCTCCATCAAGGCCGAATCAAGAGGTCATTAGTCCAACTTGTTAATATTTAACATCCGGTCCGTTACTCAAGCCCAGCCGGATCAAAGTATGTTCAGCCCAATTATTCAAGATTGCACAAGTCCTACCAGTTGAAGGATTTACCGTAGAAGGAAAATTCTGAGATAGGAAGTTTTGTACAAGGCAAGTTCTATGTATGAAAAATTAGACAATGGAAAGAACTCTATTAGTAAAGAATGTTTATATAGAAAGAATTAGAGGACAAGTAAGGCGAGTCCTACCATAATTTTACAATCTTTTGTATATAAATAGAGGCTTAGACCTCCAATAAAGGGATCAAGCAATTCTACGCTTCGACATATATTGTTCTTGTTTATTTTTACTATTGATTGAGTGAGTTGTTCTATTTTTCTTAATCATTATTGATTGAGCGAAATTTTGCACCTACACTCGTAAACATGTTATCATACCAAAACATGTAGACATCGTTGGTTACTATGCTTAAGTCTTATGTTATTAGTTATCTTCTTTTTTTTTTTTTTTTTTTTTTTTTTTTTGGATTTCAGGTAGACGTTGTTCTTCCTCTGAGGAGACAATTGATTTCCTGACCTCCTTGGGGCCTTAGGGTACCATGCTTTTGGTATTTGGGATGCGTTCCCCTTTTGAACGCCTTTTATAAATGATTTAATTATCAAAAAAAAAAAAAAATACCAAAACATGTTATCAATAAGCACGTGAACACATAGAGAATGTCAGCACAAGCATGATATGCACCCAAAACCCATTGCCCTAAGGTTTTTGACCTAGGAGCTCAGATACCACCTGGGACGACTTAAGTTTTACAAAACCCGGTGCGTCAGCAAGTGACCCGAAAAACTGATCCGAAAACGGATCCAAAACGTGAAAACAATGAAAAGAAAGTGGTCACTAGGGATTGATACTAACCCTGAGACCCAAAGTGGGCTTCATCAAAGCCATGGAACTCAAGAGAGAAACTAAAACGGAAACAAAGGTCAAAAAGGGCAAAATCCATTCATCAAGGGTAAAATGGTCATTTCATAAATAAAGGGAGAAATTTAACTCCAAGCAATTCAAATGAGGTCCATACAACCTAATCTAATCATTACACAACATTCCAAGAGATTCTAAGAACTTTGGCCAAGAATCCCACAAAACACCCATTCCCGGTTTAAGTAAAATCTGATATTGTCTTACTAAAACATGAATAGCTTCCATTGTGATTTGAATCTGAGAATGAATTGGAAATATGACTCAAAATCCTTGAATTTAGGCTTAAGAATGACCCCATTTGGATTAGAAATGAAGGAGATATGTTCGTTCGAAGTCTTAGCAACAAAGTTGTTCCATAACTGAAGAATAGTGAGCCTGAGGCATTTCGGTGGCATTTCGGACGTTCAAAATGAACCCAGTCTCACTAAAAGTCCAAAATTTGAAGAAAATGCACTTCGGTCGTCCGAAATGAAGAACCAGCCATCCAGTTGTGACCTAAACAGGACTTTAGCTATTAGAAAATGAGTTTTTACTGTTTAATTGATTTCAGAAAGCAACCAGTCATCCGAAATGGTATTTTGGTACCTTGAATCCTGCAGAATACTCTACTAAACACCAGAAAATGCAATGGAACCCATAAGACTCATTCTACCCTTATACATAGGTCAAAAACTAAAATTTAAAGAAGTATAAGTATGTGAACATGTCAACAAATATAAAATGCATATTGAATTATGTTGTAATGGTTCAAGGCCTCGTTATAAGTCAATTATCCGATAACATAACCCAAATGTCCATAGTTACAAAAATACATCAAAACACATGTTAAACACTTTGTACATTAACAAAAAGGGTGTGTCCATGACACGATGTCCAAAACAAGCCAAATGGCTAACCATCCATGAAAAGCACTTTTTTACCTGAAAATATTCCAAACAACTAGGATGAGTAAACAAGTTACTCGTAGGAAGAAGAGCATGTGCATACCCTAAAGTTTCAAATGTCATACAAGTTCAATATAGATCAATACAATGGATCGTTCCTCCTAACGTCTATGTTATAAGGTTGACTAAGGGATCATCTTAAGCTACTTTAGCAATTGAAATGAAATACACAACATACTAGCATACTAGGCACAAGTATACTAAACAGAATTGAAACATAATATAAACATTCACTATAAGTGAACTCGACAAGTTACAACTTCAAAAGTAATGTTAACTTGTAAATGAAAACGAAATTAAATGATGGAATACTCGGTTGCCTTTGTGGATGAAACCACGCAATGTAGTTATTTTTGGTACTAACCCACTAGGAACCACCTAAGTGCGCATTATATGTGAAGAGCTCTTATCTTCCGTACTAGAGCTGTGCTCTAGCCAATTCAAGGTCGATGCCCCAAGTTTCCAAAATCAACAAGAAATGCATAACTTAAACACTTTAAGTAAAAATGCATTTAAACACCTTCCATACACAACCATACATGGATTCAGACTAGTCATGCACTATAGTCTCCAACTACCATGGCATTCAAAATGTCGAATCTTCAACGTGTGATTCGCTACACATACATTCAATGTGCGATTTGTTACACCAAAAATGATATCACACACAACTAAATCAATTTACCAAGGTAGCTTAAATACTAAATTAACAACAAGATAGGAATAAGCTTGCAAGGTAAACAATAATAGTAATCCACAAGAATTTTCACATTACAACAACATGAAATTCTAGAATTTAGTAATCTACCAATTTAATTAACATCTCTACACAAGACATATAAACTATTCATGCTTTAAATCATAAAATCCTAAGTCGAGCAAATGTAATCTCAATTAATATGCAATTCAACAATTTCATAAGCATATAATCAACATATATTAAACCATAAAAACACTAAAACATTTCAAATATAAACATATAACAATCCTCTACCTCACTAGAGAATAAAATCTCTAGATCTAAGGCAACCAAAGGTAAAATGAAAAACCGAGCAAGGGTGTTCTAGAAGAGGATGAGGGGAAGGTATTGTCATCCAAGGGTTAAGCCAAAAGGTGAAGGCAAATGGTTCAAAACCAAAGTGCAAGGTCTAGGTCTAAGCGGTTCTTCAATGGAGGCAAGAGAGGAAAATGTGAGAAAGAGATGAACACTTAGTGGAATTTAGTGTATTCCTCCACTCACAAGGATGTAGATAGTTAATAACACACTTCTACACTACCTCTCTCTCACACACACAATGCAAGACTTAATATAAAGCCTACACTTGTCACCATCTTAGGCCCCCTCTCAAGGCCTAATCCAAACCCTCCACTTATCACCATCCTAAGCCTCCTCACAAGGCTTAATCTAAGCACTACACTTGTCCACATCCAAAGCCAACAAGTGGACCAATTCTAAGCCAACAAGTGAGTGAATCCTCACCCTCCACATGTCATCATCTAAGGCTTCCAAGTGTCACCATTAAAATGCTTACAAGTGGACTAATGAGAGTGTGACACTTGTCACACTTTTTCAAAAATTGTAAAAAGGTCCCTCCCCAAAATATCTCATAAATTAAATTGCAAAATGGTCCCTAAGACAAATATCCTAAGAAAATTTAATTACGCATAACACCACATAAAACAAAAATGTTTCCAAAGAAACTATGCATCTATACCCATAAGGAAAAAGTAAACAAGTAGCATGTTTTTCTACAAAAGTAAGACTATGCATTTAAAGGATATCAAATGGAATGTATGCACGTGAAGTCGAAAATCCAATCCGAACACAAACCGAACTCAGAGTCCTACCTCGGGTCTCCAAAACCCTAAGGTTACGCGAAAAGGAAAACGCCAAAAAAAGAGAGAAGATGACACGGTCCTCACAACGATGATATCAATCTCCAAAGGAAAGAGTGTCGGAAACCATTCCTGAGCACTCAAGATGACTAGAACTCAGAAAATAAACATTAACGGAAAAATGAAAATCCGTAAAAAAAAAAAAAAAAAAAAAAAAAAAAAAAAAAAAAGAAGCCCCTGGTCATTACACACTAGGACCGTAAGACACGTGTCACAATGAATGCCCAATATTTGCAAGGACCAAAATACCCTTGTGAAGTACACTTATCAATAGCCACATAATCCTATAGCTGCAGTTGTGAACACTTGATCAAAGTGTGATTTAGAGCAATTTAATACAATGCATTATCTTAAACAAGTATATTGTGATAGAATACAGGTGTAAAAAGATTCAATTGCCCTTAAATGTCACTAAAGCTAAATAACATCTTCTGAACAAGGGCTTGAAACCTTAATTGGCCTTGTAGTGAGAATTGTCAACACAATGTACCTCTCTTAGGCCATTTGAATAGTCTTCAAAAGAATGTATGTAGATCAATGTAATACAGTGTGCATGCCAGCATCACTTGAAACATAATGAAGTGGACTTGTGACAGCTTTTTGACATTTAAAAGGGCCAACCCTAATTCAAATGTGGGACCAACAATCTCCCCTTTTTGCATTTGAATGTCAAAAATAAATCATGCTTGAATATCACACAGACACTTAAACTATCAATAATGTACCATTAAGACAGTATAACTTTTATGCAAAATCTGACATAAAGTAGTTGTAATATGCCCATTTTACCCTTTTACCCTTCCAAAAATGTCCACGGGGTATTCTGTCACGCCCCGAAAATTTTAATAAATAAATTTCTCGATTTATTCAAATCTAAATACATCAGTATTACACCCAAGATCTCCAAAAAAAAAAAAAATCATTTTATTGATACAAAATTAGTTTCCTCAAATAAATAATACAACATCTCTAAAATAAATAATAAATCCTCAACACCAAATCTTCCACCTAAGCCCGCTACTAGCAATCCAAGTTCATCCTCAGTACCTGAAACTGTAGGGGGGTGAGACAGTAGGAAAAACCATAACAAGAATTTCAAGGGGTTTCATAAAAATTAGCATCACAAAATAATATATATGCTTTTAAACAAAATAACATATATGCAATTTGAAAGAAAAAAGTAATCACAAAATATTTGAGATAAAATCACCCAGGTAATCCAAGGTATAAAGAACCCTACCCTGTAAAATAAAAATATTAATTAATGGAGCCTCAAACCTTCAGCCCTCCCTGCAACTCGGCTCTGTTCTCAAACTCTCTATTTGTTTCCTCTACCTTTCTCTTTGTACTTCTCTAAATGCTCTATCTTTCAATCCTTCCAAGGTCACACAATTGATACAATTATATATAGGCAATTGCACAGACATTCAACAAATATCATGGGACAATAATTCAATAGTGGACCCCGCACCAACACCTTATCACTTCGCTGCTCCCTTATCTTTTTATCTTTCTTTACATACATCTGAATACACAGCACACACTTATCTCTCTTTCTAGAATAACATCAAGTGCAAAAGCCAAAGTCAAAGGAACCTTTGCAAAACTAAAATCAAACGGGTTTCACGCTCACCAATTCAATCTTCTTTTCCCTTTCTATCTCATATCGGGTGGTGTATCACCTTTGCATGAAATATATATATATATATATATAACAATTGAAAATAAAACCCATTAACATTTCCGAATAGCCACACAAAATATCATTCAATCACTCTCTCTCCACTCTAATTCGGCATCTGATCATTGCTTTTTATCACCTTCTATCATCACAAATTAATCACTCCATTTCTCTTCTTTCTCTATTTAATTCGGCTGGCAGGTGCACTCTTTTTCCTTATCAGACAATATACTGCATGCATCAAATGATTCAATTCATTAACCTCATCTAATGGGCCCCACAAAAATGTCATCACCATTTTCTTCATTGTCCTTCAATTTCGCTGGCTGCCTTTTCTCTATCTCACAAACTGACACAAGATATATACATATAATGTGTTATAATGTATCAAAACCAAAATCAACCTATTAACACCATTTAATGGGACCTGTACCAAAATCACTACACAATTTCTTTATTTCCTCTCTTAATTCGGCAGCTTGGTGCATCCTCCCTTCCATCAGAATATATATATATACAACAAAATATTAAATCAACTCATTAAATCTCCTTTCACCAATTTGGTCCAAAAATCAAAACCAATTAAAATATCAATTAGATAAATCTCAAATTTAAAATTTAAATACTCAAATCTTAACAACTAAAAATCATGGAATAAATTAAATTTCAACTCTTAAAAATCCAGGTTGTCACATATTCATTATCTATATTTGCTTTATGTAGGGTGTTAAGTGCATATCAACCCTATTTAATCCACTTTTAAGGTTTTTTTCTTTCTCTCTACAACTTGTTCTCTCTATGTATTTCCCCTACAACTTGTTCGCTCTTTTTATATTGCATCTACAATAGTGTATTCTCTCTGTAAGCTCTCACTCTCTGCAATAGCCTGTAAGATATTTTCTTATATTGTATGGCCCACATGTTTTGGACATGTGATATATTTCATTAATTAGTGGTTAAGTAAATAGGTATCAGATTAATATTATATTATTTGGTCAACTTAAAAATTACCTTTATGGCAATAAATTATTAGAGAAGTGTTTTCCTATTTATTCCTTACTTTGATGGAAAGTAGAATTAAGGTTACTAAAAAGGAAAACTGGTTCTCTCTCTGCCTTTATAAAAGTGCATATATCCCATCAATTATGTACGCTAATGAATACAACACGTATAATATTTATGTGTGCAAAAGGCCAAGAGAGAGAAACCAATTTCCGCCTTTGCCTGTTGATCAGAGTTGCAGATTGGTTCGTGATTAAAGGATCTAGACATTGAATTTAATCTCAACAAGGTTTGATATCATGAATCGAGGTATGTATATCTAACTAGTATTTATTTATGTGTTATAGACTGTGTGAAAATAATGAAGTTCTAAAATTATGGGATTCAAATTTATTTGTAATGAATGGCTTAATATGAATAAGTATAGTTTGCATGTGGTATCAGAGCCCGTTGTTTTGGAACTCATTATTTTTCATTATCTTTGCATAAATAATATATGTAAGTTTAAATTAAAATTAAATAATTTAATTTATGAGATTTGGATTTATATGATCTATTGGATTAAGATACACTGTAATTGACCTCCACACATGTGTCAATAGTTATGAATAGTTATGACGCGATCCATTCATTTAAAACTGTTAAGTCTGCTGGTATATTATGTTGACTTTGGATTTATCAGTTTTGTTGACTTCATTAATTGTGTTTCTTGAATTCTAAATTTATAGTTGAAATATATATATATATATATATATATATATATATATATATATATATATATATATATTACTGTCCAGAATCTATTTGTATATATAATGATCAGATTTGTTAGCTTCACACTTGATGTTATATGTTGTGTCTCGTTTTACGTACTTATGTGTGTGTGTGTGTATATAATAAGACAAATGAATGTACAGAATGAAACTTTTGATTACATAATGAGACAAATCAAGATACATAATGAAAAAAAACAAGTCAGAATGTTATTTTCGTGCATAATAAATTTACAGAATGAAATTTATTATTTTTATTCTGCTGCGCAAATCTGGCTGTTAATTGTAATGATGTTGTTTTGTATATGATTAAATAAAATAAATAAATAAATTATTAAATACATAAAGTACGTGTATTTATTTATTTTATTGAAAATCTGAATTTCTAGAATAATATGTGAGTCTAGAAATTTAATTTAACCGCATTGGACATACAAATAAATGATTGTTTTGTACCCAAACATATATATAAGATGGAGAATCAATTTTAGATTGATTCAATTCTGATCTCCAAGTCCGAAAATAAAAATAAATGTTTTATTATATATATAAAGTAAAAGGATTTTTTTTTTTTTTTATTGAATTTTTGAACTATTAAGTTTCTGGGATCGAACCTTTTTATACTAGGATCGATCAGTATAAGTATGTGTGCATAATATTAAATGGGTAAATTAATGATTAATTAGTTACTAGCTAATTTAATATTTATATTATGTGATGGTTAGTAGCTACCAAAGTGGCCTAACCGTAATGGTCGATGAATATTAATTTTAGTAGTAAATATTACTTACTGATGAATTAATCTCTATCTAATTTAATATTCATATTATATGAAGATTGGTAGCTACCAAAGTGGCCCAATCATAATGATTGATGAATATTAATTTTTGTAGTGACATAATTGATCATAATTAGTTACTATCTAATTTAATATTCATATTATGTAAAGGTTGGTAGCTACCAAAGTGGCCTAACCATAATGGTTGATGAATTTTAATTTTAGTAGTAAACATAATTACAATATTTCATGAATTATGATATTTATTATTTTTTGTGATATTCATGAATATTGAGTTTATTTAATTATGAGAAATAATTCCTCAAAGGGAATTGATTTTCAAGTGATTAAATGAACATTAAGGGATTGTATGTATTTTTTTAATTTGGTAGATATAGGATATCTAAAGGTAACTTATCTGTTTAATTAAAAAAAAATGTATCACCAATAAAGGTATACATATAAATATATATAAGTATCATAATTAATATTTTATAGTTGCCACCCAAAGGGGTACTATAGTTGTTCATTGTATTTATATTTTTAAGTTATACATACGTGTTGTTAACTTAAAGCATTATTGTTGTGAGTATTTTATCTTAACATGTTTGTTTTATTATATCCCTTAATTCGCATGCTACATCTGTTATGATCCTTGATAGGACTAACTTTTCATAATGGAATGAGTAAGTTGGGTTTAAAATTTAGATGTGTTAAATCTTGATTTAACATTTTAAATTGAGAAACCTATTGTTATTACTGATAAAAACAATGAGGAAGAAAAGATTCTCCATAAAGCTTGGGAGAGATCGAACAGATTAAGCATTATGGTTATTCGAATAATTATTCCCTATAGTGATAGTGCTAAGGAATATTTGATTATAAGAATATTTTCGTATTGTAGATAAATATCTAAAACGAAAATTATTAATTGAAATAACTACTATGCATTTTTTGTTAGTACTTGTACCATGTATGATCGCATTTTTAGATGACTAATGTTGCTGCAAAATTAAGAACCTTATAGATGATTGTGAATGAGAATTTTCTTATTCAATTTATTCTCAATTTCTTATTTATTCAGTATGGGTCATTTCGAATTAACACTATTAAGACAAGTGGAAAGTGATTTAATTGACCATTATGTTAATTTAGGAGGAGACAAGACTTAAGTAGCAAAGTAATCATTATGTTCATCTGATGACTCAAGAAGTTATAAATAAATTTTGGGAATAAGCCTGAAGAGGCATTAAGTGAGCAACACCCAATATTAAAAGATTTAGGTCAATCTACTAAAAGAAATGAATGTAATAATGGAAAAGTGGCATTGATGTATTGAACACTTTTAGAAAGATTACATAAAATATAAAGAATAATTCAAAAAAGAATGGTAAGCTTTTGGCTTTTGTATATTTCGAATTACTTATTGAAATTATTTTTAATACATGATAGGTTGACTTAAGTACTAATGTTTATATTTCTAATAGATGCAAGAATTTCTTATGGCCTAAACTACAAATTCAAATAAGAATTTCTTATTTATGATAATTGGGAAAAAAAGTTTTGTTGAAACCATTGTGACATTATGTTTAATGTTAGACAGTGGATTTTATTTAAATTATTTTAAACTTTATAGGTTTATTAAATTTCCTATAATTTGATTTTATTTCAAAATTTTATGTTAATGGTTTTTCATTTAAATTTGATAATGATGTTTATTTAAGAAATTCTAATTTGTGAGTTATTGTATTATTGTTGATAATTTCAGTAAATTCAAACTTGTTAGTTTATTTATTACGAATTTTTTGATCTTGCAACATAATGTTAGAATTAAGCGTAGCTAAATTAATAGAAAATTTATATTTCTTGTGACATAAAAGACTAGGTCAATATCTAGTAAAATGTTAGAAAAATTAGTAAAGGATGTGATTCTTCTGAATCTAAATTTTACTAATTTTGGTGTATGTGTAGATTGTATTAAGGGTAAACAAACCAAACACACAAAGAAATGAGTCACAAGAAGTACAGAGCTTCTTGAAATTATTCATACAGACATTTGTAAACCTTCTGATGTTCCATCTTTTGGAGGAGAAAAGTATTTTATCGCCTTTATAGTTGATTTTTCACGTTATGGATATATCTATTTGTTGCATAAAAAATCTCAAGCAGTGGATATTCTTGAAGTATACATAAATGAGGTTGAAAAACAACTAGATAGAAAAGTGGAAATTATAAGTTCATATAGAGGTGGTGAATATTATGGAAAGTATGATGAAACGGGTTAATACTTTAACCGTTTGCTAAACTCCTTGAAATGTATGACATCTGTGCTTAATACACTTTGCGATACATGCTACAACAGAAGCTTGTAGCTATAAAGCATAATCGTACTCTTATGGATTTGGTTAGGAGTATGTTAAATAATTCCTCGTTACCCATAATATTGTGGATATTAAGTAATCTAAATGGTACAAGTTTTACTTTCCTAAACACAGTACGATAATTATTGAAACTAGTAATGTCAGATTCATTAAGAATGGTGAAGTCAGTGGGAGTGATAAAAATAAGAATGTGATCATTTAAGAAGTTAGTGTACAAATTTCTTTACCCATAATTTCTAAAGAAATAATTGTTCATTCAATTGTTGAACTGTATAACACCGAAGAATAATTGAATGATCAACAACTCCATGATGAGATTGTTATCAGTGAATATATCATAAAAGAGTCATAAGGAATAACATTAAGACGATCTCAAAAAGGAGATCTATTATTCCGGATGACTATGTGGTATATCTATAAGAATTTATTTTTGATTGATTTTCTGAATGGGAGTTTAGAAAGATGAAGTCTATATGGAACAATCTAAAGGATTTACATTAAATAGTAAAGAATACATGGTCTGTAAACTTAAGATGTTAATATATGAACTTAAACAAGCTTCCTGATAATGGTATATTATGATACCATTATTTCTTTTTGTTTTAAGTAAAACACTGTTGATCAGTGTATATACTATAAGGTTAGTGGGAGTAAGTTTATATTTCTGATTCTATATATATTGATGATATTTTGTTTACTTGTAGTGATCTTAATTTATTATAAGAAACTAAAAGTTATCTTTAAGAACTTTGAAATGAAATATATGGATGAGGCATTTTACGTAATAGAAATATAAATATTTTATAATAGATCACGTGAATTTTTTAGAATTGTCTCATAAAGCATATATTAAAAGAGTTCTAGAAGATTTGGCTGGGGAACAATATTATGAAAAGTGCAAAGTAATTTATTATTACTTTGTCTATTATGAATTTATTAATTTGTAGCATGCTTTGAGGTTATAATTTATTGTTGCAGAATTTATTTCAGGACTTGGAGTTATGTGTACTATTTTCAGATTGTTAAAAATTTATGCTGCAATTGTTGATTTTCTTGTATGAAAAATGATAGGTACTCTAAAGTTGAAATACTTTATCATTAAATAAGATGTTTAGAAACAAAGAATGTCTATTGAACATATAAATACACAATTTATGATTTCAATCCATTAACAAATGAACTATCACCCAAGACATTTATGGAATGTGTTGAAAGAATGGGTCTTGAATGTAGTCAATGATAATTATTTTTTAATTGTGGATTGCTTAACAGTGTTTATATATATTTGACATTTTGCGCTGATTAAATGTGTTTCTGATATTTCCTATTAGTTAATGTACATGTACGTATTGCTTTAATAAATGGTAATAGGAATAGTCTTGGAAAAGACATTATTGTTAGATCATTATTGATACTTTTCATTTATAGACTATGTTGAATAGATTACTAGTGTTGTGGTACATGGAAGGGACTGTCTCATTTAAGGACAAATAACCACCTTGACTCGCATTAGTAGTTTATTTACCATGATATTTATGATGATCAATTTAATGAGTCAATCTGATTTATGGTGCACACTAATGACTATTTTACTAAACCGCTACGAAAGTTATCATATGGGCCAAGTGGGAGACTGTAAGATATTTTCTTATATTGTATGGCCCACATGTTTTGGATATGGGGTATATTTCATTAATTAGTGGTTAAGTAAATAGGTATCAGATTAATATTATATTATTTGGTCAACTTATAAATTACCTTTATGGTAATTAATTATTGGAGAAGTGTTTTCCTATTTATTCCTTACTTTGATGGAAAGTGGAATTAAGGTTACTAAAAAGGAAAATTGGTCCTCTCTCTGCCTTTATAAAAATGCATATATCCCATCAATTATGTACACTAATGAATATAACACGTATAATATTTATGTGTGCATTAGGCCAAGAGAGAGAAATCAGTTTCCGCCTTTGCCTGTTGATCAGAGTTGCAGATTAGTTCGTGGTTAAAGGATCTGGACATTGGATTTAATCTCAACAATGTTTGATATCATGAATCGAGGTATGTATATCTAACTAGTATTTATTTATGCATTATAGACTGTGTGAAAATAATGAAATTCTAAAATTATGGGATTCAAATTTATTTGTGATGAATGGTTTAATATGAATAATTATAGTTTACATAACCCCTCTGCAATAACCTCTCATCACATCATCTTCAACGTTCAGTAATCATTCTTAATTTAATATGTCAGGCAGGACTGATTTGCATAATTTTTCAAATTGGGGGTATTTTGTACACTGTAAGAGGGGCATTAAGTGAAATTCACCCTGTTTAAAATAAGTGCATTATACCCTAACAACTGATTCATGGTACTAGTTAGATACGATGATGAACGCTTATAGGTACAAAAGAGGTATGTATGTTTTTATGTTGAGAATAGATAGAGAAATTAGAGATTTATTTGAAAAGAAAAAAAAAAATGAAAGAAGAAGATGAAGAAAATTCTCCGTGAATTGGAGAGAAAAATATAACAGTGCTTACTGTTAATCGAAGAAAGTAATTCATACTTGATTAAGGTTTTTTTTTTTTTCTTTTCCTTTTCAAGATTTTAATTCTTTATGTTTTTATTTATTTTGTTTTTTATTATTATTATTTTTATAATAGGTCTTGTGAAGAAGAAATTGGTTAGGTTATTAGAAAACTAAAAATAAGGAGAATAGTGATTTTGTTGCATTAGAAAATTTAAAATAAGAAGAAAAGTGAATTTGCAATGTAACAGTTAAATTATAACTAAAGGTGGTCACTATATTTGAAGTGGAAAAGTCTCTCCCTTATTATCTAATCTGATATGTATCTGTCTTATCATCATCACTCCATTCCCAGACATTATCCACTTTAAAATAAAAAATGGTGACCACCACACATATTTGTTATCCATTCCCAGACATTATCCACTTTAAAATAAAAAATGGTGACCACCACACATATTTGTTAATTTATTCTCCACATGTATGTATGCAAAATCAAAACAAGAATATTAGTTGGAAAAGAAGTATGAAATTAAGAAAGAAATAATTGAATTTGCCTCCATCTTGTTAGTGAATGGTCAATTGAAAAATCAGTCAAAATAGATGTGCTCTTTAATTAATTAGTAATTTGCAAGATAGCCCACTATGGATTACTAGTATAAATTAAGACAATCATGCAGCCCCGGCCTCTACCTAGCTCCTCATCAGTCAATCTTCTTCTTCTACTCTTATTCCTATTATTAAGGAATAAGAATGAATAGTTCGTTAGAAAACCTGCAGATGGTAACCTCCTCGTCCTCCCCTGAAGAAGAGGAGGACAACCTTTGCCACTATGCCATGCAGCTGGTAAGTGCATCAGTGCTGCCTATGGTGTTGAAAGCAGCTATAGAGCTTGGTTTGCTGGAGATTATGGAGAGAGCTGGCCCAGGTGCCCTTCTTTCCCCCTTTGACATTGCATCTCAGCTTCCCACCGCCAACAACAGCCCGGAAGTCCCTATCGTGCTCGATCGGATCCTTCGCCTTCTTGCTAGCTATTCTATCCTCACTTGCTCTCTTAATATTGTTAATTCCAACCATGACATTGACAAGAGTGACCATCATCATCATCTGGAGGTACATAGGCTTTATGGTTTGGCACCCGTCTCCAAATACTTCATCCCCAACAAAGATGGAGCTTCATTAGCCCCATTATTTGGTGTAATGCAGGACAAGGTTATGATTGATATGTGGTAAGTACGTAATAATTAATTAAATTTTACTTAATTTCCTATTATAACATGGCAACATATATATAATCATGTTCTGTATATAGTATATATATAAGTTAATTTGATGGGAAATCGATCGCAGGTATCACACCAAAGATGCCGTTTTGGAAGGAGAAGTCCCATTTAACAGGGCCTATGGGATGAACTCTTTTGAGTACATTTCCAAAGATGCCAGGTATCTCCCCCTTTTCAAGGCTTCCATGAGAGACTACAATTCCATGTTCATGAACAAGATTTTGGAGACATATAAGGGCTTTGAAGGCTTGAAATCATTGGTGGATGTGGGTGGTGGCGATGGTACCATCCTTAACATGATTCTTTCCCACTATCCCACAATCAAAGCCATCAACTTCGATTTGGCTCCGATTATACAAAACTCACCTTCCTACCCTGCAGGTAATAATATTCAACAAGTACTAGTGCATTATTTGATTTGAATTCATAAATAAAAACCCTCTAATTGATTAATTCCTGAATATAAATATATATATATATATATATATATATATATATATATATATATAACTCACTATATATATTGTTGCAGGTGTTGAGCATGTTTCAGGAGATATGTTCTTAAGCATTCCAAAAGGAGACGCCATTTTCATGAAGGTTGGTTCCACTTTAATATGCATATATAATTCATGCACTTTCAATTAATTAGGCAGCTGCATCTGTAATTGTTGGTTTCCATTTATGTGATAGCGCAAGGACAACTGAATTAAAAATGCATGTCAATATGAAGAAGAATTATAGAAGCTCTTGCATATATATATATATGTAGCTCTTGCAATTTAGCTACATTTTCAGAGGATGTATAAGTACTGAAACAGGAATTTGGATGAAACAGTGGATACTTCACAGTTGGGATGATGAACATTGCTTGAAGTTGCTGAAAAATTGCTACGAGGCGTTACCAGACCATGGGAAAGTGATTGTTGTTGATTTGGTGGTTCCAGAATCCCCAGAGAGTAAAGTTTGGGTTAGAAGTATGCTGCAATTTGATTTGTACATGATGAATATGAACCCCGGGGGAAAGGAGAGGACAGAGAACGAATTTGGAAATTTGGCAAAAGAAGCAGGCTTCTCCAGCATAAAACTGATATGTCGTGCCTACAATTTCTCACTTGTGGAATTCTACAAAAAGTTGTGAAATTCAGTTGCAAATTTTTCGTCAGTGATATCTTTAAGCATACAAAATTTCTTCTCTCCTCTCCTGTATGTGACCCTGCAGTGGCTGCTAGTTATGTTTTTTTTTTTTAATTATTATTATTATTATTATTATTTAGTTTGTACAACATCAAGTGTGATGATCCGTGTTCATTGCCATAACTGGGGAGTTAATGTAGTACGTACCGACTTCCCCTCTCTCCTCTTCACTCTTGTTTAACGTTAAATGTGTTGCTGCTAATTTGAATGGCTTGTCTTTTACTCACTGCTTCTATGAAGATGATCTTTTCGTGATGAATATTCTAACTGGGGAGTTAATGTAGTACTTGTACCATGTATGATCGCATTTTTAGATGACTAATGTTGCTGCAAAATTAAGAACCTTATAGATGATTGTGAATGAGAATTTTCTTATTCAATTTATTCTCAATTTCTTATTTCTTCAGTATGGGTCATTTCGAATTAACACTATTAAGACAAGTGGAAAGTGATTTAATTGACCATTATGTTAATTTAGGAGGAGACAAGACTTAAGTAGCAAAGTAATCATTATGTTCATCTGATGACTCAAGAAGTTATAAATAAATTTTGGGAATAAGCCTGAAGAGGCATTAAGTGAGCAACACCCAATATTAAAAGATTTAGGTCAATCTACTAAAAGAAATGAATGTAATAATGGAAAAGTGGCATTGATGTATTGAACACTTTTAGAAAGATTACATAAAATATAAAGAATAATTCAAAAAAGAATGGTAAGCTTTTGGCTTTTGTATATTTCGAATTACTTATTGAAATTATTTTTAATACATGATAGGTTGACTTAAGTACTAATGTTTATATTTCTAATATATGCAAGAATTTCTTATGGCCTAAACCACAAATTCAAATAAGAATTTCTTATTTATGATAATTGGGAAAAAAAGTTTTGTTGAAACCATTGTGACATTATGTTTAATGTTAGACAGTGGATTTTATTTAAATTATTTTAAACTTTATAGGTTTATTAAATTTCCTATAATTTGATTTTATTTCAAAATTTTATGTTAATGGTTTTTCATTTAAATTTGATAATGATGTTTATTTAAGAAATTCTAATTTGTGAGTTATTGTATTATTGTTGATAATTTCAGTAAATTCAAACTTGTTAGTTTATTTATTACGAATTTTTTGATCTTGCAACATAATGTTAGAATTAAGCGTAGCTAAATTAATAGAAAATTTATATTTCTTGTGACATAAAAGACTAGGTCAATATCTAGTAAAATGTTAGAAAAATTAGTAAAGGATGTGATTCTTCTGAATCTAAATTTTACTAATTTTGGTGTATGTGTAGATTGTATTAAGGGTAAACAAACCAAACACACAAAGAAATGAGTCACAAGAAGTACAGAGCTTCTTGAAATTATTCATACAGACATTTGTAAACCTTCTGATGTTCCATCTTTTGGAGGAGAAAAGTATTTTATCGCCTTTATAGTTGATTTTTCACGTTATGGATATATCTATTTGTTGCATAAAAAATCTCAAGTAGTGGATATTCTTGAAGTATACATAAATGAGGTTGAAAAACAACTAGATAGAAAAGTGGAAATTATAAGTTCATATAGAGGTAGTGAATATTATGGAAAGTATGACATTTGTGCTTAATACACTTTGCGATACATGCTACAACAGAAGCTTGTAGCTATTAAGCATAATCGTACTCTTATGGATTTGGTTAGGAGTATGTTAAATAATTCCTCGTTACCCATAATATTGTGGATATTAAGTAATCTAAATGGTACAAGTTTTACTTTCCTAAACACAGTACGATAATTATTGAAACTAGTAATGTCAGATTCATTAAGAATGGTGAAGTCAGTGGGAGTGATAAAAATAAGAATGTGATCATTTAAGAAGTTAGTGTACAAATTTCTTTACCCATAATTTCTAAAGAAATAATTGTTCATTCAGTTGTTGAACTGTATAACACCGAAGAATAATTGAATGATCAACAATTCCATGATGAGATTGTTATCAGTGAATATATCATAAAAGAGTCATAAGGAATAACATTAAGACGATCTCAAAAAGGAGATCTATTATTCCGGATGACTATGTGGTATATCTATAAGAATTTATTTTTGATTGATTTTCTGAATGGGAGTTTAGAAAGATGAAGTCTATATGGAACAATCTAAAGGATTTACATTAAATAGTAAAGAATACATGGTCTGTAAACTTAAGATGTTAATATATGAACTTAAACAAGCTTCCAGATAATGGTATATTATGATACCATTATTTCTTTTTGTTTTAAGTAAAACACTGTTGATCAGTGTATATACTATAAGGTTAGTGGGAGTAAGTTTATATTTCTGATTCTATATATATTGATGATATTTTGTTTACTTGTAGTGATCTTAATTTATTATAAGAAACTAAAAGTTATCTTTAAGAACTTTGAAATGAAATATATGGATGAGGCATTTTACGTAATAGAAATATAAATATTTTATAATAGATCACGTGAATTTTTTAGAATTGTCTCATAAAGCATATATTAAAAGAGTTCTAGAAGATTTGGCTGGGGAACAATATTATGAAAAGTGCAAAGTAATTTATTATTACTTTGTCTATTATGAATTTATTAATTTGTAGCATGCTTTGAGGTTATAATTTATTGTTGCAGAATTTATTTCAGGACTTGGAGTTATGTGTACTATTTTCAGATTGTTAAAAATTTATGCTGCAATTGTTGATTTTCTTGTATGAAAAATGATAGGTACTCTAAAGTTGAAATACTTTATCATTAAATAAGATGTTTAGAAACAAAGAATGTCTATTGAACATATAAATACACAATTTATGATTTCAATCCATTAACAAATGAACTATCAGCCAAGACATTTATGGAACGTGTTGAAAGAATGGGTCTTGAATGTAGTCAATGATAATTATTTTTTAATTGTGGATTGCTTAACAGTGTTTATATATATTTGACATTTTGCGCTGATTAAATGTGTTTCTGATATTTCCTATTAGTTAATGTACATGTACGTATTGCTTTAATAAATGGTAATAGGAATAGTCTTGGAAAAGACATTATTGTTAGATCATTATTGATACTTTTCATTTATAGACTATGTTGAATAGATTACTAGTGTTGTGGTACATGGAAGGGACTGTCTCATTTAAGGACAAATAACCACCTTGACTCGCATTAGTAGTTTATTTACCATGGTATTTATGATGATCAATTTAATGAGTCAATCTGATTTATGGTGCACACTAATGACTATTTTACTAAACCGCTACGAAAGTTATCATATAGGCCAAGTGGGAGACTGTAAGATATTTTCTTATATTGTATGGCCCACATGTTTTGGATATGGGGTATATTTCATTAATTAGTGGTTAAGTAAATAGGTATCAGATTAATATTATATTATTTGGTCAACTTATAAATTACCTTTATGGTAATTAATTATTGGAGAAGTGTTTTCCTATTTATTCCTTACTTTGATGGAAAGTGGAATTAAGGTTACTAAAAAGGAAAATTGGTCCTCTCTCTGCCTTTATAAAAATGCATATATCCCATCAATTATGTACACTAATGAATATAACACGTATAATATTTATGTGTGCATTAGGCCAAGAGAGAGAAATCAGTTTCCGCCTTTGCCTGTTGATCAGAGTTGCAGATTAGTTCGTGGTTAAAGGATTGGACATTGGATTTAATCTCAACAATGTTTGATATCATGAATCGAGGTATGTATATCTAACTAGTATTTATTTATGAATTATAGACTGTGTGAAAATAATGAAATTCTAAAATTATGGGATTCAAATTTATTTGTGATGAATGGTTTAATATGAATAATTATAGTTTACATAACCCCTCTGCAATAACCTCTCATCACATCATCTTCAACGTTCAGTAATCATTCTTAATTTAATATGTCAGGCAGGACTGATTTGCACAATTTTTCAAATTGGGGGTATTTTGTACACTGTAAGAGGGGCATTAAGTGAAATTCACCCTGTTTAAAATAAGTGCATTATACCCTAACAACTGATTCATGGTACTAGTTAGATACGATGATGAACGCTTATAGGTACAAAAGAGGTATGTATGTTTTTATGTTGAGAATAGATAGAGAAATTAGAGATTTATTTGAAAAGAAAAAAAAAATGAAAGAAGAAGATGAAGAAAATTCTCCGTGAATTGGAGAGAAAAATATAACAGTGCTTACTGTTAATCGAAGAAAGTAATTCATACTTGATTAAGGTTTTTTTTTTTTTTCTTTTCCTTTTCAAGATTTTAATTCTTTATGTTTTTATTTATTTTGTTTTTTATTATTATTATTTTTATAATAGGTCTTGTGAAGAAGAAATTGGTTAGGTTATTAGAAAACTAATAATAAGGAGAATAGTGATTTTGTTGCATTAGAAAATTTAAAATAAGAAGAAAAGTGAATTTGCAATGTAACAGTTAAATTATAACTAAAGGTGGTCACTATATTTGAAGTGGAAAAGTCTCTCCCTTATTATCTAATCTGATATGTATCTATCTTATCATCATCACTCCATTCCCAGACATTATCCACTTTAAAATAAAAAATGGTGACCACCACACATATTTGTTAATTTATTCTCCACATGTATGTATGCAAAATCAAAACAAGAATATTAGTTGGAAAAGAAGTATGAAATTAAGAAAGAAATAATTGAATTTGCCTCCATCTTGTTAGTGAATGGTCAATTGAAAAATCAGTCAAAATAGATGTGCTCTTTAATTAATTAGTAATTTGCAAGATAGCCCACTATGGATTACTAGTATAAATTAAGACAATCATGCAGCCCCGGCCTCTACCTAGCTCCTCATCAGTCAATCTTCTTCTTCTACTCTTATTCCTATTATTAAGGAATAAGAATGAATAGTTCGTTAGAAAACCTGCAGATGGTAACCTCCTCGTCCTCCCCTGAAGAAGAGGAGGACAACCTTTGCCACTATGCCATGCAGCTGGTAAGTGCATCAGTGCTGCCTATGGTGTTGAAAGCAGCTATAGAGCTTGGTTTGCTGGAGATTATGGAGAGAGCTGGCCCAGGTGCCCTTCTTTCCCCCTTTGACATTGCATCTCAGCTTCCCACCGCCAACAACAGCCCGGAAGTCCCTATCGTGCTCGATCGGATCCTTCGCCTTCTTGCTAGCTATTCTATCCTCACTTGCTCTCTTAATATTGTTAATTCCAACCATGACATTGACAAGAGTGACCATCATCATCATCTGGAGGTACATAGGCTTTATGGTTTGGCACCCGTCTCCAAATACTTCATCCCCAACAAAGATGGAGCTTCATTAGCCCCATTATTTGGTGTAATGCAGGACAAGGTTATGATTGATATGTGGTAAGTACGTAATAATTAATTAAATTTTACTTAATTTCCTATTATAACATGGCAACATATATATAATCATGTTCTGTATATAGTATATATATAAGTTAATTTGATGGGAAATCGATCGCAGGTATCACACCAAAGATGCCGTTTTGGAAGGAGAAGTCCCATTTAACAGGGCCTATGGGATGAACTCTTTTGAGTACATTTCCAAAGATGCCAGGTATCTCCCCCTTTTCAAGGCTTCCATGAGAGACTACAATTCCATGTTCATGAACAAGATTTTGGAGACATATAAGGGCTTTGAAGGCTTGAAATCATTGGTGGATGTGGGTGGTGGCGATGGTACCATCCTTAACATGATTCTTTCCCACTATCCCACAATCAAAGCCATCAACTTCGATTTGGCTCCGATTATACAAAACTCACCTTCCTACCCTGCAGGTAATAATATTCAACAAGTACTAGTGCATTATTTGATTTGAATTCATAAATAAAAACCCTCTAATTGATTAATTCCTGAATATAAATATATATATATATATATATATATATATATATATATATATATATATATATATATAACTCACTATATATATTGTTGCAGGTGTTGAGCATGTTTCAGGAGATATGTTCTTAAGCATTCCAAAAGGAGACGCCATTTTCATGAAGGTTGGTTCCACTTTAATATGCATATATAATTCATGCACTTTCAATTAATTAGGCAGCTGCATCTGTAATTGTTGGTTTCCATTTATGTGATAGCGCAAGGACAACTGAATTAAAAATGCATGTCAATATGAAGAAGAATTATAGAAGCTCTTGCATATATATATATATGTAGCTCTTGCAATTTAGCTACATTTTCAGAGGATGTATAAGTACTGAAACAGGAATTTGGATGAAACAGTGGATACTTCACAGTTGGGATGATGAACATTGCTTGAAGTTGCTGAAAAATTGCTACGAGGCGTTACCAGACCATGGGAAAGTGATTGTTGTTGATTTGGTGGTTCCAGAATCCCCAGAGAGTAAAGTTTGGGTTAGAAGTATGCTGCAATTTGATTTGTACATGATGAATATGAACCCCGGGGGAAAGGAGAGGACAGAGAACGAATTTGGAAATTTGGCAAAAGAAGCAGGCTTCTCCAGCATAAAACTGATATGTCGTGCCTACAATTTCTCACTTGTGGAATTCTACAAAAAGTTGTGAAATTCAGTTGCAAATTTTTCGTCAGTGATATCTTTAAGCATACAAAATTTCTTCTCTCCTCTCCTGTATGTGACCCTGCAGTGGCCGCTAGTTATGTTTTTTTTTTTTAATTATTATTATTATTATTATTATTTAGTTTGTACAACATCAAGTGTGATGATCCGTGTTCATTGCCATAACTGGGGAGTTAATGTAGTACGTACCGACTTCCCCTCTCTCCTCTTCACTCTTGTTTAACGTTAAATGTGTTGCTGCTAATTTGAATGGCTTGTCTTTTACTCACTGCTTCTATGAAGATGATCTGTTCGTGATGAATATTCTAACAGGTTTCAAGCTCTCTGTGGATTGGGAGTCAGCAATGAAAAAAACAAGGTAGTATTTTCTAAAGAAGAAAATCCCTCAGTAGATTTTTATAGATGAACTGTGGATCCTTGCCTCTGCAGGTCTGAGAATGAAGGGGTTGTAAAGCCCTTACTACTGATAAGATTGCAGTGAAACTCCCGGGTAGGGTTGGGTTCAGTTGAATTGATGAGGGGTGTGATTTATTATTCCATCATTCAATAATGGAGTAATGCTTTCAAATTGCATGTTTCTGTTATTTGTATGATAAAAATTTTCATTTGGGGGTGGAAATATCAATTCTAAGACGCTCCACCTTCTGAATGGAGTAAAACTTGCCAGTCATAGAACTGAAGGAGGATTTGGTCACAGTTAAGGAGAGTGGCTGAGATTGTTAAAGCTTCAAAATAAGGGCAGGATCTGGATTCCATGGCTGAAGAAGAATTTGTATACTCTATATCATGAAAACCAATTCTACAATCTGGAAGAACGAACTTCAAGTCAGGGAGTTTATGTCTACAAACCGGCAGTGACAAAATCACTCTACTACCAGCATAGTGCTACACAATGGTTTCTTCCACAAGAAAAACAGCATTCAACAGCTTTAATCCCACCTTAGTGTCACCCACTCACAGGTTTTTAAGGAGCAATTCATAAGAGCTGCCGATGACAAAAGATCCGATTATGGCAACAGTATTGCATCTACGAACGTCATGAACAAGGAGAGATGAAAAGTAACAGAGGCATGCATAGATGCAATAAGAATCTTCACTATGGAAAATCCCAAAAAAATAAAATAAAAGAGTGAGAGAGAGAGGGGGGAACACAAATCCAACCAAATGACCAGATGGAATGATATTTTTACCATAAAGAATTGATAGGTTTGAAAGAACCACAACCTCCACCCGACTACAACACCCAGCACACTGTCCCCCAGGCACCTCCCCACTTGAGACCTACTCTCTCTCTATCTGGATAGTTACATGACTGATATTATATTTCCTCCTGATATAATCTATCACCTTGTCTAGCACCATGTCAGCATCAGCATCGCGCTTGATTTTGACATGGCATGCTAACAACACTTTCCCAACTGTAATTGCCCATATGTGCAGTTCATGGATTGCCACCACCTCTTCCATCTCACACAGACCTTTTTCAATTCTTGTTGCATCAATCTCTCTGGGTGTACTCTCCATCAGAACCTCCAAAATGTTCCGCAGCATCTGGATGGTTGTTCCCAGCACAATCAAAGAAAATATGAGAGTGCATATCAAATCGATTATCTTCCACTCAGGTTTATACCATATAATTGCCCCACCAATCATCACCCCTATACTCTGGATGGAATCCCCTAGCACATGGAGATAAGCTCCCTGAATATTTAAATTCCGTTGCTTCTGTTGTTTAATACCTTTTGATTCATTCTCGCCTTCAGAATGAGTATTCAGCAGAGGCTCAGCATGATCCTTGTGATCATGATGGTGGTCCTCGTGATTGGAATCCCCCTCATGATGGTGATGGCGATGATGAGTGCTGATGCTTACTCCATGGCTGCGGATATTATCAGTGCCCTCATGGCTATTATCATGACCATCATGTCCATGATCATGACCATGGCCGTGACTATGATCGTGACCCAACAAGAGAGCCATAACAACATTAACAACTAAACCAAAAGCGGAAACAATAAACATGAGAAAGCCCTGAACTTCACCTGTATTGTGGATAATTCTAGCAATGGCTTCATAAACAAGAATCCCAGCAAGAAGCCATATCATCTGAATGGAAACTAATGCCCCTAGTATTTCAATCCTGAAGAAACCATATGACTGGCGTGGAGTCGCTTCCCATCCTGATGCCCACAGTGAGAACAAAGAGATTGCAAAAGCTGCAACGTCTGACAATAAATGAGCTGCATCGGTCAAAATTGCAAGACTATTGGCTTCAATACCTCCAACAACTTCTACACTCATAAATATGATGCAAAGTACAACTGCCGTCACAAGTTTCCTCATGGATGCTGAACGTTCTTTTGCATCCTTAGAACTGGTTTTAGAATCCGAGAAACCACAAGCTGCACCCCCACAAATCTTACTCCCACCAAAGTTATTTTCTACAACTGGCACATCTCCACATATCTCAATTATATTCTCATGTTCAGGATTTTGCACTTCCATCTGAAAATTCAAAACATCAATCAACATGCAGTCTAATTTATTATTCTGATTGCAGTTATGTCCCATCATATGTAGCCATAAATACGAGATTATAAAACCATGTACCAATGGTAAAAAGCATAGAAAATTTGAATTTCATTATTTCAAAAAAAAAAATTACACCGATAATACAAGAAGCAGATCCAATAAGAGAAATGAAGACTGTAAAAAGAATAAGAGACCATAATGAGCATTCAACATGGAACTATAAATGTGATAATCTGTGCCATGCAGTGTTTCAACCGCCATACAATAAGCTCTATCCGGAATAATATTGTAACAGCTCCTAGCAATTTTTTTTTAAAAAAATTCTGGGTAAGGAGCTCCTAGCAAATGTTCATTCTCATAATGGTTGAAGAAACAGATCTGTACAATCCCAACACTGGGTTCAACACCAAAATAGTAGCAAAAATATAAATCAACTTGAGTCAATACAAGTAGGTAAAGAACGTATGATAAGTAATCCCGAATGGAAGTTTTCACTTCACTTGCCGACCACCCTCTGATACCTTTAAAAGCTAAAGCAAGCATGCGTATCAATAACAAAACATACTTAAATTATCTGATTCCAACCTGTCCATAAGTTTTTTTTTTTTGTCCATAAGTTTTTTTTTTTTGTCCATAAGTTTAGCTAAAGAACCTTCTTTAAGGTGCTTCTCAGGACACAATACAAAATCTATTTTAGAAAAGTATAATCTTCTATCCAAAAGAAAAACAAGAACATCAAAGTAAAGGAAGAATAGAAGGAAAACATTTTTAGTTCTTATTTGATTTATTTTTCTTGTGTGATTATGATATATAAAAAGTAAGCAATTCTTGTTCTAGTTAAAACAAAAATACAAGTGTTTACTCATTCAAGATCATATGTTTCTTATTTCCACACTAAAAATTTGTCCAATATCTAAACTTGTCCATGGATATCAAACAAGAATACTTCTCTGAGTAATTCATATGCTTTCAGCCAAACCAAATTCCTTTAGCAACAAACAAGGTTCCCGATTGCAAAGCCAGAGTCCAAGTTTAAACTTTCTGAGGCTGAATATTCAAAAGCCTAATTACTAATTTTACTTGAGGTATATACTGAAAAAATAATAATAATAATAAATAAGGGTAATATAAAGCAAGAACAAGCTCCATTGTACTGGTCGTTCCCTCAATGATCCTCAGGGAAGTTGCAAAGTGATTTTCTCTTAACAATCACGCCAGAGAGATCTCAAAGGAGAGATGCTTATTCAGTAAAGAACACAAAGGGAAAATTCTATTTTGATATGCAGATATCAACAGAATTTTAAGTGTCAGATATTAATCGATGATTCTTTAACAGCTCAACATTCATATTGAGAATTAGAAAGGTACTGACTTCCCTCAACTGCCAAATCAAGGGATCCCCACAACACTACAATGCATCAGAGGTACAATAATCATCCTCAACTTAATTGCTAATTCCAAACTGAAAATTACAAATTTCGCAATTCCAACATTCATTTAAATGCATAAAGCCTCAATCCCAATTGATTAAAGATGGCCACAAGAACCTTGCTCCAAACCCCACAACATTATCACCAGCAATAATCAATTTGCATGCTACTTTAAGAGCATGATTTTTAATTCCAACTATACAATATCATTAAGGAAAAAAAAGAGCATAACTCTACAATACTGGAAGATAGATACTAGTTAGCACTTAGCAATGCCACCATATGTGCTACAGAAAGAAAAAGCAACAAATCATTTAAGAGTCAACAGTACGGCATGGTAACAATAAATCAATTAACAGAAAATTATTATACAAGAATCCTAAAAAGTATAAATAAAGGCAATGGAAATGCATACCTTTAACAGCAAACAAAAGGATCAAATAACCAAAAATCATCCAAGTTCACAACCACAATACCGGACGCAAAATCAATGACAAAAACTCAAAGCATCTATCAAGATTACCCTAAATGATATACACATAATATTATTAAATGTGTGAATGATGATACGAGAAGATAAAATCTGGAAAACCCCAACCCGGAAAAGGGAAACGAGAGAGAAAAAGAGGATAAGAACCACAAAATCACGAGACCCATGATAAAGTCCATTAAAATATTGTCAAAAGGTATATACTTAAAAAAAAAAAGTTTACCAATAAAGTAGACGCCAGCTTCCAAAAGAAAACAAACATGAAAACGCATGATCTCTAGAACCCAGACAAGTAATATATTTTAGATATAGATCTCAATACGTGCAGCAACGGAAGGCTAACAAACAAAGATAAAGTCTATTATATTTTTGTGAAGGAAGAGAAGATAGAACCAGATATGCATATTAATGTGTGCATACATGTGTGTGTGTGTGAAAGTGTATGTAGTATAAGGTTCGATTCAATACCTTTCTTCGATTCGTATGATTGGTACTTTGGTCGTTGGACGACTCTCTCTCTCTTTCAGTGGCAAGTAGCGCGCTCTCTCGGAGAGGTTGAGAGTGGCAAATTGGCTTTGAATTTTCCCCAGTTTAAAAAGAGGAAGTTTGATGCTGGATGGATAGGGACTCTTTCTGTCTCTTGGGAGATTTTGGAAGGATTTGTTTGGTAGTCATTGATTATTTTTAAGACAAATTATACTGACACATTGTGGGTCAAATCTAGGAGTGCAACTTGGGTTGGCCAATCCAAACCCACCTTGCGTTCGCCCAATTTTTTTTTGGGCTGGGACAATTATTATAAATAGGATTGGGTTTGAATTGAAAATTTTCAACTCGAATTTAATTAAGGTTGGGCTTAGATTGAGGCACTATCAATCCAAGCAAATCGAACCTGAATTCTAATATTATTTTCATATATATTTTTAATTTTAAGTACATTATATATAATATTTAAACTACAATTACCTTTTTTTTCATTTCAACTTCATTTCTTAAATCTTAATTTATTGTATGTTAACATTTAAGACAATTAATTTTCTAAGAATTTGTTTGTAATTTATATAAAATTTAGAAAATGTCTTTATAACCATTTTTTTTTTAAAGAGTAATTGTAATACCCCTAGATTTCCGAATGCGAGTTGGCCAGGCCCACGCCCAAATATCTGAGGATATAAAAATAAATGGTAATAATCGAATACAGAATAATACAAATATGATAAACATGAATAATTAAAATGGATGAAAGAAAACTAAATCGATAATCCAATAACGAAATCCTCAGAATAAATTCTTCTAAACAAATCCTTCTGATACACATAATCTTCCAACTTATATAACTCGGGAATCTATACATTGTGAACCCCTGGAAAAACAAAACAAAACAAAACGATCAACAATGTACAACTAGATATAGAAATCACACAGGAACTCCTATGTAGACAATCCGGAAGAATGATGTAGACGATCCTTACTCAGCATGAACAATCCCTACTCCTGACAAATACCTGAAAAATGAAGGTAGGCCTGGCCCACATGCAAGTTCTACTCTACTACAATCCAAGTAGAGACCCGATATGTAATGATTCGGTCATTTTCCTTCCTTTCTTTTTTCGAAAATTCTTTTTTTTTTTTTCGTTTTTTCCCTATTTGGTCCTTTCGTTTTTTTTTTTTTTTCTTTTCGTTTTTCCTCGCATAACCTCACTTTTTGTGCTCGGATTTGATTCCGGTTTGGCATACATCCATGATAGCTACATTTTTACTTTTGTAGAAAAGCATATTAAATGTTTACTTCCCTTGTAAAGTGCATGAAAGTATGACTTTTTGGTAATTACTCTAAACTTGAGAGGTTTTAGTGTAATTAAGAAAAGTAATTGTTTTTTGTCTTAGAGACCATTTAGCAATTTAATTTGGAAGATATTTTTTAAAATGACCTATTTGCAATTTTTGAAAAATGTGACAAGTGTCACATTCCTAATGTGCTACTTGTTGGTCTTGTGGTGGAACCACTTAGAAGCTTAATCTCTTGACTCATGGAGGGTGGAGATTTACCCATTTGTTGACCTAAGATTGGACCACTTGTTGGCATAGACGGTTGACAAGTGTAGGTTCAATATTAAGCCTTAGAAATTTACATAGGATGGTAACAAATGTAGGACTCACCTTTAGTCTTGCATTAGTGTGTGTGTGAGAGGTAGTGCAAGAGCACCTAGTGAGTGGAGAATCCCACCATTTTAACTTAGGGTTTGCATTTTTATTCATTCATCTCTTTCCTCTCAAGAACTCTAACTTAGCCTCCATTGAAGGAAAAGCTTGACCAATAGCTTTGACTTCAATTTTGGTGCCCTTCCACTCACCAAAAACCATTAAACTTGGAATACTTAAGTTTCCTCTCACTCTCCTCTATAAAACCCTTGATTAATTTTCCATTTTTAAGCTTGGTTGCCTTGGATTATAGAGATTCTAATCTCTATTGAAGTAGGGGGTGTTATAATTTATTTTTTAAGTGATTTAATTGTTCTTGTAGTGATATCCATGTTGTATGCATGTCTTGTATTGAAATAAGAAATAAATGAATTAATTGATTTAAATTCTACTTAATTGTACCATGCTTAAATTCCATTTTTGACTTGATATATGGCATGTCCATGAGTTACTACTTGTCATATGTTTAATTGGAATCATTTGGACAACTCTTGAAATCTAGAGAAATTACTTAATTAGTTTAATTAATTTCTATCTTATTGTTCTAATGATTTAGTCATTCAATTCATGGATTTTATTGTGTTTTATCACATATCATGACTTATTGCTCTACTTGTTGATTTTGGAAACTTAGGATATTATCAAGAACTTGACTAGGCTAGGACTTGGTTCTAGTACGGGAGATAGAGACTTCCCTACATTATAGTGCGCACTAGGGAAAAGGTACCCATGGGTTAATAGCCCTAAAGTGATCTCAAGAGTACGGTTTTAATCTGGGCAATATCCAAGTATCTACTTTGGTTTGATTTCGCATTTAAATTTCAAGTTGTTAACTTTGTGAATTTGCATCTCATCATGCTACGTTGAAAGTTTTAATGTCACTTTAATAGCATGGATTGAATTATATCAAATTGCAAACTTTGTAATATGTTAGACTTGTGCATGCTCATTCCCTACGAGTAAACTTGTTTACTCACCCCGAAGTAACCGGGTGTTTTTCAGGTAAAGAAGCAATATTGTGGGATGCACAACAATCATAGAATTGCTAGACTTCTTGGAGTACTTTTGCTATGTTAGAATATGCACATGTTAGCATATCTTGTCCCATTTTGCTTAGTATGACAAAATATGTATTTGTTGTCTAAACTATGTAATATACACTTAAGTGTACCTTTTGATGCTCTATGGATGTGTTGTAATGTGGTCAAGAGCCAAACATGTTTCCTTTAGTATTTTTATTCAGTTGGTGAATTAATTTGCCTTAAAAGCATACTTTAGCTAAATTGGAGGTTTAGCATATGAAAATCTTGTAAATGAAGTGTATGAGGCCATGAGCCATCATTTTGTGTTCTTTCATCCATATCAAGGTTGTTGGCATGCTCACACATTTGAATCTCCTTGAAAAGAAGTTAGTTTTTAGCTTTCATTTTAAAACCTCAACATTTCAATCATGTAGCAGACCATTCAGCAGAGTTCCAGTAGCATTTCAAGTGTTTCAGTCGACTGAAACTCCATTTCGGTCGACCGATGGTTAATGGTTTTGTATTTGAACAGTAAAACTCAATTCCAGTAGTCAAATCTACTGTTCAAGAGTCATTTCGGTCGACCGAACCTTTATTTCGGTCTACCGAAGCAGCAAGCACCTTTTCTTCATGATTTGAGCTCTCAGCATGTTCATTTTGGTCATCCAAAACTTCATTTCAGTCCACCAAAATAGCAAGAACCCGAGCATAGCTTCTGTTGAGTTTTAGCACTGAGCTTCCAACTTCAAAGGGTCATAACTTCTTCATTTCTAATCCAAATGGGGTAATTCTTGAGCCTAAACTCAAGGATTTTGAGTCAGCTTTCCAATGGTACCAATTATATCCTTAGATTCAAAAAATAGTGAGAGATATCCATGTTTTAGTGAGGTAGGGTCAGTTTTCGCTTAAACCGGGAGAGGGCATTTTGTGGGATTCTTATCCAAAGTTCTTAGAACCTCTTAAAATATTGTGAAATGATTAGATTAGGTTGTATTCACCTTGTTTGACTTGTTTAGAGTCAATTTTCTCCTTTTGATTGTGAATTGACCATTTTGCCCTCAGTTGACGGATTTAGCCCATTTAAACTCTAGTTTCCTCTTTTGCTCTCTTTAGCTTCCGTGACATCATGGAATGTCACATTGGTGTCTTAGAGATAATTTATATCTCAAAGGACTATAGTTTATCTTTCGCTTTCGCATTTTGTATCCGTAACGGGTCAATCCTTGGTTCATCACTTACCCACTGGGTTGAAGAAAACCTGGGTCGTTACAAGTTGTATCAGAGCTCCTAGGTTCGAAAACCTTAGGACGACGGGTTTTGGGTGCATATCATGTTTTTGTTGGTGTACTTTGATTTTATTCATATGCCTTGATAACTTGTTTTAGTATTATAACATATTTACATGCTTAGTTTGATAACATGTCTATGTGCTTATGCGCTTAAGTACCTAGAAGATTTCAGCATCTGTTTAGCATGTTGTATATGCTTACCTGCTTTAGCATGACTGTATGTCACATGCATTGACATGTTTCTTGTTTCGTGCATTCATAGCATGAGTTGCATTCGGTCATAATAACTTGTGTTATTGTTGACCACTTTATTCTCGTGCGTTTAGCATCATGGTTGTCACACGTGTAGAGTCTTCACGTCAGGGCGTAGAGGAGCAGGTGGATGACACCGAGTTTACGAAGGGTCTGGGAAGGCCTAGGGTTCCAGTTCGTGGCATGGTTCCTAATCCACCATGAGCTCCGACTTATAAGGAGCAGATTGCACAATGAGTGGCTCTAGGGATGTCAGAGTCCATTCAACAGATATTTCGTCAGCATATTGCAGGGATGCAGATTCCGGTACCGGCACCAGCACCTGCACCAGTTGCTAATGAGGCATTGGATTACTTTATGAAGTTACAGAGGGTTAAGATCGACCAATTTGCAGGAAGTATGGATCCGTTTGCTTTAGAGGCATGGCTAGATCTTATGGTACGCAAGCTTGATAGCATGGCAGTGCCTACAGACCGATTGAGGATCTTCTTGACAGCCTCTATGTTCATGGGAGATGCCGATATCTGGTGGAGGTCTATGACCAATGTCCACAATGTTGAGTTGATGACTTGGAATGAGTTCAGAGGTTTGTTCTTCGAGCTATTCTTTCCTAGGGCTATGAGGCGGGAGATGAGGATACAGTTCACAGGTCTTTACCAGGGCACTATGAGTGTCACTGAGTATGAGACACGATTTACTTCTCTCTCTCGTTATGCCGAGGATATGGTGGCGACAGATGAGGCCAGGGCAATGAAATTTCAGGATGGACTACATCTTGACATCAGGCCACGGGTCTCAATTCTTGATTTGAGGACTTATAGAGAGGTAGTCCAGAGGGCCATGCTAGCTGAGGTAGAGGAACGGGATCAGTTACGGATCAGGGGTTCACACAAGCAGCCTCGCAGTGACGCTCTGTCATCTTTCGGGAATTAGTGGAAGAAGGCTAAGGCCGGGGATAGTTCACGCACTCAGGGACAGGCACAGCAGGCTCGGTCTACACCCACAGTTCCTGTATCTTCGGGATCAGCCCGGGGAGTGATTTGTCACTATTGTTAGCAGCCAGGGCATATCAAGCCTCGTTGTCCACAGCTTCAGCCACAGACCAGTCAATCACAGGCTAGTAAGCCTACAGCTTCGACGAAGGGGTTTCAGGGGACTTGCAACTATTGCAAGCAGCCCGGTCACATGAGGAGGGATTGCCCTCATCTACGGAGCAGAGCACAGGGTAGCACTGGTTCACAAGCCACACCAACACAGTCTGCAGTTGTTCAGTTGGGTTTCAGGGTGCCTCAGGCACCATAGCCAGTGTCGCCGCCAGTTAGTTCTTATCCGGGTAAAGGTTCCATGCCTACTACTTCTGGATGTTAGTCAGGCCACCAAGGCAGTTCTCAGCAGTCAGGGGCTCAGGGATGAGTTTATGCATTGCCACAAGCCGATACCTCCGCAGGGACTTTTACAGTTCAAGGTATCTTTCCAGTCTTCAGTTCTTGGGCTAGAGTCCTTATTGACATAGGTGCATCACATTCATTCATATCTGCATCATTTGCACATTCTTTGGGTCTGGAGGTCACGCAGCGAGATGGTTTCCTTTGTGTTGACACGCCAGTTTTAGACTATGTTTGTCGGGGTTGTGCTATCAAAATAGTTGGGCGGACTTTAGAGTTCGATTTCATCATTTTCGACATAACATGCTTTGACGTCATTCTCGAGATAGACTGGTTATCTTTCTTTCGTGCCACAATTGATTGCTTCTGCGGGCGAGTGTCTGTTTGCACTCCCACGGGAAATTGTTTTCACTTCGTGGGAGATCGGAGCGATTCCCACTCAACGATGATTTTCAGTATTAGTGACTGTAGTCGCCACAGGTCCTACTTGGCTAGTTTGTTAGTCGATGAGGATAGTTGTTTGGGTTGTGTTCTTCCGGCAGTTGTTGAGGATTTTGTTGATGTCTTTCCAGAGGAGCTAATAGAGTTACCTCCTCTTCGGGAAGTTGTTTTTGCCATCGACGTCATTCCCGGTACAGAACCCATTTCTATGGCACGATACCGTATGGCACCGGCAGAGCTTGATGAGCTTAAAGCTCAATTGGATGATTCGAAAGCTAAGGGCTTTATTCGTCCTAGTGCTTCACCCTGGGGAGCACCGGTTCTTTTTGCGAGGAAGAAAGATGGGTCCTTGAGACTTTGCATCAATTATCGCAAGCTAAACCACGTCACAATAAAAAATAGGTATCCTTTACCTAGGATTGATGACTTGTTTGATCAGTTGAAGGGAGCCACTTGCTTTTCGAAGACTGATTTGAGGTCAGGTTACTATCAGTTGCGGGTTAAGGATGAGGATGTATCCAAGACTGCTTTCCGCATACGGTATTGCCATTATGAGTTTCTAGGGATGCCATTTAGGTTGACCAATGCTCCAGTAGCTTTTATGGACTTGATAAACCGTGTATTCAGTGACCATCTTGATCACTTTGTTGTGGTCTTCGTTGACGACATTCTTGTATACTCAGCTTTGGTAGAGGAACATGAATATCATTTGAGGACAGTGTTGCAGATCCTTAGAGATAATCAGTTGTACGCCAAGTTCGAGAAATGCAAATTTTGGCTATCGAAAGTGAAGTTCCTTGGACATGTTGTGTCGGGGGGGCGGTGTTGCAATAAATCCGTCAAAGATTGATTCGGTGATGGATTGGGAACCTCCGAAGACAGTGTTTGAGATTCGGAGTTTTCTTGGCCTAGCTGGCTACTACCAGAGACTTGTTCGGGATTTCTCTCGTTTAGCGGCACCTATGACTCGACTTACTCGCAAGGGGGTCAAGTTCATATGGAACGAGGCTTGTGAGTTTGCTTTTCATGAGTTGAAGGTCAGGTTGACATCGGCTCCAGTTTTGATCATTCCTGAACGTGGTTTGGGTTATGTGATCTTTTGTGATGCTTCGAGAGAAGGCTTGGGTTGTGTCTTGATGCAGACAGAGCGGGTAGTTGCTTATGGGTTTTAACAGTTGAAGACTTACGAGTTAAACTTTTCGACACATGATTTAGAGTTGGCAGCAGTTATCTTTGCCCTGAAGGGGTGGAGACACTATTTGTAAGGGGAGAAGTTTGAAGTTTTCTCCGACCACAAGAGTCTCAAGAATCTCTTCTCTCAGAAGGATTTAAACTTGAGACAGCGCAGATGGGTTGAGTTCATGAGGACTATAACTTTGAGTTACAGTATCATCCAGGTAAGGCCAATGTGGTGGCCGATGCATTAAATAGGAAGTCATAGGGGACTTTTGCTAGCATTTCCATTCACAGATGGAAGATGTTAGAAGAACTTACAGATCTTGGTCTACAGTCTTACGAGGATGCTTCATCGGCTATTTTGTTTAGCCTTGTGGCTCAACCGGCTCTTGTTAGCAAAGTTATTGAGGCACAGTTGGAGGATGGGGAGATGAAGGCCATCCATGTTCGGATTTCAGGTGGCGAGAATGTGGGGGGTTAGACCTTACATTCAGACAGTGGTCTTAGGTACAAGGGGATGATGTTTGTTCCTTTGTCTTGTCGTGAAGACGTTCTTCAGGATTTTCACCACTTTCGACTCACAGTTCATCCTGGTGGTACGAAAATGTATCACAATCTGCGGCGACAGTTTTGGTGGCAGGGCATGAAATGGGATGTCTCACAGTTTGTCGCTCGATGCCTTACTTGCCAGCAAGTGAAGGTAGAGCATCAGCGACCGGCAGGATTGTTGCAACCATTACCAGTAGCTGAGTATAAATGGGAGCACATCACTATGGATTTCGTAACAGAACTTCCGAGGTCTCAGGCAGGGAATGATGCTGTTTGGGTCATAGTTGATAGGTTGACTAAGACAGCTCACTTTTTGCCCATGGCAGTGACAGATAATGCAGAGAAATTGAGTGGACTGTATGTGAGGCAGATTGTCAAGCTTCATGGGGTTCCTCGTATCCATTATTTCGGATAGGGATCCGCGGTTCAAATTTCATTTTTGGTAGAGTTTTCAGGAGGCTCTTGATACGGGGCTTCATTTTAGCACGGCATTCCATCCTCAGACTGATGGTCAGTCAGAGCGCACCATTCAGGTATTGGAGGATATGTTAAGGGCTTGTATCTTGGATTTCAGTGGTAGTTGGGAGGACCACTTACCTTTGGTTGAGTTTGCCTACATCAACAGTTACCAGGCCAGTATTGGCATGGCACCATTTGAGGCGTTATATGGCAGGCCTTGCAGATCTCTAGTTTGTTGGACCGAGGTCGGTGATACCATTGCCTTGGGTCCCGACATCATTATTGAGACTATAGGGAAAATCAAGTTGATTTGGCAGCGGTTGGTTATCGCACAGAGCAGACAGCAAAGTTACGCTGACAGGAGGAGACGATCCTTGTCTTTTGAGGTAGGAGACCATGTCTTTCTTAAGATTTCTCCGCCTAAGGGGCTTCTGAGATTTCGACAGATTGACAAGTTGTTTCCTAGGTTCATTGGACCATTTGAGATTTTGGAGCGCGTTGGTGAGGTTGCTTATCGTTTGGCGTTGCCGCCAGACCTGGATAGGGTCCACGACGTCTTTCATGTCTCTATGCTGAGGAAGTACGAATCAGATCCATCACATGTTTTACGTTGGACAGATGTTGTTATTGATGAGGACGTGACCTACGAGGAAGGTCCAGTCCAGATTCTTGATTCACGGGAACAGGTCTTGCGGAAAAGGACCAAGACCATTCCATTGGTTAAGGTCTTATGGAGACACCATGGTATTGAGGAGGCTACTTGGGAGCTCGAATAGGAGGTTCGCTCTTGGTATCCCCACTTGTTCTATCTTTCAGGTATGATTCGATTTCGGGGACGAAATCCTATTTAAGGAGGATAGATTGTAATGACCTGGTCATTTTCCTTCCTTTCTTTTTTCGGAAATTCTTTTTTTTCGTCTTTTCCCTATTTCGTCCTTCAGTCAATTTTTTTTTTTCATTTCTCCTTGTATAACCTCACTTTTTGTGCTTGGATTTGATTCCGGCTTGGCATACATCCATGATATTTCATTTCCATTAGTGTGTTAAATGTACCCATGGGTTAATTGCCCTAAAGTGATCTCAAGAGTACGGTTTTAATCCGGGCAATATCCAAGTATCTACTTTGGTTTGATTTCGCATTTAAATTCCAAGTTGTTAACTTTGTGAATTTGTATCTCATCATGCTACGTTGAAAGTTTTAATGTCCCTTCAATAGCATGGATTGAATTATATCAAATTGCAAACTTTGTAATATGTTAGACTTGTGCATGCTCATTCCCTACGAGTAAACTTGTTTACTCACCCTGAAGTTATTGGGTGTTTTTCAGGTAAAGATGCAATATTATGGGATGCACAACAATCATAGAATTGTTAGACTTCTTGGAGTACTTTTGCTATGTTAGAATTTGCACATGTTAGCATATATTGTTCCATTTTGCTTAGTATGACAAAATATGTATTTGTTGTCTAAACTAGATAATGTACACTTAAGTGTACCTTTTGATGCTCTATGGATGTGTTGTAATGTGGCTAAGAGCCAAACATGTTTCTTTTAGTATTTGTATTCAGTTGGTGCATTAATTTGCCTTAAAAGCATACTTTAGCTAAATTGGAGGTTTAGCATATGAAAATTTTGTAAATAAAGTATATGAGGCCATGAGCCATCATTTTGTGTTCTTTCATCCATATCAAGGTTGTTGGCATGCTCACACATTTGAATCTCCTTGAAAAGAAGTCAGTTTTTAGCTTTTATTTTAAAACCTCAACACTTCAATCTTGTAGCAGACCATTCAGCAGAGTTCTAGTAGCATTTCATGGTGTTTCAGTCGACCGAAACTCTATTTTCGGTCGACCGATGGTTAATGGTTTTGTATTTGAACAGTAAAACTCAATTCCAGTAGCCAAATCTACTGTTCAAGAGTCATTTCGGTCTACCGAAGTAGTAAGCACCTTTTCTTCCTGATTTCAGCTCTCAGCATGTTCATTTCGGTCGTCTAAAACTTCATTTCGGTTGACCGAAATAGCAAGAACCCAAGCATAGCTTCTGTTGAGTTTCAGCACTGAGCTTCCAACTTCAAAGGTGTCATAACTTCTTCATTTCTAATCCAAATAGGGTAATTCTTGAGCCTAAACTCAAGGATTTTGAGTCAGCTTTCCAGTGGTACCAATCCCATCCTCAGATTCGAAACACAATGAGAGATATCTATGTTTTAGTGAGGTAGGGTCAATTTTCGCTTAAATTGGGAGAGGGCATTTTGTGGGATTCTTATCCAAAGTTCTTAGAACCTTTTGGAATATTGTAAAATGATTAGATTAGGTTGTATTCACCTTGTTTGAATTGTTTAGAGTCAATTTTCTCCTTTTGATTGTGAATTGACCATTTTGCCCTCAGTTGATGGATTTAGCCCGTTCAAACTCTAGTTTCCTTTTTTGCTCTCTTTAGCTTCTGTGACCTCATGGAACGTCACATTGGTGTCTTAGAGATGATTTATATCTCAAAGGACTATAGTTTATCTTTCGCTTCCGCATTTTGGATCCATAACGGGTCAATCCTTGGTTCATCACTTACCCACCGGGCTGAAGAAAACCCAGGTCGTTACACGATACGCAGATACATTCTAGATAACTCAACAATATCTACATAGTCCGTAAATATATATATGTATCCACACTACAGGGCTCTTACTGGACTACAGGCCAGTCTCAACCTGACTAGTAGGCATCATGCAAAACGCACCTAGAGTGGGCATGAGTACCTAGACCTAGCAGGGTACACCTTAAACCATCATAACCAGCTATGCATCCCAATGCATATATGCTCCCTAACTGTCGATCCTGAGACTCAAGCTCATATCGAGGTACCATGAATATATATAAAAATTCCATCCAAAACCAATGAAGTACCGCTCAACTGTTCGTTACCAAGATATAACATTTAATTAGGATTTAAATGTTAGAATTAAATCCATATCCTAAATCCAGAATATGTAGGAGTTAGTGTTTTGATCTAATCCAAACCTAATATGCCACCGTCCCATACCAGTGCATATAATTCACAAAATCCATATAATTGACAGAACAGGTAAAGCAGTTCAACAATTAAAATCCAGAATAAGTAAGAATAAGCGTTTTGATCTAATCCGTACTTAATATGCTACCGTCCCATACCGGTGCATATAATCCACAATCAATCCAATAATTGATAAAACAAATAAAACAGTTCATCAATTTAAAATCCAGAATAACATCTATGTAATTGACATAACAGAATTTAATAGTTCATCAATTAAAATCTAGAACAACATCTATGTAATTAACAGAACAGAATTGAATAGTTCATCAATTAAAGTCCAGAACATATCCATGTAATTGACAGAACAGAATTTAATAGTCCATCAATTAAAAATCTAACATAAGCATAAATAAAGTCTGATAAGTATATGAACCTATTATGCATCCAAAACAAGGTTTAAAAATCATGTTCCAGCCATTTAAATTGTTAAAATAAGACTAAGTAATTAAATCATTTATATTCGTTATCAACATGCAAGTTTGCTGTTGAAATTCATGTTGTTCCATTCTTTAGCATATTATTATAAATCATGCTTTCGAGTATTTTTATATGTCCATTATAGTTATTTTAATCATTCACAACATCTTAAACAACTTAGAAATACTCCCAACGGCCAAACAAAACCTAAAAAATTAATTTCAGCAAGTTCCAGCGCGAGAGCAAGCTCCCATACATCGAGAGCTAGCTCTGCTTTCTTGGAGCCAGCTCCCCACAAGTGGAAGCCGGCTCTGTAATGTTGGGAGCCGGCTCTATCCATGAGGGAGCTGGCTCCCTCCTTTAGAGAGCCAGCTCTCTCTCCTTTGAGAGCCGTCTAACCAATTTCGTCATCTTCTTCACCTCCGGCGATGTGCAGGACCCTTTGTAATTCTTTTATTAAGGTTCCTAGATGCCCAATTACGTCCCAACTCATCCAGAACAAAATCATATAAATCAAGTAGGCATAGTTAACAAGAATTAGAACCTAATATACAACGATTTATACAAGAAAATCAGTTTCAATTTATCAACACATAATATAATTTAAGGTCTGAATTCACATGCATACGAGAACAATTTTAAAGTCTGATTAATCCTGGAGACTATCTAGGCATGCACAGACACAGGTCTAGGGGAGAGAGTAAATATAAAACTTGCCTTTGAGATTTCGGATTAAAATCTCAACGTCGTCTTCCTAGGTTTTCTGGCGACTCTAGTTGTTGTCAAAGCCCTCTGCTATACTGTTCTAGCCCACACACAGCCTCCCCTTCTTCCTCCTTGGTATGGTCTTGGATTTTTGCCAAAACCCTAGCCCTGTTCTCTCTCTTTATCTCTCTCTCCTTGCCTTTCTAACAGATACGTGAATAGGGTTTCTAAACCCTACGGCAGACATATAACACACACACACACATATATAAGCTTAGAAAACATAATTCTAATATATGTCGGCACCCTAATCCAACGTGATAACACATATAAATATATAAACCATTTAATTATATAATACATAACATATTACCGAATATCACAATTAATGAAACTATTAATTTTAATTAATAGTTAACATAATTCTTAAATACATATATACTCATTTATATATATACCACCATCCATGGGAAAAATATCCGTACCTATTACTCACCCTATCCAAGTAGTCCATGTGACCCAAGTGAGTGATCCATTACTATCTCCAAATCCATCCGTTTAAAACATAAAAATAAAATAAAACTAAAATACATTTAAGTCGTTCGCAAATCAAATTATAATAAATTCAAATCAATTAAAACACACACAAGCAATTAACCAAAAATCAATTAACAATCAAGTCAATTAAACATAAATATGAAACCATATAAACACATATCCACGTAAACACCCAAAATACAATAATTAAATTCCAATTATATCCTTTTAAAATTAGGGGTATTACAGTAATTTAATCTAAAACTAATTCTAAATTATATTAAATTTTTGGTGTGAACATTAGCTATATTAGTAGCTCGAATTCAACCAAATTTTTAACATGGAATTTAAACCCGAGTTGCAAGCCCAAATTTTAAAACAGAATGATGGGTTAGGCTCGGGTTGAGTAGTTAGGGTTGAAAATAGGGTTGAGTTGGGCTTGGGTTTAGCATTTCATATTGTGGGTTGGGTTCAAGTTATACCTAAAACCCGCCCAACCAGCCCGAGTTGTAGCCCTAGTCAAATCTCACGTAAATATATATTTTGATTATAATTTACACTCGCACATTGAAAACTTCATTTGCATTTCACTCAAACCCTAAATGTCATTTTTAAGCGGTGTCATAGTACTTTTACATGCAAAATGACTACACTACCACCCTCATAGGACCATTATTTTTACTTAATATTATTAAAACCTTTAATACTAAACCCTTTCAATGAAACTCAATACAACATTGAAACCCACCACAAATCAAGACACAAATGTTGCCATATAGTGTATGAAATTACCCAACTACAGTAATTAAAACAATAAATACCAAAAGTCCATTTAGAGATTAATTAGCAAAACATAAAAATAAAAACGGCGAATTGCAAAAACAAATAATAATAATAATACAAAACAAAAAAACAAACCTTTACTATTATCCAGTTACAAACCCTTATGAATATTTTTGGCAAAAAAATCCCCTTCAACTATCCAAAGGGGTGTTTTTAATTGATGTCCATTTAAGTGGTAGTCTGAAAGAATTTTTTGGACGAAATTACCTGTGACGGCCCAAGATTTTTCAACCCGGTGCATGAGTGATGAACCGAAAGATGACCCGATAACGGATTCAAATTGCGGAAGCAAAAGATGAAATGACATCCCTAGGGACACAACATGTCTCTAGGAAACCAAAGAGACCCTTAATGAGATCACGAAACTCAAAGAAAACAATTGCGGAAACAAGATTTCAAAAATGGACAAAAAGGAACCCAAGGGTAAAATGGTCATTTCCATCATAAAAGTGAGTACTACCGAGCACACCTTTGGAAAGACAACAAAAAATTAATGAATTTAGACTCAAGAATCACTTGATTCGGAGTCCGGACGGCAAAGATATCAAGTCTTGAAGTCGAAGGAAGAAAAATCCTATCCCGGTTCGAGTCAAAAACTGACACCCCTCCACTAAAACTTAAATAACTTGAGCTACCAAAGTAATCTGAAACTCTAATTGGTACCATTGGAAAGCTTATTTCGATGCGGTCAGTTTAGACTCAAGAACGGACCAATTCGGAGTTAAAACGAGGAAGATATGACAATTTAAAGTCGGAGGTGCAGTGTTGAACCAAGGCACACAAACACATACCTATGAACAGTACTTCGAGCGCTCAAACAGTACACGCCCAAGGGCCAAAACTTTCTGCCCTAACTTCTAGCGCTCCCCTTTAGAGCGCTCGAACTGCTGTAGGCTGCACCAGAAATGTAACCTTGAAATGCAATTTTGAGGACTTTCTGGGCCTTTTTTGGAAAAAAGTTGTGAAGTAACCCCCCTTAAAATCATGTTTTCAGGTCAACCATGTCAAGACTAACATTTATTTTTTAAGTGAAATAACAAAAATTCCCTTGAGGTCTGATTTAGCAAAAATATGTAAATGAATGCTACTCTAAGTGTTCATTTCATCAAGAATGGTGTTGTGTGCCAAAGTGAGCATGCACACATATGTAAAATGAGTAAATACACATGTTCCAATAGCCCATGGTCACATAGCATGTCATATACAAAATACGACCTGTCAAACCTCGAATTCTCATAATTTCATAAGACAAACTATGGGATTAAACTAGCATACATGTGATATAAATGTACAAGGCACTTGGCCTCATGTTATGCATACAAAATAGACTTCTTCAAGTGTTCTTAGATATACATTACACATCAAGGAAGCCATCTTAGCTTTTACAATACCATACATCCATGGTATACAAAATTTAACATCCAAAAGGAAGGCATGCTAAACAAGTGCATGTCAATATATAAAAATGCTTCAAATAACTCAAAATCTTCTAAGGATGATGAGCATCCAAGAACATGGTCTCTTTACCTGAAAAACAACCCAAACCACTAGGGTGAGTAATTAAGTTACTCGTAGGAGAAGCATATGTGTATATCCTAAAGTTTCAATATCATTGCAAGATCAATATAGACGAATACAAGGGAGCATTCCACTTAACGTCTATGTTCAAGGTGTTCTAAGGGATCATCTTAAGCTAACTTAAATGTTTCTTAGCAACACAATATCAAAATGGATGTACTTAACAACATCAAATCGCATATAACAAAATTTATAAGTTACAAATAACATTGATTGTCAACTTGGAAATGAACACGAAATAAATAAAAAAATGGAATCCTTGGACACCTAAGCTCGGAATTCTGCCGAGACCTCAACGGTTATTCTGGGCATTAACCCGCAAGGAAGACCACCCTAAGTGCGCACTATCTCAATTGGGGAGAACTCATACCTCCCGCACTGGAGCCAAACTCTAGCCATGTTACTAGTAACCATGTCGCAAGAGAATCCAAAATATTTATCAAGTTCAAAACTTATATATATAAATAATAAGGTATATCAACCACCTTACAAGCACAAGAACTTCGAAACCACACAACCATGTCTTGGGGTTCCAAGTCTAAAATGGCATGATAGATGACAAGTTCTTAACATGATATAATGCACAAAACAATATCATTAACTTATCAATTTAAGCATGCCTCAACAATAAGCCATATATACTAAATGTTTGCATTTTAGCAAATAGCTTCTAAAACAATCATGATTATCAATAGTAATCTACTAGAATGTAGGATTACCATCACAATAGCATAGTAACTTAAATCATTAAGAATTCTATACAACTTCAACAATCCTACTCAATATATATACACAACATACATGCTTAATCAATGAAATCCTAAGTCAATCATAAGGATTTCCTATAGTATGCAATACTATAATTCTAAAAGCATGTATACAATATATATTAAACCCCAAAGGATTTCAAAACACTTAGAAAATAAACATACTACCACCCCTACCTCAATAGAGAATTGTATCTCTATAATCCAAGCTACCAAGCACAAAATGGAAAACAAGTTTAGGGTTCTTGAAGAAGAGAATGAGAGGAAACTTTTCTCTCCAAAGGTTTTTAATCTAAGGTGTATGGAAGTGAGCCAAATTGAAGGGGTAAGCTATGAACTAAGCTTTCCTCCAATGGTGGATTTGTTAGGGTTCATGTGAGATAATGAAATGAAGAAAGTAAAGTGTAAAAATGGTGAGTGGAAATGCTAGAGATTCTCCACTCACTATGTGCTCTTGCACTACCTCTCACACATACAAAATGCAAGACTACATCATGGCCTTACACTTGTCACTAATCCAATGCCTCTTCCAAGACTCAATCCTAAGCTTACACTTGTCAACAATCCAATGCCTCTTCCAAGACTTAATCCTAAACTTCCACTTGTCAACAATCAATGGTTACATGTGCACCAATCTAAGGCTAACACATAGACGAATCTCCAACCACCAAATGTTAAGAAGTCATGGTGCCAAGTCTCTTCACCTAAATGCCAACAAATGGCTCCATGAGAGTGTGACACTTGTCACACTTTCCAAAAATTGTAAAATGATCCTTTTTCAAAATATCTTCTAAAATAAATTACAAAAGGTCCCTCAAACGAAAAATAATAATTTTGCATAATTACACTAAAATCTCAAAAGTTATGAATAATTACACTAAAGTAAGCATTCATGCCCTTTATGAAAAATAAAAGCAACTAGCATGCTTTTCAACAAAAGTGAAAATACCAATGTCATGGAAATCAAGTATCATGAATGCATGCAAAACCGGAATCAAATCCGAACACCTGAAGTGAGGTTAAGCGAGGAAAAACGATAAACGAGTAAAAGATGAAATAAGAAAGAAAAGAAAAAAAAAATGGGAAAAAGAAAATCATTGAAAATGGAAAAGGAGGTAAAAGACTGGGTCATTACATTACCCCTTAACAGATTATTCTTTAGACAATTTATTTATTTTTTCTCTCTTCTATCTCCGCGTTAAGTAAGCCTTCTCATTCTTTCATACACAAAGCTAGCAGATCGAAAAACCCAGTTGTTGAAAATTTATCTTTCAACACTACTTGGACAACATGATATAGCACATGTAAACAGTAGTTGAGGCCCCAAGAATACTAAACTATATTGACTTAATCTATGACTTATTTTTATTTATTTACTTTTATATTGGGGTTTTTTTTTATCATGATTTCATCCATGTAATTAAACAAATCATTTGCATGTAAAAAGTGTTATGTTTCCTTTGGTTTCTTACCATCTTAATAATAAGGATTTAAATATATATATAAATATATATATATATATATAGGTCGTAATAATAAGAGTGAGTAAACTTCTCAGATATTACCCCTTGTACTTCATCCACATGTATGTAATTTTTTAGTAGTAGGTAATGGAATCAAAACAATAGATGAGATGATAAATGCATTTCTCTCAAACTAAATGACTTAAATGTCCTTCATAATTAGATTCTTGTGAATTAGATAGAGGGCAATGATGTCCTTTCACATTAAAAATGGTTATATTTTTAGGTCTTTAACTTGAGTACATCAACTACAACAATTTTCTCTCAAAAAGTTAGTTTAAGATATTTCGTGTTCTCAAAGTAAGTAAAAGAAATTTAAAAAAATTCATATTTGAAAAAGAAATTATGTTGTGTTTTACTTGCCAATTTGTAACAACCCAAATCTAGGGATCCGAATCGCTAACCTTACCCGAACCCGAGAACACACAGGGATACAATGGCCATTACATATTAATTTAATTATTTAAAATCCATTAAGGGTAAAATCGTTATTTACTAAAGTCGTCGGGGACTTCATGGTCGTCCCATGTCATTCTAATGCTCCAATGGTTCATAAGGGCATAATAGTTATTTTACGTGGTCGAATAATAATATAGAACCCAGAAGGGTAAAATGGACCTCTGTCGTGGTCAAAAAGTGGTTTAAAACCCCGTAGGGGCAAAACGGTCATTACAATTCAAAATATAACATTCATACCCTTTAGGGGTAATTCTGTCATTTTCTAGGGTCATTCTGTACTTTGGTTAAAATTTGGAGTCAAATGTGTAAGTATACAAAAGTCTGAGGTCAAACAACAATTTTTAAACCATCTATGCGTGTGATACCCTCTAATTTCAGAGACAGAGATTGATCAATTCCATACTAAAAAACTAGGGGATATCAAAACAATTAATATTTAACAAGTACGGATTACAAAATAAAATTAAAAAGAATAAATAATACACTGATGGAAAATATATTAAATAATAATTCTATTATTAATAATCGTCCAAAGAGTACAACTCGAGAATCCCATAATTTAAGGACCCCTAAAAACCATAATCCAATAATCCAGTTATCTATAAATAACATAAAGCTAACATCTAATAATGGATAAATATCCTACTTCGAAAAAAAATAGAAAGAGTAGATAAGTCCTCAAGCTATGTCGGATTGTCAACCTTGAGACTTGAACCTCTAAAAACCGGAAAAATATAAACAGCGGTGGTTCAAAACCCACGGGCAGGCTCCTTCTACTAAGCCTCTAAAAACCAATAAATAAAACATCTCTAACCAAAACCAATCCTAATAAATGTTTATCATTTAATAGAAAGTGATACTTACAATATACAACATCAAACATAATGAATAAATAAATTCCCCAAGCCCCAAATCATAAATAACAATATAAATACACACATACGTGTACACACACATATATATAATGGACAAACTAACATCTTTTAAAAGTTTATATTCTAAGCCTTAATTTAATTAAAATTGCTTATGAACCATAATAAATCAATCACTCTTATAATGAAATATATTTCTCCTAATTATAATTGATTATCATTGGCAACTCTATCATGCCTCCAATAGTATGTTTATGTCCATACAATTCAAATAGTAATTTATCTATGCATTGGTAACTTATCCATGCCTCCACTAGTATGATTTTGTCTATATTATAAAATAGTAAATTCTTCATGCTATTAATGTGTGTATTTTGTTAACACAATTAAATGGCAATCTGTTTATGCCATAACAACTCATCCATGTCTCCGAATAAGCTACCTTCAACATGTAATACAACATCCATACAATAAATAACACATATTTTATGTGTGCATGCATAAAACTTTACTTTCATATTTTACATGCCAGCGTATCAAATTCATCATTGCCATATATATCCATGATACATTATACAGTTACAATCATAGGTCTGTTTATAGATCATAAATACCAACAAACGTCATTCCATTCAACAATTAGGCTTATGTATTAAATTACACAATTTAATAATATAATAGATTAATTTAAAACTTATTAATTAATATTAATATTTTCCACCAATTATCATAACACCATGTTCTATGCCCTATAAAAATATAATGACCCGGTCATTTTCCTTCCATTCCTTTTTCCTAAAATTTTAGGAATAAATTTTTTCGGTTTAATTTTCTTTTCTGAGTTCTGTTTCTCGTTACTAAGTGTCGTCTCAAGTGCTAGGAAATGGTTTCTGAGACTCTTTTGTTCGGACTGACAACTTGCTTTAAGGACCGAGTCATTCCACATTTTCAACACTATTCATCTTTCGTCTTATCTCGTTTGTCAAATTGTTGGCACAACCTCACTTCTCGTGTTCGGATTTGATTTCAGTTTTGCATGCATCCATGATATTTAAATTCCATGCCATGTGTATTTTTACTTTCCTAAAAATGCATGCCATTTGTGCACTTTTCTTCCTTAGGGGTGTGGATGCACACTTTCCATGGAATTCTTATTTCTTTTTGGGTCACTTGTGTAATTACTGAAAGTAATTATTTTTCGTCTTAGGGACCATTTTGCAATTTCTGGAAAGTGTGACAAGTGTCACACTCTCATTGGCCCACTTATTGACATTTGTGTGGGGACACTTTGATGCCTTGGATCATGACATGTGGAGGGTGGAGATTGAACCACTTGTTGGCCTAGGATTGGTGCACTTGTTGGCTTAGATGGTTGACAAGTGTAGGCTTGAGATTAAGCCTAGGAAGGAGCCTTAGATTTGTGACAAGTGTAGACTCACAAATTAGTCTTGTAATTATTTTTTCGGATTATGGTTTTAAAGAAGGGTTTTTGTGCAATTGACCAAGACTTGTGTGCGTGAACCACGGTGTAAAATCACATAGTGAGTGGAGGATTTCTAATTCCACCACTCACACTTCATCTCATTGTTTCATTTTCTTCCTCACCAAAAACCCTAGCCACCATTAGAGGATCTTGATGCTTAAGCCTTGACCTTGATTTTTTAGGCCTTTCCACTCACCTTAGACCATGAAGCTTGGAGCACTTTTTGTTCCCCTCACACTTCTCTTCATAACCCTTGAAGGGTTTGCCATTTTAACCTTTTTTGCCTTGGATTCTAGATAGACTCTTCTCTAGTGAGGTAGGGGGTGTTATAATTTATTTTTCAAGTGATTTTACTTGCTTCTGTATGAAATAAAAGTTGTATACATGTTTTATATCAATTTATGAAATCAATGATGAATCATAGTTTGCATACAACTCACTTTAGACTTGATATGTGGCATGGTCTTAACTTGATCTTTGTTATATAATTATTTGGAACCATTTGAATGAGTTTTCAAATCTAGAGATTTAATGAATTTAATTTGATTTAAATTCTAGTTAATTGTACCTTACTTATTTTCCATTTTTGACTTGATATATGGCATGGCCATGACTTAATCCTTGACATATATTTATCTGGGGTCATTTGAACAACCTTTGAAATCTAGAGATTTAATTGATTTAAATTAATTAAATTTCACATGATTATATCTTGCTCACTATGTGAAATTGATGTGATATTTGCAATCACCATGGAATGGACATTCACATATATTAATTTGAGAATTTTTGGAAAACTTTGATTTCTAGAGAAATTAATTAATTAGGTTAATTAATTTCTACTTAGTGTTCTAATGATTTGGACATCTATTTCATGGGGCTTTTGCCTATTTAGCATGTATCATGACTTGTTGCAACTTAACTTCATTAATGTAGTTAATGAACTTGCATCCTTGCATTGGAATGATTTAATTATTCGAGTGTTGTTAACAAATGATTGAATCATTAATCTTATACTAGTTGTATACTTACATCAATGGATTCCACGTGCTATATATATCTATATATATCTTGGTTGTAGTCTATGTAGATGCATACCACGATTTCTTGACATTTCACATGCTATCATAGTTGAGAATCTAAGGCATGACTTGTGTGTTCCAAAATCTTGGTTTTGCATAGAATGTGGTTTAATGCATTACTTGTATCTTGACACACTCTTGGTTGCACAACTTGTTGATTTTGGAACTTGGGATATCAATCAAGAATTGACATGGCTAGGACTTGGTTCTAGTACGGGGGATTGTCCCTCTAAACTATAGTGTGCACTAGGGGAAAGGTACCCATGGGTTAGTAGCCCTAAAGTGATCTCAAGAGTACGGTTTTAATCCGAGCGATATCCGAGTTTCCACATTGGTTGATTTCACTCTTTAAATTTCAAGTTTCTATTACTTGAAGATTTAAACCTTGTCGTGTATGTGAAATGCTCCAATCTTGTTTCATTGCATAGATTTTATGCTTCATCTGTGATTTCGTTCCTTAGATTTCAAGTGCTATTCTTTGAAGATCTATGACTCTTTTCGTGTTGCATAGAATGTTCCATCCTTATTTAATTGCATAAATGTTATGCCTTGCTCTTGATTTCATGTATAACTCTTATTGTGTTAATTGGAATGTTCCAATCTTGTTCATTTGCATAGATAGTATACCCTATTCTTGATTTCACATGTAATTCTTTTCGTATTATATGAATTGTTCATACCTTGTCTAATTGCATAGATATTTTGCATTATCCTGAATTTCATGTATTCTTCTTATCGTGTTAATTGGATGTTCCAAATCATGTTAATTGCATTGATAATGTGATCTATGTTAATTTATAAACTTGTCGTGTTCTTTGGATTATCCCAACCTTGTTAAATGTCATAGACATCATGACTCATGTTGCTTCATGTTAATATGACTTAGGAGTGATCCTATATAAACAACTTGACTTAGATTCTAGGTGGCATGGACCACAGGTAATAGTTTATACTATCAAGCATAATCTTGGAACTCTCAGATTTCAAGTGTTATCTCTTGAAGATCTAAGAATCGTGTCGTGATTGTATGGAGTATTTCCTACCTTACTTAATTGCATAGACATTATGCCTGCTTCATGTATTTAGATCTCATTTGACACACTTGAAACCGTGCACTTGTTTCTTGTATTTAGAACTCCATTTAGTATACTCGTGTCTTGTATACTTGCCTTATGTGTTTCTGATTCCGTTTAGTATACCTGTGTTTTGTATACTTATCTCGCATGTTTTTATCTTCGTGTAGTTCACTTGTAACCGGTATGCATGTATGTCATGTATCTCCTTTTAATTGCGTGAGTAGCTTAGGATGATCCCTGAGTCTCACTTTGACATAGACATTAGGTAGTATGATCCCTTTTGAACTTTATTATGTTAGTCTAAAAATCTGAAAGAAATCGAGTCGATGCATGCTCATTCTCTACGAGTAAACTTGTTTACTCACCCCGAAGTTACTGGGGGACTGTTTCAGGTATGAAGACTTGGTGCGTGATGTTCATCATTGCTTGGATGGTAGTTGACTTGAAGGCTTTAATTTTTGTAAAGGTGGCTTGAAATGCCACTTGTAGCCTCAGTTGTCAAAATGTGTATATTTGATTTCATTTATGTAATGTGTACATAAGTACACTCTTTACAATGTATTTGACATGTATGAGATGAGGCCAGAGGCCAATGACATGTATTTTGTATCCTATATAATTTATGACTTCATGAAATATTATGAAATTATTGAAAAATGTTAAGTTATTGTATCCCTATGTTTGCATCGAGTGTGGGAATTCTATTTTGATTCTTCCGTAGGATCTCATTAGTCATGTATGAAGTGTGGCCAAGGGCCAAATGGTAATTTAAAACCATTTGTTGATTTTTAGTTTTCAAATTTTCCATTTCAAGTTCATTTTTGCCTTTTTGACCGTTGGGGGGTCGGATTTTGACTCGGCCATTTTCGGGAGCTGTGGACCATTCTCGCACTCTCGAAATCACTATTTACGTTTGCGTGCATGATCGTTTTCATGAAAAACCCTTTCGTTTGCGTTTTGAGCCCCCTACGGACTCATTTCACCTTTTTATTGAAAAATCTTGCTTAAGGGCAATTTGGGGATTTTCTTTAGGAAATAAATTCTGTTTTCAACTCTGTCACACAGAAAATGTGATTTTAGGGAGAGTTTCTTCTTCGTGTTTCTCCGAAAAATGTCATCTTGACCATGAAAACTGTGTTATAAACTTATTTTTCTGCTAAAAACACTATTTCTGCATTTTTTGAGGTTCCAGACCAGCCCACTGCCTCATTTGGTGTGCCCCCATAGTTTTTTGGTGGGCTCCCATGAGAATCTGCCATGTTTGGTGGGCCCCCGCAAGTTTTTGGCGGCCCTCGCGGAAATAGTTCTTGCTTCAGACATTTTTCTTCAAAGAGCCATAACTTACTCATTTTAACTCCGAATTGGTCCGTTCTTGAGTCTAAATTGACCACGTCAAAATAAGCTTTCCAATAATACCAATTAGAGCTTTAGATTCCATTTTTAGCTCAAGATATTCAAGTTTTAGTAAGGTAGTGTTAGTTTTTGGTTCGAACCGGGATAGGGTTTCCCTTCCTTCGACTTCGGGACTTGATATCTTTGCCATCCAGACACTGAATCATGCGATTCCAGAGTCCATCTTTGTTAATTTTTTATTGTCTATCCAATGGTGTACACGGGGGTATTCAATTCAGTTTGGAATTACCATTTTACCCTTTTAACCTTACGTACTCGTTTTTCTTCGTCTTACCGTTTCTCCTTCGTCTGGATTCTGAATCATGTGATTCTTGAGTCCATCTTGATTAGTTTTTTATTGTATTTCCAGCGGTGTACTCGGTGGCACCCGAATCTTTATTCTCATAAATGACTATTTTGCCCCTAGGGGCTTAATTGTTATCTTTCCGATCTCTTGCTTCGCACTTATCCCTTTGGGTTCCGTGACCTCATGGAAGGTTATCTTAGGGTCTTAGAGGTGTGTTGTGCATCTTGGATCCAGTTCAGGTCATCACAGGGCACTGGGTTGAAAAAAATCCAGGGTCATTCCAAGTGGTATCAGAGCGTCCGGGTTCGAATACCTTGGACGATGGGTTTTGGGTGCATATCATACTCACATTGTTTTCCTTTGATATGTCATTATATCTTGATAACATGTCTTGTTTGATAACATGTTCACATGCTCAGGTGTTTTGAGACAACTATTATTTGTTAAGCATGCTTTATATGTATATATATGCTTCGTGATAGCATGGTCTGTGTTACTATCATTTCCTGGTGTGATATCATGTCTGCATGCTTATGTTAGTATGACCGTATGCGACGTATGTCGGCATACCTTACGTTTTTCATTCACCTGTATCGTCATACCTTATACATACGTGCTTCTTGATAACATGTTTTGATTTGATGACATGTCTGTTTACTTATGTGGCAACTTGTTTAGAAGCTTATCTTGACTATCTTAGCATGTGATATATGCTCGTTTGCCTTAGCACATAGTGTGTACTTGTTATCTTAGCATATAGTATATGCTCATCTGTCTATGTAAATTGCATATGCTTGTTCATCTTGACATGATTATGTGCAGCATATTGTTATACTTTACGTTCTTCTCCTGTATACACTAACATGTTTTATGTGATCTTACTGTTTATGTGAGTAGATAGTCCATTACTATTTTGCATGCTAACTGTTTCCTTTCATGTCTGGTTTTGGCATTTTCACTTAGGGTCTGTCGTATCCCTTGGATGCGTTCTTGTTTTATGGGTTTCTTCCTTGGATAGTAGAAATTCATTCCATAATGACCCATGTAGGGAACCTTCTTGTCTGTTTTGTCGGTTGATGCGAGTAAGGCTCGTGTGAGCGTAGAGGACTGCGATTCATTTCCTTTTCCTTGTCTAGTGGAGCGAGACGCGGGCTAGGGAGGCACCATTTCATTCTTTTCCTTCATGGCTTCTAGATCTAAGGCCTTAAGCGTAATGGTGACTATGACATTGTTGTCAGAGTTTTGGGATTAGCGACCCCAGCTCTAGCAAAATGCCTGGTTCCCGTAGTGCTTTTGGTAATAATCATTTTCAACATTGATGTCATCCATATCAATAGATTTTTTAGAGTTGACCTGGTTCAGGGTATGTTATGAACTAGTGCCTTATACTGTCATGCTACCATACCAAGTTGTGTGTTGTGGGCGGGCGCTAGTCTAGTAAATTGTATTTTACTTGTATTCCATTTTAGACTTGAGATATGGTATGACCATGATTTGGTGCTTAATATATATTAAATTGGGATCATTTGAATAACTTTTGAAATCTAGAGGTTTGATTAATTTAAATTAATTAAATTCTATATGATGCTATCTTGCTCATTTGACACTTTTGATTTGATATATGTAATGAGCATGCTATGTTGTTTAACATATATTAATTTGAGGTTATTCGAATTTGATTTGAAATCTAGAGAATTTGATTATCTTGTTTAATTAAATTTTATCTAATGGCTCCATTGATCTATTGGTATTTTAGAAGTTGTTTCTATATTCAAATCATGGACTTGAACTTGTTATGTATTCACTTTGTTGTGTTTTGAGTATTAGACAACTTTATTGTTATATTTATATTCATGAGAACATGTTTTCTTTATGGAATATACTGATGCCATATGTAATGAATTGCACACCTTGTAATTGACATTATATATGCCATTTTAGAGTTAAAACTCTAAGGCATGGATTGTGTGGTTTCAACCTACTTGTGCATGGAAGGTGGTTTTCGTGCATTATATAAATTACGTATAAGTTGTGAAATTATTTGATTATTTTGGAGTCTTGGGATATTGTTACAAGTGACATGGCTAGAGTTTGGCTCTAATGCGGGAGGTATGAGTTCTTCCCAATTGAGATATTGCGCACTAGGGTGGTCTTCCCAGCGGGTTAATGCCCAGAATAACCATTTTGTTCTCGGCGGAAATCCGAGACGTGATGTCCAAGTCTTTTACTATTTGTTTTCGCATTCAATTCCAAGTTAACAATCATGTTTATATTATAACTTGTGGTTTTGATTATTGACGATTTTGATGTTGTTAAGTACATCCATGTTTATGATTTTAATGAATCATTTTGATGTTGTTCAGTACATCCATGTTTATGATTTTAATGAATCATTTTGAAGTTATTAAGTACATCCATGTTTATGATTTTAGTGAATCATGTTGATGTTTTTAAGTACATCTATGTTTTATGATTTTAGTGAATCATTTTGATGTTGTTAAGTACATCCATGTTTATGATTTTAGTGAATAATGTTGATGTTGTTAAGTACATCTATGTTTTATGATTTTTGTGAATCATTTTGATGTTGTTAAGTGCATTTATGTTTTACGATTTTAGTGAATCATTATGAACTTTGATGTTATTAAGTACATTATGCCTTATATGTTCAAATGTGGTTTAGGAATGATCCTATAGATTCATGTAGAACATAGACGTTAGGTGGCATGACCCACTTTGGTTATTCTAGCATTGTAGATTTCAAGTTGATAACCTTGAGAATCTATATCTTGTTGCTTTGTATAGCATGTTCTTGTGTTGTTTGGAATTGCACGAATGATGTGATTTGTGCTAGAAATGATCTTAGGTAGCTTAGGATGCTCCCTGGGTCACATTTTGACATAGACGTTAGGTGGCATGAGCCCCTTTAACATGTTTCACCTTAAGGTGATAAAATTGTAAAAAGTTAGGTCGATGTATGCTTATCTCCTACGAGTAACTTTATGTTACTCACCCACATTGTGGGGACATTTTTCAGGTACAGGAATTAAAGTTAAGACTCTCATTATGCTTGGATGGTTTGTGGACTTAAAGGTTTCCATCTTTGTGAAGGTTGGCTTGGAATGCCATTTGTAACCTTATTTATCAAAATGTGTATATTTGATTCCATTTATGTAGTATGTATATGAGTGCACTCCTTACAATGTATTTGACATGTATGAGATGAGGCCGGAGGCCAACGACATGTAATTTGTATCCTATGTAATTTTTGACTTCATGGAATATTATGAAAATATTGAGTTTTTGCTTCACCATGTTTGCATTGGGTGTGGGAATTCCATTTTCATTCTTTCATAGGGTCTTATTAATTATGCGTGAAGTGTGGCAAAGGGCCAAACAATCATTTGAAGTCATTTGTTGATTTTGGTTTTCAAAGTTTCCATTTTAAGTTCATTTTCATCTTTTTGGCCGTCGGGGGGTCGGATTTTGACTCGGCCATTTTCGGAAGCCGCGGACCATTCTCGCGCGCTTAAAATCACTATTTACGTTTGTGTGAATGATTGTTTCCATGAAAACCCCTTTCGTTTGTGTTTTGAACCTCCTATGGACTCATTTAACTTTTTTGTTGAAAAATCTTGCTTAAGGGCATTTTAGGAATTTCCTTTGGGAAATAAATTCTATTCTTGACTCTGTCACATAGAAAATGTGATTTTAGGGGGAGTTTCTTCACAACATTTTTCTGAAAAATGTCATCTTCACCTCGAAAACCGTGTCGCAAACTCATTTTTCTGCTAAAACACTATTTTTGCTGCATTTTGGGTGTTCTGTTTAAGTTGAACCGGTTAAAGAATAGTTGAACCGGTTCAAGGTGTCATTTTGGTTCAGCTTGGGCATACTGCCAATGTTGAACCGGTTCAGGTCTTCCAGAGTTTTTAGTTTTGAACTTCCAAATTCAAACTGATGTAACTTCTTCGTTTTAACTCCAAATTGGTCCGTTCTTGAGTCTAAACTGACTGTGTCGAAATAAGCTTTCCAATGGTATGAATTTTAGTTTAAGATTCTTTTCCTAGCTTATGATATCCTCATTTTAGTGAGAGGGTGTCGGATTTGGTTCGAACCGAGATAGGGTTCTTCTGGGATTTCATTTCCTTTGGCCTTGAGACTTCATGTGAAGTTACCAAATGATGTTTTTGGATTTTTTTGATCTCATTTGACTTGTTGGGATTCAAATTCCTTCCTCTTAGGATAAAATGACCATTTTACCCTTGGTCCTTCTTTTGGTAGGGTTTTGATACCCTTGTCTTCATTTTGCTTCCACTGAGTCTCGAAATTTCTTGAAGGGCCCTTCTTGTGTCTTAAGGATGATGTACATCTCTAAGGACTTGGTTTCGTTTTGCTTCCGTATTTTGGATCCGCTTCGGGTCATCATAGGACACACTGGTTAAAAAATCCAAGATCGTCACAGGTGGTATCAGAGCTCCTAGGTTTAAATACCTTGGACGATGGGTTTTGGGTGCATATCATGCTAATATTGCCATACTCTATGTGTTTATATGTTTCATGATAACATGTTTATGTGCTTATGTGCAATATGTGGTATGCTAATTATATAGCTTGCTTGGATTCCATTATAAAGAGCATGACATATGATGTATGCTAGATTAGATTTGTATATGCATAACTGTGTTGCATATTCGGCATGACACGGGATTGATCATTGAGTCATGAGTTGAGGTTGATGGTGATTGAAGTCACAGTCTCGTGGTAGTATAGGTTGTTGTCGACCTAGCATTGGTTTTGAGGTAGGTGGATGGTCACCTTTTGTTTGGGCTATTGCGAGGTGAGTCATTTGGCGTTGCCGTAGTGCAGGATTTTTTAGTTTTGGGCCATGATGAGGTTATGGACCTCTTAGGATCCTTGGTTGTTCAGGATGGTTCCTCTGAGATTACAATTTTCGTGGGCGGGTACGTTTATGGGCGGGTGCTTGGCACTGACATGCTACCGTGCTGGCTAGCTACGAGTGCAATTCGGATGTAATCAACGTTGGTTTTTGTTCCGATAGGCGTTGTCCTTTTGGGTTGGCAATGATGTGAGTTTTGTTTTGTGCATCTGGTGTTGAGACGGTGATTTATGGTCGTTTTGGGGACGATTTTGAAGATTGATTTGATTATTCTATTGTATGGCTAGAGTAGCCATTTCATTTGAGTTCTCTTTGTGTGATGACGCTTTTGGGATCAAGTCGATTGATTGATGTTTCGGGTTAGTGAGAGTATTGCATTGTTAGTGTCACTCGTAGTGTCACCCTTAGATTCGGAGTTGGATTGTTGGAGTCTTACCATTGTGGTAAAGGCTCACGTTGGTTTTGAGACAGGTTGTTGTCGCATTGGTTTTTGGAGACAGTTATGGCTAGGATTGGTCTTTCCTTTTATCTAGACACTCTAGGACATGATGTCCGTAGGGTTCATTGTTGCATCTTTTTTTTTTTTTTTTTTTTTTATCTTCGACAGTTTCGTTTACTACCATGTTAGTAGTATGATTAATGATATTGTGATGTATGAGTAGGTGGAAGTGTGTCCACATTGCCTTCTTGTTGTGTGGCATTAGTATGCCTTCTCTATATGCTTAGGGATGCCATGTTGTTACCGTGTTTTAATGACATGCTTTTGTGCTTACGTGGAGAAGTGCTACATGTACCCTTGATTTTATCTATGTGAGTAGATTTACCTTTTTGGTAGTTGTATTTCCTTGTTATTTGCATGACTTTCATGTTTCGTTTTCCCTTTTTGCTCCATTTTCCTATGTGTCGTGTTGACATTTGTGAGAGAATAGGGTTCATTTTCTTTTCTTGGTTCACGTAAGGGACTTCACAAGGAGCGGGTCTCTTCTCTTCGTTACATTGTGTACAGCTTTGGGGTTGGCCGGTCCATGAGGATCACCATTGTTGTTTTGAGTCCTTGGTGAGGATTTGGTTGATTTTGGTCGACTTACTTCTATGGAGGGGGTGAAGTCTTTAACCTTGTTGTCTTTCGTTTCAGAGATAGATTTGTGGTGTTGTTCTTCTTAGGATTGGTGGTTTCCTTTCTTTCGTGTCTTCCCTTGGGGAGTTTATGCTGTGGTTGTTGACGGAGTTGTGGTGCTCAGAGTGAGTTGTTTGGTGTGAGATCATTTTTGGGGACTTGTATCCATTTGATTGAGGATTTGGTTGACTTGTTGTGTGAGTTTGAGGATGTTTCGGGATGTCTTTTGGAGACTTGTTTCTGTTTTGACGACCTTGATGTGGTTGACTCTTAGGAGGAGTTTTAAAGGATCGTTGTTGGATCTGGCTTGTTTGTGGAGTATTCTCATCCTAGTTATGACTAGGCATAGTTTTGAGGAATCGTAGTTCCAGTGGTTGTTTATGGATCGATAGAAATTGAGGAATTTTGATTTAGCTTGGTGATGCCAAACACGGTTTCGAGAGATTCATTTTGTGACCTTAGTTGTTAGGATTTTGATGTGTGTGCCACTTGGTGGACTTGTATTTTGAGGATTTAGTTATCCATGATAGGGATGTGGATCTGATGTTTGATCATGGTGATTGGTCTTATAATTGATCTGTTTAAGGGAGATATGTGGAACTTTCGATGAAATGTCTTGTAGTAAGGTTCGTTTTGAATTCTGGAGGTTTCGATTTGCTTTTCAGGCTTTGGATTCTTGATTGATGTTATTGGCAGTAGTATTTTGAGACATTAGAGATGTTGTTTTTGTTGTATTGAGGATTTAAGGCCTCAAGCGTAACGGTACCTATGGCATTGTTGTCAGAGTTTCAGGATTGGCCAGGATGGTCCGGCCGGACATCTTTGGACTATATCTCAACTCTCACAAAATGTTGGTATCCGTAGTGCTTTTGGTAATGATCATTTTTGTCATTGGTATCAAGAGATTTCATGGGTAGACCTAGTGGGGGGCAGGTTATGAACTAGTGCCTTATACTGTCATGCTACCGTACAAAGTTGTATGTTGTGGGCGAGTGCTAGTTGTCGTCGATGCTACCTTATTGACGAGTAAGTGTGGGCGGGCATTAGGTACTGTCATTGCTACCACACATTTGAGTACGTCGTGGGCGGGTTCTGGTCGCTATTTGTACTGCCATGTCATCTTTGTTCAGTACCCTGATTTGATACGTAATTATTTTGGAGTTCTTTTGGTGGTTGTTTTTGGATCGGTATGATGGTTCATCAGGATGAATGCTTAGAGTTGTTGTCTTCTGTTCCCTTTTCTAACCTTGGGTTCTGTATGTGACCTTTGACTTGTCGTGTGGCCATGTAGTCACTTTTCCTTTGAGAGGTTGTCTTGTCATGAGCATGTGGGTGCAAATGACACTGGGTTGTGGGGTTCCTTTCAGCTTTGAGGTCGCTGGTGTAATATGTTGTGTGGGATACTCAGAGATGTACTATGTAGTTTTCCTGGTTTTGCCTTTTGTTGGTTGGGGCTAGATTTCGAGGACGAAATCCCTTTAAGGTGGGATGGTTGTAATGACCCGGTCATTTTCATTCCTTTCCTTTTCTCAGATTTTCACGGATATTTTTTTTTCCCGTTAATCTTTTCCTTTCTGAGTTCGGTTTCTCACCACTTAATGTCATCTTGAGTGCTCGGGGATGGTTTCCGAAACTCTTTTCCTTGGATTGACGACTTCCTTTGAGGACCGAGTCATTTTCACATTTTCACTTTTGTGACACTATTCACTTTTCGTCTTTTTCTCGGTTGTCACTTTGTTGGCATAACCTCACTTTTTGTGTTCGGATTTGATTCCGGTTTTACATGCATCCACGATATTTAAATTCCATACTATGTGTATTTTCACTTTTGTAGAAAAGCATGCTAAGTGCTTACTTTTCTTGTAAAGGGTGTAAACGCATAACCTTTTTGTAATATTCTAAACTTTTAGGGTTTTTGTGTAATTATTGTAAAGTAATTATTTTTCGTCTTAGGGACCATCTTGCAATTTAATTTGGAAGATATTTTCAAAAAGGACCTTTTTGCAATTTTTGGGAAGCGTGACAAGTGTCACACTCTCATGGAGCCACTTGTTGGCTGAGGTGGAGGGACTTGGAGGCATCATCTTGTGACATTTGGAGGGTGGAGATTCACCCACTTGTTGGCCTAAGATTGGTGCACTTGTTGGCTTGGATGGTTGACAAGTGTAGGCTTAGGATTAAGTCTTGCAAATTACTTTTGGGACACTTTGGGATTATAGTTTTAAAGGAGGGGTTTTTGTGCAATTGACCAAGACTTGTGTGTGTTGACCTTGGTGTAAGACCACATAGTGAGTGGAGGATTTCTATTTCCTCCACCCACATTCTTTCACACTTAATTTCTATCTCTTCCCTCTCTTGTAAAGAAAACCCTAGCCTCCATGGATGTAGCTTGAAATCTTTGGCCTTGACTTTGATTTTTGATGGCCTTCCACTCACCTTAGACCTTGAAGCTTGGAACACTTTTTGTTCCCCTCATCCTCCTCTACATAACCCGAGAAGGGTTTGCCATTTTGTGTTGATTTGCCTTGGATTTTATAGAGACTCTTCTCTAGTGAGGTAGGGGATGTTATAGGGTTATATTTTTGTATCTTGTATGCTATCGATGCTTTTATAAGTTGCATACATGTCTTTTGTTAATTTGAGAAATTAGTGATTTATCATATCTTGCATATAACTCATTTTAGACTTGGTAAATGGCATGGCCATGAGTTGATCTTTGATATATATTAATTTGGGATGATTTAGATAAGTTTTCAAATCTAGAGATTAAATGGATTTAATTTGATTTAAATTCTAGTAAATTGTATTTTACTTGTATTCCATTTTAGACTTGAGATATGGTATGACCATGATTTGGTGCTTGATATTTATTAATTTGGGATCATTTCAATAACTTTTGAAATCTAGAGGTTTGATTAATTTAAATTAATTAAATTCTATATGATGCTATCTTGCTCATTTGACACTTTTAATTTGATATATGTAATGAGCATGCTTTGTTGTTTAACATATATTAATTTGAAATTATTCGAATTTGATTGAAATCTAGAGAATTTGATTATCTTGTTTAATTAAATTCTATCTAATGGCTCCATGGATCTATTGGTGTAATGACCCGGTCATTTTCTTCCTTTTCCTTTTTCCTCAAATTTTGCGGATAAATTTTTTCCGTTGTCTTTTCTTTTCTGTGGATGGTTTTTTGTCACTTAGTGTCGTCTTGAGTGCTCGGAAATGGTTTCTGAGACTCTTTTTCTTGGATTGATAACTTCCTTTGAGGACCGAGTCATTTCCACAATTTTCGTTTTTCGACACTATTCATTTTTTTGTCCTTATTCTTATTTCGTCCTTTTCCCTATTTTGTCTTTTCCCCGTTTGTCACTTTGTTGGCAAAACCTCACTTCTAGTGCTCGGAGTTGGTTTTTGACTTCACGTATCTTTATCGTGAGTGGTTTCCACGAAATACATATATTTACTTTTGTACGAAAGTACTCTGGTTGCTCCCGGTGTCCAAAGGGGCATGGATGCATAATTCTTTGAAATTAATTTCTTTTCTTGGGGTGTTTTTCATAAATATCTTTTGAAGATATTTTATTTCAGGGGTATCTAAGAAAATATCTTTTGGAAGATATTTTCATTCTGGGGCAGTTTTGCAGTTAACCCTTTTTGTGGGGGCCATTGTGTATTTAATGAAAGTTGTTTCAAATTATCTTGTTTTGAGCCTGGATCCTTGTATGGAATTCATTTTCACTTTTCGTCGAGTCATAAACTCTTAGAAGTCCCTTCTTGTTGATGTTTTCCAGTTTCAGGGTTTCTGGCCCTAATTTGTGCCAAACTTGTTTGGGGCAAAACTTTCTGCTCGGGACTCCGTTTTTGACGTTGTTTCTTCTGTTATTCTTATTTTCTCATTTTGAATCTTTTTCGTTCACAGAGTTTCATCATTTGAGCGCGTCTGCTCAAATTTCACTTTTCCAGACCCGGCAGGGCCCGTTTGGGGCACTTTTTGAGATTTCTATAAAAGGGGGATGAGATATTTTATTTTTTCATCTTCCCCACTCTCTTGCACGACCTGAAGCTTCCATAGCAGCCCAAGGGAGTCTGCTACCTTCTCTCTCCTCATTTGAACTTCATTTCTTTGTCAGAACATAGTAGGGCCTTTGCATTTTGTGTTCGTGTTGACTACGCGCTTCTTTCACCCTTATTAGAACCCATTTCTGGCCAAATTTTGAGTTTGGTTTTAAAGTCAAGTTGTGATTTTCATGGGTCCTCTTTGGAGTTTATCGTTCATGGAATTGTCCCCGACGAAACCCCGAAGTATTATCGGATTCGGAGCCGTTTCGTTTTGATGGCTTTTGAGATTTTCATCTCAAATTGAGGTAGGGGATGTCTTAGGTTTATATTATTGTTGTATTGATTGTTTTATAAACATATACAACTTGTGAGCATACCTTGTTCAAGTTTTTAGAATTTAATTTATTTATTTTTTTTGTTTAGGATTTAATTCTAATGATGATATATAGTTTAGAATTAAATTATGGCATGCTAGTAAATTAGGCCTTGGTGAGTTGTGTAACATATATTAAATTTGGAGCATTTGAGTAAGAATTGCAAAACTTATTTAATATTTATTTTTTGTGAAAGATTAATTCACATAGTTGTATCAAGTATGAAACCAACTTGTAATGTGATATTAAAGTAGGTCTTGGTGAGTTCTTTAACATATATTAAATTGAGGACATTTGGATATGTTTGAAAATCTAGAGAAAAAAATTAATTAATGAGCTTAATTAATTTTATTTTAAGTGTGTTGGTCACTTAAATTGATATTAGAGGTAATAGGTTGATAATCCCTTGAAATGTAGTCTGTTTAATCACCTTGTGAGCATGTTACCAATTTGATGTAGAATTAGTACTTGAGACCTCTTGAAATGGTAATTGGACTTAGCTTGATATAGAATATCATTGACTTGCATAGCTTGTTTAGATATATCTTGTGTAGGTGTATAACTTGTTAGAATATTACAATTGTTTACCTTAGAAGCTAGTTACTAAATTGGGACTTATTTAGTACTTGTGGCTTAGTGTGGTAATGTGGTTCAATTGTTATAAAATATTCTTGTTTTGGTGCATAAATTGCATATTGGAGGCTTGACATGTCATATGCTATCTAGACTTGAATTATAGGACATGGTTTGTGTGGATTCAACCTTATTTGTGCATGGAAGATGGTTTTATGCATTAGTGGATTTGGTATAAGTTTGGTCTAATTTATTAAATTTTGTATAAGTTTTGGACTTATTGATTTTGGAAAGCTTGTAAGGACATATTTCAAGTGATGGCTAGGGTTTGACTCTAGTACGAAGATAAGAGTCTTCTAAGTCATAAGTGTGCACTAGGTAGTACCTTGTGGGTTCTTAATTGCCCAGAATAACTTATGCATGTACGCACTAGGTAGTGCCTTGTGGGTCGTAATTACCCGGAAACACTTGCTTGGTCTAGTGACCACATGTCCTAGTCTTTCTACTTTGATTTCGCATTCAATTTCAAGTTGTTAATCATGGATTACTTGTAACTTGAGAATTGGTGCTTGCCCATGTATTTTGATCTCATTTAGTATACTTGAAACTGTATACTTGAGCTTGTATCCTTGTTGGTGTATCTAAACTCTATCTAGTGTATTTGCGCTTAGTATACTTGTCTTGTGTGTGCGGATTTCATTTTTGTATACTTGTGCCATGTATACTTGTCTTGTGCGTATATGTTTAGCGTAGTATACTTGTGTTTGTATACTTGATTTCTGAGTACTCTATACATATATCTTATACTTGTGTATGTATGCTAGATATTGCTTATCCCATTTAACATGATTTAGTATACTTGTGAGCATGTGTACTTGAATGTCGTGTATCATGTTTTAATACGGTTTAGTGTACTTTGGCATGTATACTTATATGCCATAGTTCATTTCAATTGCATGAGTAGCTTAGGATGCTCCCTGAGTCTCATTTTGATATAGACATTAGGTGGCATGAGCCCTTTTAACATGTTTCACCATAAGGTGATCTTATTGTAAAATGCTAGGTCGATGTATGCTCATCTCCTACGAGTAGCTTTATGTTACTCACCCACGTAGTGGGGACATTTTTCAGGTACAGGAATCAAGATTCGAGATTCTCATATTGCTTGGATGATTTGTAGCCTTGAAGGTTTCAATTCTTGTAAAAGTTGGCTTAAAATGCCACTTGTAGCCTTATATGTCAAAATGTGTATATTTGATTCCAATTATGTAATGTGTACATAAGTACACTCTATGTAATGTATTTGACATGTATGAGATGAGGTCGGAGGTCAATGACATGTATCTTGTTTTCTATGCAACTTTAACTTTATGAAATATTATGAAAATATTGAAAAATGCTACGTCATTACTTCATAACTTTTGCATCGGGTGTGGGAATTCCATTCTTATTCTTTCATAGGGTCTTATAAATCATATTTGAAGTGTGGCCAAGGACCAAACGGTAATTTGAAATCCTTTGATAATTTTGGTTTTCAAATTTCCCTTTTCTTATTCATTTTTGCATTTTTGCCCATTGGGGGGTCGGATTTTGTATCGGTGGTATTTTTAAGCCGTGGACCATTGTAGCGCGTCCAAATAGGTAAGTTATGTTTGCGTGCTTCTTTGGTGAAATGAGCCTCCTATGGACTCATTTTGAAATTTTGTTGCATAATCTGATTTAGGGGCATTCTAGACCTTTTACATCAGTTTTAATTTCTTCTTTTGACATGGTTGAATAGAAAATGTGATTCTAGGGGGGGTTTCTTCTTCGTGTTTTTCTAGAAAATGTCATCTTGGTACCGGAAATCCCTCATGAAGTTTCAGTTTCCAGTTTGCATTTAGCAGCTTTTTGGCCTTCATGACCAGATTTCGTGGAGGGGCATTTTGGGCATTTTAAAGTGAGTTTTTTTTTTTAATTTTCTTGCAAGTCACGTAGAAAACTCGATTTTAGGGGGGGTTTCTTCTTCGTGTTTTTCCAGAAAAATATGTCTTGACCTTCGTTTCAAGCCTCAGTTCTGGAAAACCTACTTTGGACCCTTGCTGTCAGCATGGGCATGCCATTGGGCAACGATGCGCGCACCAGCATGGGTGCCGGGCGCGCATGGGGCATGTCCGCGACGTCAAAACATCAAACTCTCGTTTCTCCCTCGTCCGGACTCCAAATCAAGTGAACTTTTTTTTGAACTTGATTAATTTTTTACAGTCTTTCCAACAGTGTGCTCGGTTGTACCTGGATCTTCCTGGATAATTACCAGTTTACCCTTTTAGCCTTAAGTGCTCGTTTTTCTTTGTCATGCCGTTTCTCCTTCATCCGGAGTCCGAATCATGCGATTCTTGAGTCCATCTTGATTAGTTTTTCGTTGTCCTTCTAGCGATGTACTCGGTGGCACCCGAGTCCACAGTTTTTAGAAATGACTATTTTGCCCCTGAGGGCTTATTTGTCATATTTTTGATCTTTTGCTTCCGCATCAGTTCTCATTGAGTTCCACGACCTCATGGAAGGTCACTTTGACTTCTTAGAGTCTTGTTTTCTATTTTCGCTTCCGCAATTTGGATCTGTTATCGGGTCAATCTTCGGTTCATCACAGGACGCACTGGCTTGAAAAACCAGGGCCGTCACAATTGGTATTTTAGAAGTTGTTTCTATATTCAAATCATGGACTTGAACTTGTTATGTATTCACTTTGTCGTGTTTCGAGCATTGGACAACTTTGTTGTTATATTTATATTCATGAGAACATGTTTTCTTTATGGAATATATTGATGCTATGTGTAATGAATTGCACACCTTGTAATTGACATTATATATGCTATTTTAGAATTAAAAATCTAACGCATGGATTGTGTGGTTTCAACCTACTTGTGCATGGAAGGTGGTTTTCGTGCATTATATAAATTACGTATAAGTTGTGAACTTATTTGATTATTTTGGAGTCTTGGGACATTGTTACAAGTGACATGGCTAGAGTTTGGCTTTAGTGCGGGAGGTATGACTTCTCCCCAATTGAGATAGTGCGCACTAGGGTGGCCTTCCCAACAGGTTAATGCCCGGAATAACCATTTTGTTCTTGGCGGATATCCGAGACGTGATGTCCAAGTCTTCCACTATTTGTTTTCGCATTCAATTCCAAGTTAACAATCATGTTTATATTGTAACTTGTGGTTTTGGTTATTGACGATTTTGATGTTATTAAGTACATCCATGTTTATGATTTTAATGAATCATCTTGATGTTGTTAAGTACATCCATGTTTATGATTTTAATGAATCATTTTGATGTTGTTAAGTACATCCATGTTTATGATTTTAGTGACTCATGTTGATATTGTTAAGTACATCTATGTTTTATGATTTTTGTGAATCATTTTGATGTTGTTAAGCGCATCTATGTTTTATGATTTTAGTGAAACATTGTGAACTTTGATGTTGTTAAGTACATTATGCCTTATATGTTCAAATCTGGTTTAGGAATGATCCTATAGATTCATTTGGAACATAGACGTTAGGTGGCATGACCCACTTTGGTTATTCTAGCATTGTAGATTTCAAGTTGATAACCTTGAGAATCTATATCTTGTTGCTTTGTATATCATGTTCTTGTGTTGTTTGTAATTGTACGAATGATGTGATTTGTGCTAGAAATGATCTTAGGTAGCTTAGGATGCTCCCTGGGTCACATTTTGACATATATGTTAGGTGGCATGAGCCCCTTTAACATGTTTCACCTTAAGGTAATAAAATTGTAAAAAGTTAGGTCGATGCATGCTCATCTCCTACGAGTAGCTTTATGTTACTCACCCACGTTATGGGAACATTTTTCAAGTACAGGAATTAAAGTTGAGACTCTCATTATGCTTGGATGGTTTGTGGACTTGGAGGTTTCCATCTTTGTAAAGGTTGGCTTGGAATGCCATTTGTAACCTTATTTGTCAAAATGTGTATATTTGATTCCATTTATGTAGTGTGTATATGAGTGCACTCCTTACAATATATTTGACATGTATGAGATGAGGCCGGAGGCCAATGACATGTAATTTGTATCCTTTGTAATTTTTGACTTCATGGAATATTATGAAAATATTGAGTTTTTGCTTCACCATGTTTGCATTGGGTGTGGGAATTCCATTTTCATTCTTTCATAGGGTCTTATTAATCATGCGTGAAGTGTGGCAAAGGGTCAAACGGTCATTTGAAGTCATTTATTGATTTTGGTTTTCAAAGTTTCTATTTTAAGTTCATTTTCGTCTTTTTGGCCGTCGGGGGGTTGGATTTTGACTCAGCCATTTTCGGAAGCCACGGACCATTCCCGCGCGCTCAAAATCACTATTTACGTTTGCGTAAATGATCGTTTTCATGAAAACCCCTTTCGTTTGTGTTTTGAACCTCCTATGGACTCATTTCACCTTTTTGTTGAAAAATCTTGCTTAAGGGCATTTTGGGAATTTCCTTTGGGAAATAAATTCCATTCTTGACTCTGTCATATAGAAAATGTGATTTTAGGGGGAAATTCTTCATGACATTTTTCCGAAAAATGTCATCTTGACCTCAAAAATCGTGTCGCAAACTCATTTTTCTGCTAAAACACTGTTTCTACTGCATTTTGGGTGTTCTGTTCAAGTTGAACCGGTTCAGGAATAGTTGAACCAGTTCAAGTGTCATTTTGGTTCAGCTTGGGCATACTGCCAATGTTGAACCGGTTCAAGAATGTTGAATAGGTTCAAGTCTTCCAGAGTTTTCAATTTTGGACTTCCAACTTCAAACTGATGTAACTTCTTCGTTTTAACTCCGAATTGGTCCGTTCTTGAGTCTAAACTGACCGCGTCAAAATACACTTTCCAATGGTATGAATTTTAGTTTCAGATTCTTTTCCTAGCTCATGATATCCTTATTTTAGTGAGAGGGTGTCAGATTTGGTTCGAACCGGGATAGGGTTCTTTTGGGATTTCATTTCCTTTGGCCTTGAGACTTCATGTGAAGTTACCAAATGATGTTTTTGATCTCATTTGACTTGTTGGGATTCAAATTCCTTCCTCTTAGGGTAAAATGACCATTTTACCCTTGGTCCTTCTTTTGGTAGGGTTTTGATACCCTTGTCTTCATTTTGCTTCCGCTGAGTCTCGAAATTCCTTGAAGGGCCATTCTTGTGTCTTTGGGATGATGTACATCTCTAAGGACTTGGTTTCGTTTTGCTTCCGCATTTTGGATCCGCTTCGGGTCATCACAGGACATACTGGTTTGAAAAATCCAGGGTCGTCACAGCTAGGCACTGTCATTGCTACCACACATTGAGTACATTGTGGGCGGGTTCTGGTCACTGTTCATACTGTCTTGTCACTCTCTTCTTGTATCTTGTTTTGACGTTTCATCGTCTTGGGATTCTCTCGGTGGTTGACATTGAGTTAACGTGCCGATTCGTATGAGGTGTTGTCTGAGTTCGTGTTTCGCGTTCCTTCAGTTGATCTAGAAACTTCTGGTGTTGTCCTTCTGTACTTTATGAGCTATCCTTCATTTGACCTTTTTTTCGGTCCCTGTTTTGTTCTTTCTTGCATGTTCTGAATTTCGGGGACGAAATTCCTTTAAGGAGGGTAGGTTATAATGACTTCGTCATTTTCCTTCTTTTCCTTTTTCCCGAAATTTAACTGATAAATTTTTTCCATTTAATTTTCTTTTCTGAGTTCTGTTTCTCGACACTGAGTGTCGTCTCGTGTGCTCGGAAATGGTTTCTGAGACTCTTTTGTTCGGATTGACAACTTCCTTTAAGGACCAAGTCATTTCCACATTTTCACTTTGTCGACACTATTCATCTTTCCTTTTATCTCGTTTGTCAAATTGTTGGCACAACCTCACTTCTCGTGTTCGGATTTGATTCCAGTTTTGCATGCATCCATGATATTTAAAGTCCATGCCATGTGTATTTTTACTTTCCTATAAATGCATGCCATTTGTGCATTTTTCTTCCTTAGGGGTGTGGATGCACACTTTCCATGGAATTCTTCTTTCTTTTAGGGTCACTTGTGTAATTACTGAAAGTAATTATTTTTCATCTTAGGGACCATTTTATAAGTGTCACACTCTCATTGGCCCACTTGTTGACATTTGTGTGGAGACACTTTGATGCCTTGGATCATGACATGTGGAGGGTGGAGATTGAACCACTTGTTGGCCTAGGATTAGTGCACTTGTTGGCTTAGATGGTTGACAAGTGTAGGCTTGAGATTAAGCCAAGGAAGGAGCCTTAGATTTGTAACAAGTGTAGACTCACAATTTAGTCTTGTAATTATTTTTTGGGATTATGGTTTTAAAGAAGGGTTTTTGTGCAATTGACAAAGACTTATGTGCATGGACCATGGTGTAAGATCACATAGTGAGTAGAGGATTTCTAATTCCTTCACTCACACTTCATCTCAATATTTCATTTCCTTCCTCACCAAAAACCCTAGCCACCATTAGAAGATCTTGATGCTTAAGCCTTGACCTTGATTTTTTAGGCATTTCCACTCACCTTAGACCATGAAGCTTGGAACACTTTTTGTTCCCCTCACACTCCTCTTCATAACCCTTGAAGGGATTGCCATTTTAACCTTTTCTGCCTTGGATTCTAGATAGACTCTTCTCTAGTGAGGTAAGGGGTGTTATAATTTATTTTTCAAGTGATTTTACTTGCTTTTGTATGAAATAAAAGTTGTATGCATGTTTTATATCAATTTATGAAATCAATGATGAATCATAGTTTGCATACAACTCACTTCAGACTTGATATGTGGCATGGTCTTGACTTGATCTTTGTTATATAATTATTTGGAACCATTTGAATGAGTTTTCAAATCTAGAGATTTAATGAATTTAATTTGATTTAAATTCTAGTTAATTGTACCTTACTTATTTTCCATTTTTGACTTGATATATGGCATGGCCATGACTTAATCCTTGACATATATTTATTTGGGGTCATTTGAACAACCTTTCAAATCTAGAGATTTAATGGATTTAAATTAATTAAATTCCATATGATTATATCTTGCTCACTTTGTGAAATTGATATGATATTTGCAATCACCATGGAATGGACATTCACATATATTAATTTGAGAATTTTTGAAAAACTTTGATTTATAGAGAAATTAATTAATTAGGTTAATTAATTTCTACTTAGTGTTCTAATGATTTGGACATCTATTTCATGGGGCTTTTGCCTATTTAGCATGTATCATGACTTGTTGCAACTTAGCTTCATTAATGTAGTTAATGAACATGCATCCTTCCTTTGGAATGATTTAATTATTCAAGTGTTGTTAAACAAATGATTGAATCATTAATCTTATACTAGTTGTATACTTACATCAATGGATTCCACGTGCTATATATATATATATATATATATATCTTGGTTGTAGTCTATGTAGATGCATACCACGATTTCTTGACATTTCACATGCCATCATAGTTGAGAATCTAAGGCATGACTTGTGTGTTCCAAAATCTTGGTTGTGCATGGAATGTGGTTTAATGCATTACTTGTATTTTGATACACTCTTGGTTGCACAACTTGTTGATTTTGGAACTTGGGATATCAATCAAGAATTGACATGGATAGGACTTGGTTCTAGTATGGGGGATTGTCCCTCTAAACTATAGTGTGCACTAGGGGAAAGGTACCCATGGGTTAGTAGCCCTAAAGTGATCTCAAGATTACGGTTTTAATCTGGGCGATATCCGAGTTTCCATATTGGTTGATTTCACTCTTTAAATTTCAAGTTGCTATTGCTTGAAGATTTAAACCTCGTCGTGTATGTGAAATGCTCCAATCTTGTTTCATTGCATAGATTTTATGCTTCATTTGTGATTTCGTTCCTTAGATTTCAAGTGCTATTCTTTGCAGATCTATGACTCTTTTTGGGTTTCATGGAATGTTCCATCCTTGTTTCATTGCATAGATGTTATGCCTTACTCTTGATTTCATGTATAACTCTTATCGTGTTAATTGGAATGTTCTAATCTTGTTCATTTGCGTAGATATTATGCCATATTCTTGATTTCACATGTAATTCTTTTTGTGTTATATGAATTGTTCCTACCTTGTCTAATTGCATAGATATTATGCATTATCCTGAACTTCATGTATTCTTCTTGTCGTGTTAACTGGATGTTCCAATCATGTTAATTGCATTGATAATGTGATCCAGGTTAATTCATAAACTTGTCGTGTTCTTTGGATTATCCCAACCTTGTTCAATGTCATAGACATCATGACTCATGTTGCTTCATGTTAATATGACTTAGGAGTGATCCTATATAAACAACTTGACTTAGATTCTAGGTGGCATGGACCCCAGGTAATAGTTTATAATATCAAGCATAATCTTGGAACTCTTAGATTTCAAGTGTTATCTCTTGAATATCTAAGAATCTTATCGTGATTGTATGGAGTATTTCCTACCTTACTTAATTGCATAGACATTATGCCTGCTTCATGTATTTAGATCTCGTTTAACACACTTGAAACCGTGCACTTGCTTCTTATATCTAGAACTCCATTTAGTATACTTGTGTCTTGTATACTTGCCTTATGTGTTTCTGATTCCGTTTAGTAAACCTGTGTTTTGTATACTTATCTCGCATGTTTTTATCTTTGTTTAGTACACTTGTAACCGGTATGTATGTATGTCATGTATCTCCTTTCAATTGCGTGAGTAACTTAGGATGATCCCTGAGTCTCACTTTGACATAGACGTTAGGTGGCATGATCCCTTTTGAACTTTATCATGTTAGTCTAAAAATCTGAAAGAAATCGAGTCGATGCATGCTCATTCTCTACGAGTAGACTTGTTTACTCACCCCGAAGTTACTGGGAGGCTATTTCAGGTATGAAGACTTGGTGCGTGATGTTCATCATTGCTTGGATGGTAGTTGACTTGAAGGCTTTAATTTTTGTAAAGGTGGCTTGAAATGCCACTTGTAGCCTCAGTTGTCAAAATGTGTATATTTGATTTCATTTATGTAGTGTGTACATAAGTACACTCTTTACAATGTATTTGACATATATGAGATGAGGCCGAAGGCCAATGACATGTATTTTGTATCCTATGTAATTTATGACTTCGTGAAATATTATGAAATTATTGAAAAATGTTAAGTTATTGTCTCCCTATGTTTGCATCGGGTGTGGGAATTCCATTTTGATTCTTCCGTAGGATCTCATTAGTCATATATGAAGTGTGGCCAAGGGCCAAAAGGTAATTTGAAACCATTTGTTGATTTTTAGTTTTCAAATTTTCCATTTCAAGTTCATTTTCGCCTTTTTGGCCGTTGGGGGGTCGGATTTTGACTCGGCCATTTCCGGGAACTACGGACCATTCCCGCATGCTCAAAATCTCTATTTACATTTGCGTGCATGATTGTTTTCATGAAAAACCCTTTCATTTGCATTTTTAGCCCCCTACGGACTCATTTCACCTTTTTGTTAAAGAATCTTGCTTAAGGCCCCCGCGGGAACAGTTCTAGCTTCAGACATCTTTCTTCAGAGGGCTATAACTCACTCATTTTAACTCCGAATTGGTCCGTTCTTGAGTCTAAATTGACCGCGTTGAAATAATATTTCCAATGGTACTAATTAGAGCTTTGGATTCCATTTATAGCTCAAGATATTTAAGTTTTAGTAAAGTAGTGTCAGTTTTTTGTTCGAACCGGGATAGGGTTTCCCTACCTTCGACTTCGGGACTTGATATCTTTGCCATCCGGACTCCGAATCATGCGATTCTTGAGTCCATCTTTGTTAATTTTTTATTTTCTATCCAATGGTATACACAGGGGTATTCAATTCAGTTTGGAATTACCATTTTACCCTTTTAGCCTTAAGTACTCGTTTTTCTTCGTCTTGCCATTTCTCCTTCGTCTGGACTCCGAATCATGTGATTCTTAAGTCCATCTTGATTAATTTTTTGTCAATTTTCTAGTGGTGTGCTCAGTGGCACCCGAATATTTATTCTTAAAAATGACTATTTTGCCCCTAGGAGCTTAATTGTTATCTTTCCGATCTCTTACTTCCGCACTTATCCCTTTGGGTTCCGTGACCTCATGGAAGGTCATCTTAGGGTCTTAGAGGTGTCTTGTGCCTTGGGAGACCGTTGTATTCTTTCTAACTTCCGCATCTTGGATCCAGTTCGGGTCATCATAGGGCACTAGGTTGAAAAAAATCCAGGGTCGTTACAAAAAATGGTTTCCCATAAATACTTCATCTCGGTTTAAATAATTTTTTGATATAGTCTCACTAAAATGTAAATATCTCCTAATAGGATAGGAATCTGAAAATAGAATTGGTACCGTTGGAAAGATGACGAAAAATTCTTATGTTTTAGCTCAAGAACGGCCCATTTGCATTTAAGATGACTGAGTTATGACCATTTTATTTTCAAGTGTCGAAACAGGCCAACAGGGGTTCAGCATGCGCGCCTACGGGCTTCCTATGTGCTTGCACGCACTGGATTAATCCCCACGTGTGTCGACGCAAGCTCATTGGATAAGCTCATGCGCTATAGTGAGCTTGCCCATACCAGATTGCAGCGCTGGGCTCACCGCGGTAATATAAACATGCCCGCACCAGATCTATTGCCTTACTCATTATACCGCATCTACTATCCTAATCCGCGCGCACCGTATCTCTATACTTCGCGCCGCACCGGATCTCATACCACTAGTTGCCATCGCTGTCATCGGAACCTCGCCGACACTTCCTAAAAATTTAAAAAAAAAAAAAAAATTACTCATAAAATTCTAAAAATATCCAGAAATATCCATAAAAATTCCAGAAGCCTTAATTAACCTTCCTAGGCTATAATTGAAGCTTAAAGGTTTATCTAAAAATATATACAACACATATATAACAATTAAAATCCAAAAATTTCAAAAAAATATAATAATTCTCATGTTTTTAAAATTCCAATTTAACAATGATTTAATCAACAAATTATAACCTGAAGTTTTGATATCTAAGGTGAAAGATTTATGGGTCCTAAGAGGAGAAGTAGAAAATAACTCGCCTAAAGGTTTCGAAACGAAATCGACGTCTCAAGCCATGATTGTCTTTTCCAACTCCTACAGCCTCCTTGTCACTAGCGTCATCCTTTCTTTTATCCGGGCTCCTCTTGGTCAGCCTTCATTTCTTCTTCTTTCTCTCTCTTATTTTTCTATAGTGAAAAATCTTTTTAACTATAACACATTATTTGTATATATAGACACATGTATACCCTAATCATATTTCTAGGTCTAACTACCCAATATAAATATATACGTAATATCCTTAGTAATATATATATATACATACATACATTACATGGTATATATGTATATATGATTTAAGTAATTAATGATTATTACATGGTATATATGTACATATGATTTAAGTAATTAATGATTATTATGAAAGAATATATATATATATATATATATATATATATATATAATTATGTGAAAATAATCATTTAAATATCCTCATAATCATGAGCCCTTATTAATTGACCCAATAAGGCTTCATCTAAGCCCAATACCACATCCATTGGTCCAACTTCCCTTAAACCCAGTCCAATTAACTTAAATAAATAAAATAATTAAATTAAATCTATTAATTATAAATCATTCATGAATAAATCATACAAGCATAAACACACACAGTCAAATAAACAACTCAATCATGACATTCCACAAAGCAAAACATCATATTAATTAAACAAGTAAAATATGAAATATAATTTAATTAAAATAAGATAATTAATCAAAACACCCAATTAAATCAAACAAATCATTTAAATCAAATTAAAAGTAATTAATTTAAATAAATAAGTCCTTTAAAATATTGGGGTATTATAGTGCACACACTTGGTGTCATCTTATCGTTTAAATGGGAAATCCAGTGGTTGTGCAAAACCAAAACCCCATGTGTGCGCACACTTACCCCATATGTACGCACAGATGCTCATCTGTGCGCACACTTCAGGGATCTATGCTCACAAATAAATGACTCACGCTTACAACACTCACTGCCAGGCCATCTAATCATTTAAATGAGGGCATCTAACCGGTTAGATGGTCCCCAAACGTGATCTAACTCATCTAACCGGTTAAATCATTCCCTTTGCCATGTTCCAATGTCACTAATGTGCGTGAACGTGAAAATTTAAACCCATAACGTCATGTACCTCATCTCATGTACCTCATCAACAATGTATTAAATCCCCAAAATGAACACTTGAATCATCATTTAAGTATTTTAAACCTTCATAATTTATTACGTATATATCAAAAAGAATGATTTAAACAAGAAGAATAAGTTTACAAATAATGAGTCCTCTATGACCATGATTACAAGACTTCATTAAAGCTCCCAAAAGAATGACGTTAAGTTACATGATTACATTGTATATGCAATTACATATACAAAAGATAGCTAAATACACGTCAACAACATCTAAGACTGTGGGAGCATTTCTTCTATGATTTCCTTGCCATGTCCTGAAAATGATAAAATATAGGATAAGCACGACAGCTCAGCAGAGATAGTCTAAAATACATCTCTTGTAGTCCTGTGAATCACACGTAAAACATAGGGTACAAGAGAGGGAGATAATATAAATTAGGAAAAAATAAAAATTAAGCATCAATATTAAACTTCCATGCTTTTCAATAATGAGATGAATGCCATGAATGCACTCTCCCCATTTCCCCAAAACCATTTCCGTCATAACACAACCAACACCAAAAATGTTAACACAACCCAACCTTAGGCGTCTCCTAGGTGTCATGAAGGGAATTGACTAGCTATCCCTTACTTAGGGTGTCTACCTAGCATCATTTGGGGGCTTAGGTAGTTCAACTAGGTTGGCTAACCCCGGACCACATGGCGTCCATTTTCATAAAACCATTTCTAAATCTTTTCAAAGTAGGAAACCATCAAACACATCATTTCCAACCCAAACCTGACCAATGGCCATGATATGCAAGTTATGCATCATTCATCATCATTTTCTTAAGAATTTAAAATATATGCATCATCATCACTATATGGCAATTCTTAAGAAAATCAACATATAATACCATGGCATTACTAAAAAAAATCAACACATACACACCATTATCATCACAATAGCATGCGTTTGCCCAAATTAAACACATCTTCACATATACATATAACATGAACTCATGTGAAGCAAAACAAATCTCAAGAATCTTATAAAATAAGAACACATCTTTCACATAAGCATGCTTTCCACAAAATCACATAGAGAAAACTCACAAAAATGCAATACCTTGTAGTTTAGACTTCCCTACCTCAAATGAAGACCTCTAGCTCAAGATCCAAGCCCGAAATTCACCCAAAGTGATGTAAGACTGGTATTAAAACGTTCTCCTCGTCGAGATCTACAACTTTCCTAAGTATGGCTTCTCAAGAATCTCCCTCTAACATAGAGGAATTCTAGAGAGAATGTAGAGAAATATAGAGAAAAAAAAAAAGGAAAGAAAACGGAAGAGAGAGAGGAAGTGCCAAATGAGGGGAGAAAGGGTGGGTGATGGTGGGGTGATGTGGTTGGTCATGGTCTTATTCTAGGCCTCACAAATTGTGTGGCTCACATGATGTCTTACAACTTTGATCACTTAAAGTACCAAATTAGCCTTCTCCTCAATAAACACTACCAAGCATGTCCCATAAACATCTCCTCCCACTAACTCATCCACATATGCATATATATTATATACACATAACACCTCAATATCCCATGGTAAATAAATACCCATAGAATAAAATAATATCGGCCCCACAAAAAAATAATAATAATAATCCCCGAAAAATAAATAAAATAAAATAATTAATTAATGAAAAATCTGGGACACTACAAATTTCTCTAATTTAAAAGGATTTCGTCCCCGAAATCAAGCCATACTTGGGGAAGAAAACAAATCTGGGTACTTGGAATGAACCTCCTGTTCATGTTCCTAAGTAACATCCTCAATGCCGTGATAACGCCACAAAACCTTCACTAATGGAATCGTCTTGTTCCTCAGTACCTTGTCCCGTCGGTCCAGGATCTGAATTGGACCTTCCTCGTAAGTCACATCCTTGTCAATCTCGACATCAACCCAACTCAAAATATGCGACGAATCTGGCTCATACTTCTGAAGTATAGATACATGAAAAAAATTATGGACCCTATCTATATGCGGTAGCAATACTAACCGATAAGAGACCTTGCCAATGCACTCCAAAATCTCAAAAGGGACAATAAATCGTGGTGACAACTTGCCATTCCTCCGGAATCTCATCAATCCTTACCGTGGTGAAACCTTAAGAAACGTAGTCTCCCACATCATAAGACAATGGTCTTCTACATTTGTTTGCATAACTCATCTGTTTGCTTTTACCATGAGCAACCTCTGCCTAATCAACTTGACTTTCTTCGTAGTCTCATGCATAACTTCTGGCCCTAAGATGGCTATTTCTCCCACTTTAGTCCAACAAAATTGTGACCTACACGATCTACCATACAACGCCTCCAATGATGCCATCTCAATGCTTACTTGATAATTGTTGTTATAGGCAAACTATACTAATGGTAAATTGTCCTCCCAACTACTCCAAGATCAAGAATACAGGCTCGAAGCATATCCTCCAAAATATGGATGGTACACTCCGACTGATCATCTGTATGTGGATAAAATGCCATGCTAAAACATAATTACATAACAAGCGCTGTCTGAAACCCCTCCCAAGACCTGAAAGTAAACCAAGAAACTCTGTCTAAAACAGTGGTCACTGGAGCTCCATGTAATCTCACAATCTCACTGACATACAACTATTAAGCTTTTTAACATTATCCGTTATACTCACAGGCAAGAAATGAGTTATCTTGGTCAATCTGTCAACTATGACCCAAACTGCATCGTTACCCCGTACCATCCGCGAAAATCCTGTCACAAAATCAATAGTGATATGCTCCCACTTCCACTGTACTACCTCCAAAACCTGAAGCAAGCCTGTTGGCCTTCACTTGTTGACAAGTGAGGCATCTGACAACAAACTCTTCCACGTCCCTTTTCATCCCTTTCCACCAATACTACCACCTCAAATTCTAATACATCTTAGTACTACCGGGATGTACCACAAAACAAGAAATATGAAACTCCCGCAAATAATCCTCACGACAAGGCACAGGAACAACTGTCAACCCTTTGAATCGTAATGCATCATCCGAATGCAAGGTCCAACCTTCAACTGTCTCACCACCTGAAATTCGTGAACGAACAATACTAAGCTCCTCATTCTGCTCCTGCTCCTCAATGACCCCACTAACTAGTGTCGGTTGGAAGAAAGAAACCCATATATATATAGAGCAAAAAAAAAAAAAAAAATTGATGGAAGAAAAAAAATGGTGGGGGTAACCATGACCATGGTCGGGATCACTGGCGGATGCAAGAGGGGGCTTTGGTGGGGGTAATTGTGACAATGGTCGGGGTCATTGGCGGATGCAAGAAGGGGCTTTGGTGGGCTTGAGCGCCCCCCCCCCCCCCCCCCCGGCCCTCCCCCCCCCCCCCCCCCCCCCCCCCGGCACCGCCACAAAAAAAAAAAAAAAATCTCATCAGCGTCACTTTTCCGACGACTAGTCCTGACAAAGGGCGGACCTAGAAATATATTTTGGGGTGGGCTAATATATTCTGGGGTGGGCTAGTATTACTATATATATATATATAGTAATACTAGCCCACCCCAGAATATATTAGCCCACCCCAAAATATATTTCTAGGTCCGCCCTTTGTCAGGACTAGTCGTCGGAATATATAGTAATACTAGCCCACCCCAGAATATATTAGCCCACCCCAAAATATATTTCTAGGTCCGCCCTTTGTCAGGACTAGTCGTCGGAAAAGTGACGCTGATGAGATTTTGATTTGGTATGCGAGGTGATCATTTGGATTGCTTTCTCTAATTACTTGCACTTTATGGTAAAAAAAGAAAAAGGGTATGAGAACCATAGCAGACGGTATTGGCAACCCAGAGAGAGGAGGTTCCAAAGAGATTTTTGATCTACTAATTTGGTATACTGTCCTATCTTAGTTCCATCAAATAAAACTCTTTTTAGAATGGTGGATGTCTAGGGTATTGTATACCTTACTAGGGCTTTTTATTTTTTTTTTATTTTTTTTTATCACCTTCTTGATGATTCAACATAAATACTATATATTTATATTTATTTGGGGGTGGTTAGTTGCTTGGAGTTGTTGTAGGTGGTTGGACTAGTGGAGGGGTGCGGTGGGATATGTGGTGATGGTGAAACACTTTGGGGGCTTTCCAGTTTCTTCCTCTTTCTTTTGCAATTACAGTAAGTGTGTGTGTGTGTGCGTGTGTATATTTATATAATAGTGATCTTTTGCTCTTGTGAAGCAAGTAAATTCTTCTGCACATTTGATAGTGACCATTAGATTAAATATAAAGGTCACAGTCTAAATCAAACTATATGTTTTCCTTTTAATACAAAACTACTATTATTATTTCTACTTAAAGTAAATCTTATTGTCACATTCTAAACTAACCTGTAAGTTTTCTGATGAGCGCTGAAAAGTGCGTATTTAAACCCCTTAAGCTTAGGTATTCTAGAACATTTATCTATCTTATTTTACCGTTTTGTGTTGATTTCATGTTATTTCCATTTTCAGGTACTTATCCCCAAAATAAGCTAACTCAGCCAAATAAGAGCAGAAATGAAGTAATTTTGGGATGAGTCAAAGAAAGGAGCAAAGTAGAGCAAAAACAAGCAAAGGGTGGAATTTCAGCAACTTCGATCGATCTCAAGAAAAGTTCGATTAATCCAACTTTCATCGATCTCAGCACTTCAAGATGGATTTGAGCCATGTTTGTCCCTGTTCAAAGATCTCAAAAGTTCGATCGATCCAACTTCCTTCTCTGATCGATCGAACATTCTTATCCTTATCCAAATGATTGATCTTGTCTAGTTGTACCACCCTACCAACCACTTTTGTCATTTTCCCAAAAATATCTCTCAAAATATCTCAGACTTGTTTTTATCCAAAAAGGCACCACTATCGTGGATCGATCCAGCCTAAATTCGATAGATCTCAGCCATGTTCAATCGATCCAAGTCCAAGGTTCAATCGATCAAACTTCCTCCAGTGCAAAAAAGTTCAATTTCCAGCTCACAAAAAGTTGTCCTTTATCCAATCATTGGGGAATATTTGTTGTACAACCCCAGCTCATTTTAGGTGTCATTTGACCTACCTATATAAAGGTAAGGATTACTTTTTACATATATCATATCATACCTTGTAGATTCATCTAGAGGGAGGATTTTTAGAGAACTCTTAGTGAGGAAGCAAAGGAGGGGAGGAGGCTAGAGACATCATTGGAGACTCTTCATCAACCAAGGAGCAGATTTCTTCCATGGACCTTGCCTTTGAGGGTTGGAGGACATCATCCATGAGTAGCTAGACATCCTCTTGGGGCTAGAGTTAGCCCTAAGCATGCTTTCTACTTCCTGATTTATGTATTTTTTAGGGGATTTGTATTATGATTCATGTCTTGACACTTTTATATATATAGATCTTGTTTATTCAATTATTTATGTGGTTTAATGCTTCCAATTGATCATTTCATTCTATCCATATGTCTATGTATGCTAGAATAGATGTTCATGTATTTGTCTCTATTTCTTGTGTTATTGATGCATGTCTATGTGTATTGATACTATAGATCTAGAGATTGTCAAGACATAGTGCTTAATGTCATGTTCTTGTGGTTTATTTGATGGTTCATACTCATTTCTTGATGGATTGTACCTCTCCCTTAGTTTAATTAGTTTAATTTCATGTCATTAGCTTAGTTGTAGTGTAGTTGTTAAATGGGAGGACAATCCATGCTTGTTGTTGATGTTCCATACTTATGAAAGCAACATATATCTCTAACCTTGTGATGTGTTTGGTTGTGAGCTTAAAGAAAGGATTAATGGCTTAATTTGATATGTTATGCTATCCACCATGTTATTTAGACAATATATGCTTAATTTGTCAACCATGCTTGTTGGAACAACCACACATACACACTTTATTGCAATACATGTTCTTCCCCTCATTAATCATTCATTAAAGGTGTAGAAAAGCTATGCTTAGTGGTGATCTCTAAACCCCAAGATCTCTCTCTCTTTTATTCTTTCTATTGCATTCTTGTTTACTTTAATTTAAATTGCATTTAGTTTACCTCAACCAACCAACCACTACTTTGATCACTCGACCTACTAACCCTAATTTTGATTCCTCAACCTAGTGCGACCCTCAATCCCTTGGGACGATCCCTACTTACCCTAGCTATATTTTTAGTGAAAGGTAGTAGTGATAATTTCTAAATGTAAAACTTGGCCACATTACATAAACTTTTTGGGTTTGACGACGACCCAACACACCAAGTTTTTGGCGCTATTGCCAGGGATTGATTGATTGGCAATGTCGTATTTGTGGAATCAATTAGGAATTAGTACTCTTTTGATCGTGTCTTTACTTTGTTTTCAATTTTGTTACTTATTGTGTTTGTTTTTGTTTCACAAGGAGCATTGGGCTAAGAATTTGAGCAAAGAAGTATTCCAAGCAAAAGAGCTAAGCAAGCAAGGAAAAATGCTAAAAATCTAAAAAAATTGCTAAGCTAAAAGCTAAAAATTTGGAGTTGAAGTGCTAAAGGACCTTTGTGAGCTTTTTCTTACTCAAACCCTTAGTTAAATCGTCGGCCGGCGTGGAGGCTTGTATTTCAATTCTTAGATAAATTTTGAGCCCACGTAGAGGCAATTTACTTTTCTTGCATATTATTGTTAAAGCATGGGAGTATAAGAACATTGTATATGGAGGAAGTTTGTTGATTGTTGATTTGTTGTGAAGGTGAAGTGTTTGTTGTTATTGCTAGTTGTGTTGTATTATGCATGCATGGTCGTAGATCATTGAGACCCACTCTTGTCCCTTTAAATTTTCATCTTGAATCCATTGTTCGAAACCCTAGGGGAAAAGGTAGTTCTAGTCAATCCATTTCATCAATGGAAGGACACAATGAGGACCATGTGGAGAACCTTGGTCACATAGACCAACAAGGTATCCTCCACCCCAATGTGCATCATGATAACATGCAAGTTTCATTAGGCATGCCGAGACCATTCGTTCATCCACCACAACAACAAAGCCAAGTTCCATTGGGAATGCCAAGGCCAATCTATGCTCCACCACCTCCCATCATTCAAGGCAATCAAGGTGCCCATGTTGCACCTCCAATTGCTAATCCTCCCCTTACTTTAAGAGATCACTATGTGCCTAATAAATATAATGCACCCACATGCATTCAATTGCCACCATTTAGAGCACACCACTATGAAATCAAGCCGCAAACCATTCAAATGCTTCCTAAATATCATGGACTTCCAAGTGAAGAACCTTACAAGCATTTGGATGAGTTTCTTGAAGTATGTTCCACCGTAAAATACACGGACATGCCGGAAGAGGTCTTAAGGCTTAAACTTTTTCCATTCACCCTTAAAGACAAGGGAAAATATTGGTTTAACAATCTTAGGCCTTTTCAATAACTTCTTGGGCGGAAATGCAACAAGAGTTCTTGAAGAAGTACTATCTGGTTTTTAAGACCAATGCCATGAGAACCTCAATTCGAGAATTTTCACATGGGGATGGAGAAACATTTCATGAGGCATGGGAACACTTTAATGAATTGCGTAGGAAGTGTCCACATCATGACATGCCCAAATGGTAATTAGTTCAATATTTCTTTGAGAGCTTATCGGATAATTACAAGAGCCTGGTTGATGCTTCCATGGGTGGCTCTTACATTGATAGGCATGAGGATGACGTGTGGCGTCTTTATGAGAGCATGAGTGAAAATTCTTTGCATCGTACTTTATCTTCGAAGAATGGTAGAAATTCTAATGGTAGGAAGAGTGTTGGCTACATTAAGTCGACCACTCCAATGAAATTGCCGTCGAAATGAAATCATTATCTCAAAGGTTTGATCAATTTTTGATCAACCAAAACTCGGTGAATCAAGTATCTCCCTTCCCTAACCATTCTCATCATGCATCTAATGAGACATGTATCACTTGTTCAAGTGTTTTACATTCTACTTCTAATTGTCCCCATGGACATGTGCAAAGTGAGCATCATGAACAAGTAAATGCAACATTTGTGAATCAAGGGAACAATCCTTATGGCAATCACTACAATCCTAGTTGGAGGAATCACCCGAATTTCTCTTGGAAAAGCCAAGGGGAGGGCTCAAACCCTTCCCAAGGTGGTTTTCAAGGAAAGTACATTCCACCTCCACTACAAGGCCAAGGTTCCCAAGGTTTTAGATCATTATACCAATCACAAGGAAACCAATTCTCTAATTCTTATTTCCCTAATGAACCATCATATTCCCAAGGAAATGTTAGAAGTCCCGCTTTTGAAGAGAAAGTTTTGACCCCTTTGGGCCCTTTAGAGGCAAACACACAATTACTTCATTCTCACTCTCAATCCATTGCAAAGCTAAAAACCCAAGTAGGGCAAATAGCTAGCACTTTAAATGCAAGAGAGAAAGGAAAAATGCCTTTGAATGCCCCACAAAAGCAACAATGTGTTGTGGAGATTCATTCCTCATCAGAAGGTCACACAATAGAGCATGTCAATGCGGTGACTACCTTGAGAAGTGGAAAGATTGTGGACAACCAAGTAGGTATGTCCAATGAAGAAAGTGAACCGGTGCAACTACAAGTTGACACCCGTCCCGTTTCATATCATATTCCTCCTTCATTGCATGTGCATGACCATATAAATGAGAAAGTTATGAAAAGTGATTTGAAAAGTGATTTTGAAAAGAAAGATTTGCAAAATGATTTGAAAATTTCTTGTATTGAAGAGACTTCAAAGAAAAATTCTAAAAAGGTTTTTGAACCAAAAGCTCCATTTCTGGATGCCTTAAAAGGATTCATTTCAAATGACAAGCAAAAGGCCAAAGTAAATAAAATCATGGACGTGTTTAGGCAAGCGAAAGTCAATATTCCACTTTTGGATGCAATCAAGCAAATTCCGGCTTATTCCAAATTCTTGAAAGACTTGTGCACCTAAAAGAGGAAGAACAAAAGCCAAGCACCTAGAAAAGTGGTCTTAATCGAGCAAGTAAGCTCAATTTTGCAGCATAACACTCTTCCAAAGTTTAAGGACCCCGGTTCACCTACCACTTCATACATCATTGGTGATCATATCATTAATCGGGCTCTTCTTGACCTAGGAGCAAGTGTTAATCTTTTTCCATATTCGGTATATGTCAAATTAGGCTTAGGAGACTTAAAACCGACGTCGGTAGTTTTGCAACTTGCCGACCGATCAATCAAAAAGCCTAGGGGTATCATTGAGGATGTCTTGATTAAAATTGATAAATTCCTCTTTCCTGTTGATTTCGTTGTCATTGACACGGAATAGGTCCTAAATCTTAAGAGCCAAATTCCCGTTAACCTTAGCCATCCTTTCTTGGCAACCGCGAATGCCAACATTAATTGTAATGAAGATCTCATTTAGCCACATGAAGGTAAAGTTGAATATTTTCAATCCAACCCCCAACTCATTTAACAAACATGAAGAGATTAATGTTGTAGAGAAATATCATGACCTTAAAAGTGAAGGAATTGAGTTTTTGTGTGAGACCAAAGTTTCAAAAAGTCCATCTTCAACCTTGAAACCAAAGCAAGTTGTTTCAAAATCTTATTTTGAAAGGGCGTGGAAGCCCAAAGATTACATTGACAAAGGAGCGAAAACATCTTTTGAGCTTAATCCAACAAGTTCCTTAAAGAACCATTTGTTGGGTGGAATTCAAAGCACTTATCACCCCATTAAGGAAGGGATGCACTACAAGATGTTTGATCTGGGCTAAAAGAGCCCAACGTCTTGCTAAAGACGTAAAAGACTAGCAAAATATTTCGTAGGGTGTCAAAACCCTATTCTTCCTTCATTTCTATCTTTAATTTCATTTATTGCGAAATTTAGATACTTATTTTTGGTTCATATGCATTGTTAGGAACTGTGATTAGGACCGCATGCACTTTTATGTTGAAATTAAGCATTTTGCATAAGTTCGATCGATCTCCAAGGAGTATTCAATCGATCGAACTTCGACCTACATCTAACACTTAGAAAATTTTCGACCTGCATTCAACCTGCATCCAAATCACCTCTCTGTCCCATCGATCGAATTTATTCTCAGATCGATCATAAGTACTTAGATCGATCCAAACTTTAAGTTCAATCGATCTTAAGTTCCAACACTTAGAAAAATTTTGAACCCAAAAAACCTGCATATTTCAGCTCTCTGTTAGATCGATCGAACATTTTGTTCAGATCGATCTCTGTTCTTCATCTCACTATCTTTGACTTTGTTTTGACTTTGTTTTAATTTCTTAATTTTAAAAAATTCCAAAAAAAAAAAATTTCAAAAATGCTTTGAGGAGAAATCAATTCAGTTCGATCGATCTGAGGTTTCAATTCGATCGATCGAACTGGTTCGGGGAAGTTTTTAAAAAATAAACCTGAGGGTTTGAAGATCGATTTCAAAGATTGATCTAACCCTCTCAAAGCCCTATCCCTCTCATCGCCGCTGCACCCACTCTTCCCCATCTCCGGTGAGACCTCCGGCGAGCTTCATCTCATCCCGAATCTCTCTCTCTCCTCTCGCATCTTCATCTCATCCCAAATCTCTCTCTCTCCTCTCGCATCTTCATCTCATCTTCATCTCATCTCATCCTTCGATTTGGGTAAGATTTGAATCTCATCTTGTATTTCAAGCTTCGATTTGATTCATACATGTTTTCCATGTTAGATCCATGATGTTTTAATGATGATTATTGCAATATCTGAAAGTTTGAAGCTTTTTGTTTATATATGTATATATGTGTATATATGATTGTATATATGGTTGAGATTTGTTTTGAATTTTTGGAGTATGGGCCTCATTAAGTGATTAAGATTGATGCTATGTTGTGTTGATGGGCCCGCGACTTTGTTCGTGAAGGCCCTGTGCCATCCACGTCACAGATCTGTGACTGCTCATGTTCTTCACACAGTTCAATCGATCAAACTTAGTTTCTTAGTTTCTCAGATCGATCTCACAAATCATATGAGATCGATCGAACTTCACAGATTTCATATACACATTTCATGCATCTTATCTTGTGTCCATGCTATCTCATTCATACCCAATGCCTGTGATTTTCCACATTGGATGCATTTTACACTTATACTGCTTAGCATGTTCACATCCTGTCACTTCCATAGATTCATGTCATTTATCTATTTTGTTTATCTTACATAACATACATGATTCTATTTTGTGCTTTAATTCTTTATATCGGCATTGACTTCTTTTGCAAGTTTCTAATTATTTTACAGGCCATGGCTATGGTTAAGATTGTAGCCTGCGGACACTATTACCGTAGGGGCAGGCCGAGTTTAGACAATGAGGTAGGTCCATCTCATGCCCAGGATCCTATACAGGAGGAGCCAGTGGAGCCCATACAATCTCTCCATTCTGACAGCAGATTACACTCTGATACTGGCGTATCTCCTTCACACGGTGATGCTGAGGCTGAGCACATACCATCTTCACCTCTATTAGCTCAGCCAGACCAGGAGTTAGACCAGCTATTGTGTAGATACTCACGCCTTCCAGTGGAGTATGAGTCAATCTTCGACACAGACTTCTTTTCCCGATCGGTACTTACCCGATCATCATATGATGATATACTACGGAGGGGCCATGTAACCATTCTTGCCCCTGTCACATACCCGATGTACCCGAGGCTAGTACGGATGTTTTTCCAGAACCTCCGGCCTGCCCCCGTGTAACACGGCAGAGCTGAGGACCTCCATTAATGGCCATCTGATTTCTATCATTGTGGACACATTATCCAGATCGTGTCATTATCCACATAACTGCCCTCCAGAGCTACAGGAGACATATCCCAGGCTATACCGGCCTTCATATGCATATATGGCCATTTTCCTTCCAGGACATTTTGCCGATGGCAAGACCTTCGCCACCCATACCTATTTGCTAGATAACTTGTGGTTCTTTGACTCAGTCTTGTTCCGCAACGTTTTCATGGCCGGCGATAAGATTCAGTGGAGAGGCGACTACTTGACAGCTCTATATGCTATTTATACAAGGCATTGGCTATCTATCCCTGCACTCATCTGGAGCGTGATAAGGAAGCTCTATGATGATCACATTAGTAAGGAATGGCCCAAAAGGGCTAAGTTTCTCCCATTTGGCCACCTCATCACCCAGATCTTGCTAGACCAGCGCTACCCTTTCCATCCACAGGAGCGCCCTGAGAGAGGATCCTCTTCCTTCAAGAAGAAAGATTGGGATAAGAGCTACAATGCTATTATCGCGAAATTACAAGATGATGCGGCACAAGTGGCAGAGGAGCTAGAGGCAGAAGAGATGGCAGAAGCACCAGGCCCGGTAGCAGACAATATACCAGTCGATCCGGATGCCGTACACATGGACATCGATTTGGAGCAGCCTACCAAGGACGCAGAGCAGCACTCTCTAGTTCGGTCACCCATTCATGATGCGGAGCAGGATCATGAACATCATTCTTCCAATCCAGCCACACCTGAGGCTCCAGTACAGACACTCAGCTTTAGAGAGTGACTCCAAGCTTTACAGGATGCTGTAGTATCCATCCGCGCCGACACGGTCTCTCTCCAAGAGGATGTTGTCTCCATTAGAGCTGATATTGCTACCCTCCGTACGGATGTCATGATCGCCTTCAGAGATCTATCCAGAGACATCCACGGAGTGCGACCTACCCGTCCTACCTCTTCTTCCTGATCTCTCTATCTCTTTTATCCTGTCATCTCATATATCTGTGATATCTGCATACTTTTGATACTGTTATATTATTTTTGCAGCCGTGTCCATCGGCTTTGATACTAAATGTATTATACTTTATTTTTTATTTTTATATATTTTCTTTATGGATGTCTTATTTTCAAATTCTTATATCTATCTGTTTGACTCCATCAGGTGCATCTCAGTGACTTCAGTGAGAGAGAGTACTGCCCAAAATTTTCAGGACCAACCTTTTACCTCTCTCTAATTTTCTCCCATTTACCCTTGCATGACCACTGTGCACTGTTATTATCCCTTTTGTTATCTGATGAGTTTATCCGAGTGCCAAATTTCAAGAGTTAATCCCAAGTTTGGGGGGGCTATGCCACCCACTTTGGATACTTCAGTCCCAGCCATTCTTTGCCTTAATTGCACTGGTATACTCTTTCCTTTTGTTCTCTTTGCACATTGAGGACACTGTGCCATTTAAGTTTGGGGGTAATGGTGATTTGCAGTGTTTATTTTTAAATTCAAAATTTTGAGCATGACTTGTGTATTTAAGGGATTTTCTATGATTGGTCTATGACTAGCTATGATTTTGATCTTTTGAGGACTATATTGCTTAAAATTTAAAAATTGCTTGACTTGAGAGTCTAATACTCCTTGTATGCCTTGTGGATGCCATTTAAAATTTAAAAATTGCTTGACTTGAGAGTCCAATACTCCTTGTATACCTTATGGATGCCATTTAGGAGTAAATTTTTTGAAAAATTGATATCTTGCTTGCACTTGTGGTCCACATCATCATGATTTTGTGATTGTTTTGAGATTCACTTTAGGATTCTACACTAGCACAGGCGCACACTAGCATTCATTTGTGAGGTACATGCTTTGTTGATTATTGAATTGGTTATATCCCAATTGGACTAGTAGTGCATTGAAAGCTTTTATTCTTGATAAAGGTGGATAACAACCCCTTTTCACTAAGTAGCCGGGATTCTAGCCTCATCAAGCACTGAACTTCTCGCGCCAAAAGGTGGAGGGCCCAAACTCTAGGTTAATAATTGAACTAAAATAAATAAATAAGAAGTTGCAAAAGCACTAAAAGTGAGGACTTCTCCCAAAAGGTGAGAAGTGGGAAATGATTAGATGAAGGTTGTCTTGATTTGTAGCCTAGTTGATTTGAACTTGTAAGTCCGTAGGGGTGTTTGAACACCTAATGCCCTAAAGCCGTCTGGTTTGGGAGTCATTGACCTAACGCTCGACCTCATGGATTGCTAGAAAGCTTAATAGATCAACACATTGCACCATGCTTCCATCTTTGATCCTATTTAAAAAAATAAATAAATAAATAAATAATAAAATAAAATAAAAAATTCTAGTGAAAAGAATAAGTGTACCTAGAACAATAAAGCTTTAATAAAAGGTCCACTTTTTGTCTTGATGACCGGTACTAGATTTGTGTGCTAGTTTGAGGGTAAGGATGTGACTAATTCTTTAGTTGGCTAAGATAGCAACATATTTGATGCCGATCCACTCAAAAAGGATTCTAGAGTTGTTTTGATTTGCATGATCATTTTCTTGATGTGTGGAGGACCATACTTGCTTGCTTGATGTCGAAATTTTGGGAGATTGCTTAGAAATGTTTGAAACATTGCATACTTGAGGTAGTTTTCTCCCAATGCTTGTTTGCAATATTGGTGCCTCTTTTGAAAGAATGAGCTTAATGTTTGTGGGTATCATTTCTGGAAACTCTCACGAGACTTCACTCGTCCACTAGGGGTAACCTAGGGGTTTAAAAGGCTTGTTGCATATGCTAAGTGCAATCGTGTTCCCTACGAAAGTGGCGTTATCCATTTATTACTTTCTAGTTCATAGTTGTATAGTTGTTCATTTCATTTCTTTACTTTTTAGTTCATTGCTAGGGACTAGCAATATTTAAGTTTGAGGGTGTGATGAGCGCTGAAAAGTGCGTATTTAAACCCCTTAAGCTTAGGTATTCTAGAACATTTATCTATCTTACTTTACCATTTTGTATTGATTTCGTGTTATTTCCATTTTCAGGTACTTATCCCCAAAATAAGCTAACTCCGCCAAATAAGAGCAGAAATGAAGTAATTCTGGGATGAGTCAAAGAAAGGAGCAAAGTAGAGCAAAAGGTGGAATTTCAGCAACTTCGATCGATCTCAAGAAAAGTTCGATCGATCCTACTTTCATCGATCTCAGCACTTCAAGATGGATCTGAGCCATGTTTATCACTGTTCAAAGATCTCAAAAGTTCGATCGATCCAACTTCCTTCTCTGATTGATTGACCATTCTTGTCCATATCCAAATGATTGATCATATTCAGTTATACCACCCTACCAACCGCTTTTGTCCTTTTCCCAAAAATATCTCTCAAAATATCTCAGACTTGTTTTTATCCAAAAAGGCGCCACCATCGTGGATCGATCCAGCCTAAGTTCGATAGATCTCAGCCATGTTTGATCGATCCAAGTCCAAGGTTCGATCGATCGAACTTCCTCCAGTGCAAAAAAGTTAAATTTCCAACTCACAAAAAGTTATCCTTTATCCGATCATTGGGGAATATTTGTTGTATGACCCCAGCTCATTTTGGGTGTCATTTGACCTACCTATATAAGGATAAGGATTACTTTTTACATATATCATATCATACCTTGTAGATTCATCTAGAGGGAGGATTTTTAGAGAACTCTTAGTGAGGAAGCAAAGGAGAGGAGGAGGCTAGAGACACCATTGGAGACTCTTCATCAACCAAGGAGCAGATTTCTTCCATGGAGCTTGCCCTTGAGGGTTGGAGGACATCATCCATGAGTGGCTAGACATCCTCTTGGGGCTAGAGTTAGCCCTAAGCATGCTTTCTACTTCTTGATTTATGTATTTTTAAGGGGATTTGTATTGTGATTCATGTCTTGACACTTTTATATAAATAGATCTTATTTATTCAATGATTTATGTGGTTTAATGCTTCCAAATGATCATTTCATTCTATCCATATGTCTATGTATGCTAGAATAGATGTTCATGTGTTTGTCTCTATTTCTTGTGTTATTGATACATGTCTATGTGTATTGATGCTATAGATCTAGAGATTGTCAAGACATAGTGTTTAATGTCATGTTCTTGTGGTTTATTTGATGGTTCATACTCATTTCTTGATGGATTGTACCTCTCCCTTAGTTTAATTAGTTTAATTTCATGTTATTAGCTTAGTTGTAGTGTAGTTGTTAAATGGGAGGACAATCCATGCTTGTTGTTGATGTTCCATACTTATGAAAGCAAATAACATATATCTCTAACCTTGTGATGTGTTTGGTTGTGAGCTTAAAGAAAGGATTAATGGCTTAATTTGATATGTTGTGCTATCAACCATGTTGTTTAAACAATATATGCTTAATTTGTCATCCATGCTTGTTGGAACAACCACACACACACTTTATTGTAATACATGTTCTTCCCCTCATTAATCATTCATTAAAGGTGTAAAAAAGTTGTGTTTAGTGGTGATCTCTAAATCCCAAGATCTCTCTCTCTCTTTTATTCTTTCTATTGCATTATTGTTTACTTTAATTTAAATTACATCTGGTTTACTTCAACCAACCAACCACTACTTTGATCACTCGACCTACTAACCCTAATTTTGATTTTTCAACCTAGTGCGACCCTCAATCCCTTGGGAAGATCCCTACTCACCCTAGCTATATTTTTAGTGAAAGGTAGTAGTGGCAATTTCTAAACGTAAAACTTGGCCACATTGCATAAACTTTTTGGGTTTGACGACGACCCTACACACCATTTTCTTTTTAATACAAAACTACTATTACTATTTCTACTTTCCAAATTTAATATTTACCAATACCACTAATTATAACAATAAAAGGTAAGAACTAAAAAATAAAAATAGAAATCTCTTCATCTCTCGAAATCACGTCTCACCACCAATCGTGTGACGGCCCTGCTTTTTCAAGTCAACGCGTCATGTGATGAACCAAAGATTGACCCGATAACGGATTCGAATACTGAAGTGAAAATAGAAAATAAGACTCTAAGAAGTCCAAGTGACCTTCCATGAGGTCGTAGAACTCAATGAGAACTGATGCGGAAGTAAAAGATCGAACATATGACAACTAAGCCCCAGGGGCAAAATGGTAATTTTCTAAAAATATAACTCAGGTACCACCAAGTACACCGCTGGGAAGACAACGAAAAATTTATCAAAATGAACTGATTCGGAGTCCGGACAAAGGAGAAACGGCATTACGAAGAAAAACGAGCACTTAAGGCAAAAAGGGTAAACTGGTAATTATCCAGGAAGATCCGGGTGCAACCGAGCACACCGTTGGAAAGACATCGAAAAATTAGTCAAGTTCAAAAAAAAAGTTCACTCAATTTGGAGTCCGAACGAGGGAGAAACAAGGGTTTGAAGTTGAGACGTCGCGGTAGCCCGACAAAGGCCATAACGCGCCCGGCACCCATGTGCGAGCCCACCGGCGCCCAATGGCATGCACATGATGATAGCAAAAAAAAAAAAAAAGTGTGAGTTTCCAGAACTGAGGCTTGAAACGGAGGTTGAAACGAGTTTTTCTGGAAAAATATAAAGAAAAAACTCCACCTAAAATCGAGTTTTCTACCCGACCACGTGGAAGGAAATGAAAAAAACTCACTGCAAAATCCCCAAAACGCCCCTAAATCAGAACTAGACAAGAGGGCAAAAAGCTGCTACAGTAACTATCCACATCTGAGATAAAAAATGAGCTACCAAACGAATTTTTCTGGAAAAACACGAAGTATAAACCCCTCCCGAAATCAAATTTTCTACCCGGCAACACAAGAGAAAATGAAAAAAAACTCGTTTTAAAATGCCCAAAATGCCCATTCATGAAATCAGGTCATGAGGGTTAAAAAGCTGCTAAAATGCAAAACTAAAAGCTGAACTTTGCAAGGGATTTCCGGTACCAAGATGACATTTTCTAGAAAAACACAAAGAAGAAACCCCCCCTAAAATCACGTTTTCTAAGTGACCAAGTGAAAACCGAAATTTATTTCTTGAAGGAAAACCCCAAAATGCCCTAAAATCAGATTATGTAATAAAAATGTAAAATGAGTCCATAGGAGGCTCAAATCACCAAGGATGAGATTTTTCTTAAAAACGATCATGCACACAAACATAACTTACCTATTAGGACGTGCTATAATGGTCCATGGTTTAAAAATATCGCCGATGCAAAATTCGACCCCCCTACGGCCAAAAAGGCAAAAATGAACTAGAAATGGGAAATTTAAAAACTAAAATTAACAAATGATTTCAAATTACGGTTCGGCCCTTAGCCACACTTCATGCATATTAAGTAGGTCCTAATGAATGTGCTTGGGCACACTTTGCATCACCCAATTTGGAAATGAATCCTTAAAGGCTTGGATTTTACTATTTTAGCCCAAAATACAAAGTATGAAACTAAAATGCAAAAATGAAAACAAAATGGTGAGTGGCCCTTGGCCACACCTCATACATAGTAAGTGAATGCTAGATAATGAATTTCATACCCGATGCACACTCCGGTGCAAAAATGTCATACTAAAACCCTATTTTCTCGTATATTCTCATTAAAGGCAAGATTTCAACATTTATGAATATACATGAATTTCAAATATGGTTTGACCTTTGGCCTCATATCTTATACATAAAATGAGAATCAAAAAGTGTGCTTAGGCACACATTACAAGTTTAGAATCAAATATACATATTTGACAAATAAGGCTACAAATGGCTTTTCATGCCAACCTTTACAAGAATGGAACCTTCAAGTCCCCAAATCATCCAAGCATAACGAGAATCCCAACCTTGATTCCTGTACCTGAAAAATGTCCCCACTACGTGGATGAGTAATATAAAGCTACTCGTAGGAAATGAGCATGCATCGACCTAACGTTTTACAAAGTTATTACATTAACTTAAAACAATTCAAAAGGGTCATGCCACCTAATGTCTATGTCAATGGTGAGACTCAGGGAGCATCCTAAGCTACCTTAAAATATTTCTAACATAAATCACATCATTCATCCAATTCAAATAACATAGAAGCATGTTATACAAAGTAACAAGATATAGATCCTCAAAGCCATTGACTTAAAATCTAAAATGTGAAAACAACTAAAGTGGGTCATGCCACCTAATATCTATGTACCAAATGAATCTATAGGATCATTTTTAAGTTGCATTTGAACAATATAGCATAGATGTACTTAACAACATAAAAAACCTGCAATGATTCATTAGAAATCATAATGCCTGAATGTACTTAACAATATCAAAACCTGCAATGATTCATTAGAAATCATAATGCCTGAGACATTAAATCGCCAATAACCAAAACCACAAGTCACAATTAAACATTGGTTGCCAACTTGGAATTGAATGCGAAATCAAGAAGTAGAAGACTTGGACATCAAATCTTTGATAAAGCCAAGACCTAAACGGTTATTCCGGGCATTAAACCGCTGGGAATACCACCCTAAGTGCGCACTATAAGTGGGGAGAACTCATACCTCCCGCACTAGAGCCAAACTCTAGCTATGTCTCTATAACAATGTCCCAAGTGACTCCAAAACAAATAAGTTAACAACTTATATACGAAATATATATAAATCACGAAACTACATTCCATGCATAAGTAGGTTGTAACCACACAGCTCATGCTCTAAATCCACAACTACTATAGCATGACAAATGTCAAATCTTCAAAGCACGATTCGTTACACGCTATAATAACATCACATGTCGAATCTTCAGTGTGCGATTCGTTACATACTATAACAATATAATTTAATATTGAAAACATAAACTAAAGAATCTACTACAAGTCCAAAATCATGATTTAAATATACAATCAATGTCAAACACATGATTAAATCATTAACGCAATAGAAATGAAAATTAATTATATAACCTAATCAATTTCTCTAAGGCTCAAATCTCAATTCAATGACCCCTAATTAACATATGTTAAACAATATAGCATGGTCATTACATATACCACATTAAAAACTCAATTAGGTCATTGAAACAATAAAGTGGAATTTAATTAAATCATGATAATTAAATCCCTAACTTCCAAAGCAATTTCAAATGGTCTTAATTTAATATATGCTAGTATACAAGCCCTAGTCATTACAAATATCAAGTTAAAAACTCAATTAAGCCAATGGAACCTTTAAATAGATTTTAATTAATTCTTTTAATTAAAATCTCTAAATTTTCAAACTTATCCAAATGCTCTCAAATTAAAGTATGTTAAAAAACATACCAAAAATTAATTTAAAAGCATATCATAAGTTAATTCCATGCAAGGTACATACATGAGAATTAAACTTTTACCAAAGATAATTATTAAATAAAAAATGCAATTCTTATTCAATTAATCCCAATTTAATATATGTTAACAAACATATTAAGGGCTAATTTATCTTCCTGCCATAATTCAATTATAAGCTATATACATCCTTATAAATTAAATCTTATATAAAAAAATAAATATTACTAATTTTCTAGATTTGATACAAGGCATGTAAACAAGTTGTATAATCATAGAAAACACTCAATACAACATATACATAATCCTAAAACATCCCCTACCTCAATTTGAGATGAAAATCTCAAAAGCCACCAAAATGAAACCGCTCCGAATCCGACAATACTTCGGGGTTTTGTCGGGGACAACGTCGCGAACATTAAACTCCAAAGAGGACCTATCAAAATCCTAACTTGACCTCAAACCCGAACTCAAAAATTGGTCAAAAATGGGTTCTTATAAGGAGGAAAGATGTGCGTAGTCAAGACAAACACAAAACGCAAAGGCACTATAACTTTTTAACAAAGGGAATGAGGTTTAATTGAAAGAATAAGGGTGAAAGCCTCCCTTGGGCTGCCATGGCAGCTTCTAGTCATGCATGAAGAGAGGGGAAGATGATTTTTTAATTTTATAAGCCCCTATTTATAGGAAAACCCTAAAAGTGCCCCGAACGGGCCCCGCCGGGTCTGAAAAAATGAAATTTGAGCAGACGTATTCAAACGGCAAAACTCTATGAAAGAAAAAAAACCAAAATGAGAAAATATGAATAACGGAAGAAACGGCGTCAAAAACCAAATCCCGAGCAGAGAGATATGCCCCGAACAAGTTCGGCGGCAACTGGTGCCATAAACCTTGAAAGTAGAGAAAAACAACTAGAAGGGAATTCTAAGAGTACGCGACTCGACGAAAAGTGAAAATGAATCCCGTACGAGGATCCAGGCTCAAAATAATACATTTAACAATAACATTCATTAATTACACAATGACCCCTCCAAAAAGTGAAAACTGCGCTAATGCCCAGAATGAAAATATCTTCCAAAAATATTTTCTTAAAAACCCCTGAAATAAAATATCTTCAAAAGATATTTACGAAAAACACCCTAAGGAAAGAAAAAGATTCTGAAAAACTATGCATCCATGCCCCTATGGACACCGAGAGCAACCAGAGTATTTTACTGCAAAAGTAAAGATACGTATTTCGTGGAAACCACTTAGAATGAAGATACGTGAAGTCAAAAACCAACTCCGAACACAAAAAGTGAGGTTATGTCAACAAAGTGACAAACGGGAAAAAGACAAAATAGGGAAAAGGAAGAAAAGTGAATAGTGTCAAAAAAATGAAAATATGGAAATGACGCGGTTCTCAAAGGAAGTTGTCAATTCAAAGGAAAGAGTCTCGAAAACCATTCTAGAGCACTCTAGATGACACTAAATGACGAGAAAATGAACTTAGAAAGGAAAAGAACAACGGAAAAAAAAATATCTGTGAAAATCTGAGAAAAAGGAAAGGAAGAAAAATGATCAGGTCATTACAAATCGGGATTTTGTTTTCTTTAAAAAAAAAATTATAAGTGTTAGAAAATTGCATTCATGACTTGATACTAAAGTTGACATTGCCTATTTGTTTGAGTGTAAAAAAGAAATTAAAAATTACACTCTTGACATACAAAATATCGACTAAAAAATAATAAAATATTAGAAATAAAATCTCTATTTTTTTTATACACTTGACCAACTCAAGGTAATTTGTGATTTGCACAATACTTCACTCATAAAAAATGTAATAGATTACAATTTGAATTTTTGTATACCTTCCTAAATGCATGCTATTTAAAAATTAGAAATTCAATATATTTTTATGTGAACCCTTTGTCACAAATTGTCTCATCTTTCTTATTAATTTTGTTTTATTTTATTCCAAATTCTAACTAGTTATAATCACATTCCAATTACTCATCCTCGCAATATCTTGTTTCTAGTTCTACTATAATAATAAAAATTTATCGACGTAATGAGGAGATTCACTACAAAACAAACTATTATTCTATGAAACTTCATATTTTCTTTGTAAATTAGTTGTTTTTCTTAGTGTTTTCTTTAATACTGCTATTATTATACCATCATTATTATTTTTTTCACTATCATCAAATTTCTTTTTTCTTTTTTTCTTTTTTTCTTTTTTTTTGGTAGAAAAGCATGAAAGGTAGCTAATATGTAAAGTTACAACAAAGATATCAATCCACCATTATTATTACATGACAACTCTCATTTTCACTTGATCACAAACCAATTGCAAGAGATAACATATTGAAAGATTTCATCATTGACTATTAGGTTTCGAGGCATCAGTCATCAACTCTTGCATATAAGAAAAAATGCTTTGAATCGTTGAATGAATGTAGAGTTTGAAAGAAAAAAAAATGCTTACTTCTAAAGACTCATTTAAAATTCAATGATTATTTATTTTCTCTCTAGTGGAGAGCCTAAATGAGGACATCTTTAGCTATTGGACTTCTGCAATTTCTTTTTCTCACTCAAAAGAATAGACAATGTCAACTTTAGCATTAAATGATGGATGCAATTTTCTAACACTTTCTTTTTCAAAGAAAACAAAAATTCCGATTAGTAGTGGTGAGACGTTCCAGAGTGAAACAATTTCTATTTTTATTTGTTTGGTTTATTTGTTTGGTACTTACCTTTTATTGTTGTAATTAATAGTATTGATAAATATTATATTTAGAAGCTAGAAACAATGATAGTGGTTTTGTATTAAAAGGAAAGCATATAAGTGGGTTTGGAATGTGACCATTAGATTTAATCTAAGGGTCACTATAGAATTTTCTTGCTTCATAGGGAGCAAGAGATCACTACTCTATATATATATATATATATATGGATAGGCTTCCTCTTTCTTTTGCATAAACCTATTTCTTCTGCATAAACCTAATATAGGGATAGAGAGAGAAAAAAAGAGAGATATTTGGTGGTTTTGTTAGATTAAAAAATAATGATATTTTTATCATTTAAGATTGTAGATATTTTGTATTAAATTGTATTAAAAAATTAGGGGTAAATAGGCCATTTCACATGTGTCAGAGTCCAAAAAGTAATTTGGGGTATAATTAAAAGTTAAAACCAAAATGTCAATCTTCGTGAGATTTGACCTAAACTGAAGAGGTGTTGGTGTAATTTGCCCTTATTTTTATACTAAAATGAAATAATTAATAAAAGACATTTCGTTGTTCCCACCACTAATTCAGCCTTGTACATAGTCTTCGTCCGGTATAGTTTTGAGTAATTTATAGTTGCCTCCCTTATAGATAGGTTAAATTATATTCGCATTCCCTCCCATGATTTAAAAACTTTGTAACAAAAACACCCTTCCGACACGATCAACCACAGTCAACGATGACATCACTACTATATCACCCTAAAAATAACTACACAAACCCTGAAATGTCTGTGAAGACAATTTTATCCATTTAGATGTATGTAAACAAACATTGATACTCTCGCTTTGAAAAAATCCATGTTCCAAAGTTCACGTAGCTTGTGTATAATATTTATACATATATATATGTGTTGACGCTAAAATCGGCTCCTAAGATCCGATTCTAAATTGATGTAGTGCGGGCGTGCCAAAACCAATTATATGGTTCAAGTGTGAGTTATCAACTGTAGTCTCTTTGAGAATATTGACTATCAGGCGATGCGAGGAGAAAGAGAACAAATATAATTCCTCTTTAAGTTCTAATTGCCTTAATTAAAAGGACTTTATCAGTGAATAATATATAGTAATAATTAAGAGAATAGAAAGGGGAGAAAAATTAGATATAAAAAGTGATAGGGAGAAGAGATAGAGAGACAGAGATATAGGGAGAGAAATAGAATGAGACTGAAATAGAGATGGGGAGAGATAGAGATAGCAAGGATGCTATTTGGGGAAAGTGCTTGAGAAAGCAAACAAATAAATTAAAGGATTCTAAGGGTGTTGGACCTCTATCTCAGCATGCCTCTTTGATTATTTATATAATAAAACATAGAAATAAACTCCTATATGCAAGTATTTTACTTGCATTACAACTCTATTGCAACTAACTATAAATTTAAAATAAACTAATCCTATAGATAACCCAACTAACTATAAATATAAAATAAACTAATCCTAAAGATAAATATAAATATTTAACTTACATCAACTAAAAGATAAATACTAAAATTATAATCCCTATCCATTAAATAATTCAAATGCTTCAATCTCCTTTGCCTCTGAATGTAGCTTTCGTAACCTTTTCCACATGTCAATTTATACCCAAATTGGTTTTCATGTCATTAATACAAAATTTACCAAAAAGGGTATCAACAATGTCCCCAATTTTAAATGTCTTATCGGCTGTCGGCCACCCAAGCCGGTAAGATTTTTGAAATTTAAAATATATTGGAAGGAAATTTTGAACAAGGGTTGCGCTGGTCACTTGGAATAAGATTGCAAATCAACGAGCTCCAAAGCTTTATTTCTTCTGAATCACCCTTAACATGATCTTTATTTCTTCTGAATCACCCTTGAGATGATCTTTATTTCATATTAGCCAAATCTGCCGATTTAAGCTTCTTCCTAAATTCTCAAAAAGTTTGCCGATGTCGCCTGCCCATAAACCCAAGAAGGAATTGCCCCCATGCATTTCTAACTCCATTATCAAATCATAATCATGATCGGCAGGGATTAAATTGTTGTGAAGCGTCATTCTAGCCGATCTGCCTATTATCTCTATGACATTGTGCCAGGATGAAGTTTTCTTAGCTGATTTCCTTTCTGCCGATTTCGCATTCAGCTCCATCGGCAAGACTATATCATGCCCAAAAGTCCATTTATCAGCAAGCATGACCTCACCATAATCGGCAGGAGTCGAGATATGTTGTAGAATAACCTTTGCCAATTTTACATTCGGCTTAATCGGCAGGACTACATCATGTCCAAAAGTCCGCTGATCGGCAAACATGACCTCACTATAATCGACAGGCTGAAATGGAGCATATGGATCGACTAACTTTTGTTGGGGGTTTGCAATCACATGCCCCCCGGCAGTTGCTAGTTTTTCAGCCAATTTTCTTTTAGCCGATTTTGCCTCAGCCGATTTTCTTTCAGCCGATTTTGCCTCAGCCAATTTTCTTTCAACCAATTTTGTCTCAGCCGATTTTCTCAACTGAGCTCTAAGTAACCTTTTGAAATTAACATCGGTTAGTTTTTTTCTTCTTTTCTTGAAATTGGGCTGAGGACAGCGAGTTAAAACAATTCTTTCATCTGATGATTGTTTTTGCCGATTATTAAATGTCACAATCGGCAAAGAATTCTGGTACCATTCATCAATAACATGCTGATAGCTTTTCCAACTTTGTTGTTGATAAGTCATCTGTTGTGACTGATTTACCGCCTACCGATAATCAGCTGCTGAAACTTGCCAATAATTGGCTGCTGAAACTTGCCGATAATTGGCAGTCGGTAACTGATAATATTCTGGCAAACTTTGCTGCTGATTTTTTGGTAAAATTTCCTACCGAGGTCGGCAAGACTGTCCAATTTTGGTACTGGTTATCAACAGCCCCTCATGTAACAAAGGTTGTGATACAGGGGTGACATGATGATTTACCACTTGGTCAGGATAAGATTTCCTATACATAGGCTGAGCACGTTTACGCCCTTGAGCTACCTTAGCCTGGATAAGCCAAGCTATCAATTCTTTAATCTCTTGATCAATCTCCCCCATTTCTTGATGTTTTCTTTGAGGGGGAATTGGCATAACTGGTGGGCGTTGTGTTTGAGTCATTAGTGTTTTCATCCTCTGCTTAAATTCTAGCCAACTTTCTTGCTGATTGGCCATCGGTTGCCCCCCGAGTACCGAAGATTGTGATACGGGGGTAACATGTTGATTTACCACTTGCCGATAATCAGTTGCTGGCGTCTGCCGATAATCGAATGTTGGCGTCTGCTGATAATTGACTATTGGTACTTGCTGATAATCGACTGTTGGAACATGCCAATAATCGGCTGCTGAAACTTGCTGATAATCGGTGACTGTTGGAATATGCCGATAATCAGCGGTTGTTGGCGTCTGCCGATAATCGACTTCTGTTGGAACATGCCGATTATTAACTATCGGTTTTTACCGATAATCAGCGACTTCTGGAACATGACGATAATCAGCGACTTCTAGAACATGCCGATAATCAGTGACTGATTGCTGATATTGTCTGGCCAACTGTATGGCTGATTTGAATATTGGTACATCGGCTGATTTGACTGATCAGAATATTTGTATGTCGGTTGAGAAGTCGACAGCATATTTTTACTATAAATCACTCACCTAGTGAGGTCCCACCGAGCGTGCCAAAAATGTTGACACTAAAATCGGCCGGTTAGAGCCGATCTTAATTTGATGTAAAACGGGCGTGCCAGAACCACTTGTGTGGTTTGATTGTAAACAGTCAACGTTAATCCCTTTGAGAAGGTTGACTTTCAGACGATGCGAGGAGAAAGAAAACAAATATAATTCCTTTTTGAGTTCTAATTGTCTTAATTAAAAGGACTTTATCAGTGAATAATATATGGTAATAATTGAGAGAATAGTAAGGGGAGAAAAATTAGATATAGAAAGTGATAAGGAGAAGAGATAGAGAGACAGAGATATAGGGAAAGAAATAGAACGAGACTGAAATAGAGATGGGGAGAGATAGAGATAGCAAGGATGCTATTTGGGGAAAGTGCTTGAGAAAGCAAAAAAATAAATTAAAGGATTCTGAGGGTGCTGGACCTCTATCTCAGCATGCCTCTTTGATTATATATATAATAAAACATAGAAACAAACTCGATCCTATATGCAAGTATTTTACTTGCATTACAACTCTATTACAATTAACTATAAATTTAAAATAAACTAATCCTATAGATAACCCAACTAACTATAAGTATAAAATAAACTAATCCTAAAGATAAATATAAATATTTAACTTACATCAACTAAAAGATAAATACTAAAATTATAATCCCTATCCATTAAATAATTCAAATGCTTCAATCTCCTTTGCCTCTTAATGTAGCTTTCGTAACCTTTTTCACGTGTCAATTTATATCCAAATTGGTTGCCATGTCATTAATACAAAATTTACCAAAAAGGTTGTCAACAATATGTGCAACTCCATGGCAAGAAACTCTTATTGCAAAATAGTCATTGATTATGTGTTTTGAAATTGATTGATCGGCAAAATATTGTAAGTGAGAATTATGCTTAGATTTTGAAATTGCCAAAGTATTGCACGTAATCGAGAATTAGGGTTAAGTTTTGATATTTTGATTTGGGAGAAATTAATTTGAATTGAAGGAAGAGAGGAAGGCGCAGCAAAAAAAATTACAAACCCTCAAATTTATTATATAATTAGACCAAACTTTAGAGGAAGTCATTGTAATTTACCCAACTTTTAATCAAACATTGTAGGAGTGTGTCATGGGCTTAACTAAATAACTCAAAGCAATTAGCGAAGAAGGGACAAAGCTATTGCGACTCACACATATTATTTCCACACACGACTTTTTTTACAATGTGGTTCCTCTTGCGTCACATTTTTCATATTCTTTGTTGCGTTAAAACCACTAAAAGAGTCTGATAAGTGCATTATTTTGTTGGGAATAGTCAACAACACAATCAGGGCAACTGATGATATTTGTTCGACGCAGTGGCAGTTCTTTGCCAAATCATTACTCATGCTGCATCGGATAATATGTTATCCCCTTCACGTTTTAATTGCATTGTTGTCCCCTCAGCCACATGAAAGAATTGGATGGCAAGATTTCCACTAAAGTTGTCTTTATTGGACGAATTTGGGATAACAATCTTTTCAGACCAAAAGTATTACTTTTTAGTAGGATGGCACCATAACTTGGGGTAAGTTTGGCTAACTATAATTCGTCCGGTTAAAAGATTCCTCATATCAATTATACTTCGTTAGAAAATTCATCATACATCCCGATAAAAAATTGTCATATCAACTCCATTTTTATTTCAGACCGAGTTTTTAATTAATACACCATCTTCGCTACTACCTTAACGGACAAAATATATTATTTTTGCTCCTACTCTGATAGACAAAGTATCGATTTCGCTCCACGTACTCTGTTTAATTGTGGAGCGGGGCGAGTTATGTTACCTTTATTATTTAGTAAAATAAAACTAACCCAATATATACAAATTAAGCTGATAAATAAATTGACTCACCTTTTAAAGTATTAAGTAGTGAATATTTAATATGTTAACTAAAATGCAAAATATGAATCGTTTAAAAAATGGAGAAAGTGTAGAAAACATCCTTGAAGCATACTTTTCGTATTACTTTTACCCCCTATTTGAAAAAGTGTGCAATAAACACTTTTAATTTTTTGATATAATGCAAAATTACCCCTCTGTCAAAAATCTGACATAAATTAGTATTGTAATGTCCATTTTACCCTTTTATTTTTTCCAAAATGCCCATGCAATCACCCTCTTCACTACAATCTTACTCTCCCGTCCCAATGTGGGGCACAATTGCTCTGTGGCAAATCACACCCATTGTATCATATTTTCTCACTCCATATGACTGCCCACAAATAGTTTGAACAGCACTTGCCATGCCCTACTGTAAATTAAACATGAACTAATACAACGTTAATCATGTTTATCAAAGAACCTTTGGCTGTATAATCACCCCTTCCTCAAAGAGGAGGGTAGGGTTTGATCCCTGTTTGATTACTTTTTTGTTTTTTTTGGGCAAGTCCTGTTTGATTACTTTACCCTTCGTAGACAACAAAATAAATAAGTAAATGCTGCTTAAATTGAGTTAAATTAATTTCCTATTTGAACAAAACTGCACCCTGTGAGCAGCAAACCAAAGTACACAAAAAGTTTGTTTAATGAAAGAGGTAGGTACAGGTACCATGATCCCATAAGCGAGGCCTTGAATTTCGATGTTGCTCCGGCAAGCTCCAGCACGCCCAAATGGCCGGAAAACATGAGGGTGACAAAGTTGAGCAAGTCAGCATGTAGTGTCCTTTTTGGTCTTTTTACAAAAAAAAATTATTTTTATATATTTTATAAAATTATTCAATAAGGGTAATTTGGTCAATTTATATTTAAATATGTCGGAGGAACCTAATTGCACCAAATTGAAACTTAAGGAGTATTTTTTGCACGTGAGGAGTGTGATATGCACTGTAAATATACTTCAAGAGTGTTTTTTGCACTTGACCCTTTTAAAAATATTAAACATATATAAATTTTTTAAAGGTACAAAACTACATATATAATCGGAGCTAGGACAGAACGGGTTCATTAGTAAATCTATACCCGTCCCAAACCCAATTAAGGGCTACCAAATTCACTCCTTAGAGGCCGAGTGGGTGGGGCGGGACGAAAACCTGACGTGATGAAGAAAATTGTGATCCCTACTTTTCAGTCATAACCTTTCTAAGCACTCTTTGAGTTCACATACCTTTTTTACACCTCCGACCAAATCTTCAATCACCTCTTCTTCCTTTCCAGGCGAAGACATGCTGAAGTAGATCATGACTGTTCTCAGTTGCAATACGCGTAAACAAATAAGACTTTTTTAAACAAGGAAAATTAAATAACCTTTTGAATCAGATTTTCTTTGAAAAATCACCTTTGAATCTAAGTCAGGATGAAAATCTCTTGTAAGAAAACTGTAAAAATGAAAGACAGCATTCAATACAAAGAAACCCTACGGTTAACTCCCAAGAGGACAATTAGTTAATGGTGGTTGTTTGAACCGTCTCTCTCACACACACAAAATACACGATCAAGCATATAGTGAAACTCTCTGGAACAAACTGTCACTGTTAGAAAACCACAACCCCGATGGCAAAACCGGACACAGAATATTACAGCACAATACTAACACGTTTCTTTCAGAAAAATGCTTCAAGATACAGCTGCAGTCAATTTCTGAGGATGAACTAAAATGATTACACAAGTTCCTTTTTTTTAGGTTCAAGAATAGGAGGGTCAACATCGATACCCATGTTAGCAGCAGTGCCTGCTATAATTCTCATTGCTGATTCAATGCTCGAACAATTCAAGTCTGGTAACTTCTCTGTTGCAATTGCACGCAACTGGTCAATTGTGACCATCCCCACTTTCTGTAGCTTTGGGTCTTTAGAACCTTTCTCCACCCCTAAGTAAACGGTCAACATAGTCAATCAGCTAATTTAGAATGTCATACTTTGAATAACAAAAATTAAAAGGAGGAAGAATGCCAAATGAGTGGAGGAAGAGAATGACAAAACAAAGGGGATATGCAAAATTGCAATAACTACAGAGGCATTGAATTAACGTCATGCAATAAAACTATAGGCAAGGGTGATAGAGCAAAAGATTAAGGAAGTAATCCACTGTGCCCAATAACCAATTTGGATTTATGTCGGGGAGATCCATGGTGGAAGCCATTTACTTGTTAAGACAATTAGCCGAAGAATGTAGGAGTAAGCAAAAATGTTCTACATATCATCTTTAAAATTTGGTGGGTTTTACTAAGAAAACAAATTCCTTAAGATATGACATAGATTATTCAAAATATGTATCTAAGTACCAAAACTAGATTCGCACTACATGCACTTGGACTAGTGATTTTCCTATAAATGTGAGGTTGCACACTAAGCCCATATTTATTCACATTAATTTTAGATGAGATCACAAAAATTTTAGAAGAAAACAATAATTATTATTCATAATATGTATCTATATTATGAATATGTACAAACACAATATTTAAAATAATTCAGTATTTAATTAAATTTGAAATCGTAAAACCTTCAAAATCTAAAAGAAAAATATATCTTTGGAATAAAACTTAACACTGCAGTTCCTCAACTGAATACTCTTTCATTTTTTTTTTCCAGAAATTAGGGTTCTGTGACTTGAATTGATCATCAAATTCTTGGGAAGACTGGTAATGAAATAAATTACAAACAAGCAGAGAAACTTGGCATGCTTCTAAAGTCAAACTCACATATATGCTTAGTGACTTGTTTTAAACTAAACAATCAATCATAAATAAATCGAAAAGAGCAAGTACAGTAAATCTAAACAAACTAAACAATCAATATAAAAAAAAAAAAAAAATCGCTTAAATTTCTCTCTATATACATATCTTTACATGTATATTGGGTAGATACACATATACATTGAATATAATTATATAAGTTAACAAAAATTGTTACGCCAAGCGCAGCGAACCCAAGCAACAATTACGAAACATGACAGAAAAGTAAACATCACACACAAAGAACACAAAGATTTATACGTGGTTCAGCGAAGTCTACATCCACGGTGAAGATCCAGCCCACGGTGAAGATCTGGCGAAAGTCTTCACTATGTGTAAAATCGGATATTTTTTGTGTGTTTGGTCTATTTTTCTTTAATTTCGCAACAACTAGTATCAGAGCCATTAGGTTCGAATGGGAGCGATGGGTAAAGAAGAAGGAAAGATCAAAATCGACAAGTTCAATGATGCTGATTTTGGGTTCTCAAAAATGCAAATTAAGGATTATCTATATCAGAAGAAGCTGTATCAGTCTCTTTCTAGAAAGAAACCAAAAGAGGATCAGCAGGCACTACTATTGCGCAACGTTGCCTCCAACATAGCGAAGGAGATGACAACAACAGGTTTAATGGCTGTCATTTCAAATATGTATCAGAAACCCATTGCGTCTAACAAGTTATATTAGATACGGTGATACAACCATCTGAACAAGTTTTAACACTGAAGTCAGAATCTAGTAGACATGTTAAGCAAGGAAGTGCCAATTGAGAAACTGAAGCTACGTTTAACTTCAGTTGGTGTTCAAGCTTTTGAGGATAATGGAGTGAGTTGCTCTGGAGTTTTGCTTTGTATGGAGGTATGGAGGAGTTGATAGTTTAATGTTATCAGTCTCCAAGTAGGAGATTGATGGGTAGTGTGGAGCCTGATATATATTGTACACCAAGCCCAACTCCACGGATTCAACTTTGCGGTAAGTTGGCGACAAGGGGAAGAGCCCCCCTACCAGAAGGTGGAGGTTCGGAGGCTTGCCCCCGACCCGAATTTTTGGATGTATTTTGGTAATTTCCGCACTTGTTATGTTGCCCTAGTGTGAGGATATTTATTCATTTTGAACTCTCTGTATTGGTGCCATTTTTTTTATCATCATAATGAAATACCTGCAACCCTCGGACGTAAATTGTAATCCTAGTTTTGGGTGAACTAAGAAAAAATATTTGTGTTCTTGTTGTGTGTATTTGATTTGTTTTTCCTTATTTTCTGTTTAATTTTGCAACACTGGATACTCGGCATACAGAAGAAATTAAGACCGACACAGAATACTAATCATAATCTCGTCTTCGCAATATAAATGGATAATAGCAGCTGATAACTACCACATTAAAAGTTTTCAAAGAATCTGATTTGAGCCTCCTATTGAGTTTGGCATTATCTTAGTTTCCACCCTAAAGCCAAAAGTGGCTTCAATTAGGAAGCAAAAAGATAATCCTGTAAGAAAACCTCAGGCATGATCCAACATGGAGAGTCAGAGACAATAAACTTAGTAGTGGGGCCTTTGAAAACCCCAAAGATCTAGACAAAGGAAAATTGATAACCTAATCCAAACTTAATGGAAAACTAAGGAGGTAATGGTGGATGCCTCCCTGTGAAGGCACTTTTCTCCTTGTTCAGATTCATGAGAGAGAGAGACAGAGAGACAGAGAGAGAAATCTGTGTATATCTTGTATCTTCTCTTCAGCCCAAATGAGGCTTATATAAAGGACAAAGGGTTATTCCCTAATTACACAATATTTGCTTAATTACACAATAATCCTAACTACTATGGGTAATTACATAATGACCCAAATAAACATTCTAACACTTCCCCTCAAGCTGGAGAATATATATCAAATAATCCCAGCTTGGAATAGATAGTCCTTAACCGGTTATGACCCAGTGCTTTGGTAAACATATCAACTAGTTGATCTTCAGACTTCACAAATGGAGTAGAGATGCTCCCACTTAATATTTTTTCCCGAATGAAGTGACAATCAACCTCAATATGTTTGGCTCTCTCATGAAACACAAGATTTGATGCAATGTGAACGGCTGCTTGGTTATCACAGAACAATGGAGTAGGAGCTTCAACTGTTAACCCAAGTTCTTTTATAAAATGTTGTATCCATGTCAACTCACTAGTGGTATGGGCCATTGCCCTGTACTCAACTTCAACACTAGATCGAGCTACCACCGTTTGCTTTTTACTTTTCCATGTAACAAGATTTCCTCCTACAAATGTGCAGTAGCCTGTAGTAGATCTCCTATCTGAAGGAGAACCAGCCCAGTTAGCATCTGTAAAACCTTCCACCCTAAGATGACCATTTGATTTGTATAGTAACCCAAAACCTGAAGCTTGCTTGAGATATCGAATAATCCGAAGAATAGTAATCCAATGTGGCATTCTAGGAGCTCCGATGAACTGACTTACAACAATAACTGCATATGAAATATCAAGTCGAGTGATAGTGAGATAAATTAATTTCTCAACAAGGCGATGAAATTTGCCCGGGTCATTAAATAGATCACCCTCATCGACACAAGTTTTGTATTTGAATCCATAGGAGCATCAACCGAACGACCACCTAACATACCTGTTTCTTCTAGCAAGTCCAACACATATTTTCGTTGAGATAAACTTATACCCTCCTTGGATCTAGCAACTTCAATACCCAAGAAGTACCTAAGTTTACCCAAGTCTTTAGTGTGGAATCGATTTTGCAGAAACAACTTCAACGTAGCAATGCCTGTGCATCACTTGTGATCACAATATCATCTGCATACACCACAAGAAAAATGAAGCCAGCTTTAGTGTGCAGGTGAAATACCAAATGATCGGTCTAGCATCTGTTAAGACCAAATTCTAATGCCGCCTCAAAGAATTTTCCAAATCAAGCCCGTTGAGATTGTTTCAATCCATACAGTGCCTTTGTAAGGCGACAAACAGTGTGACAATACTCCCCCTGAGCAACAAACCTAGGTGGTTGCTCCATATAAACTTCTTCAACCAGGTCACCATGTAAGAAGGCATTTTTGACATCCAATTGAAACAACAGCCAGTTACAGTTGGCAGCAATGGAAATAAGAACCCAAATAGAAGAAATCTTAGCAACAGGGGAAAAAGTCTCATCATAATCAACACCATAAGTCTGAGTGTACCCCTTTGCCACTAGACGAGCCTTCAACCGCTCAATAGACCCATCGTGAAGGTATTTAACAATGTAGACCCACTTCCAACCAACCGTTTTGGAACTCGGAGGTAAGGGAACAAGATCCCATGTTCCATTATGTTGAAGGGCATCCATTTCATCTACCATGGCTTGTCGCCAACCCAAATCAGAGAGAGCATCCTGCAAAGTCTTGGGAACAAAAGTAGCAGATATTTTGGATAAAAAATAAGATAAAGAGGATGAAATATGACGGTAGGAGACAAATTTAGAAATGGGATGTGCAGTAACACACGACCGAATACCTTCACGGAGAGCAATAGGCAAATCATCAGGTAAAGGCGTCAGATCCGAAGACTCTGAGGAGATGGAGGGAGCGAAGTAGGCGGTCAAGGTCGTCGAGTATAAACCTGCAATGGGATAGCAGAGCAAGGAGGTGCAGAAGCAGGAAACTGTGATGGAACCGTTGGCATAGGTGGCTTAGAAGTAATATCAATAGTAGTAGTAGAATCAAAAAAATATGGGAGAGACTCAGAAAATGTGACATCAGCACTAGTGAAATAGCGTTGAAAATAAGGACTGTAACAATGATAGCCCTTCTGAGTGTGAGAATGCCCAAGAAAAACACACTTAGTGGCACGAGGGTAGAGTTTGTCTAGGTTATGGACATAACACACACATCCAAAGACCCACGGAGTCAGATTAAACGATACGGAGTCTGGAAATAGAATAGAATGAGGAGATTTACCTTTTAACACTGATGAGGGCATTCGATTAATAAGATGACATGCCGTAAGAACAGCATCACTCTAAAATCGTTTAGGAACATGCATATGAAATAAAAGGGCACGACAAACTTCCAGGAGATAACGATTTTTCCGTTCAGCTACTCCGTTTTGTTGCGGAGTATAAGTATAAGATGATTGATGAATGATGCCTTTAGCATGAAAATAAGATTCAAAAGGGTCCGAGAAATATTCTTTGGCATTGTCAGAACGTAAAACTTTAATGGAACACCCAAATTGGGTTTTTATTTCTTTGCGAAATATTTAGAAAATAGAAAACAATTCAGAACAATTTTTCATTAAAAACAACCAAGTCATCCGAGAATAATCATCCACAAAAGTCACAAAATAACGAAATCCATTAATAGAAATATGTTTTATTAGTCCCCATACATCTTAATGAACTAATTGAAAAGGACTAGCAACACGATTATTGGCTCTCGGTTTGAAAGATACACGACAATGCTTACTAAGCTGACATGTTTCACAAGACATGGACTCAATACGACTAAGACCGGGGACTTAACACTGCAGAACTAATAGTGATGGGTGGCCGAGACGACAGTGCCATTGGAAAGAAGAAAAAGATGACTGAAGAGCTGTGGGAGATGGTGCAAGATTGAAGTAATACAAGCCACCTACTTCATGTCCCGTACCAATCCCCTTCTTTGTCTTGAGATCCTGAAAAAGACAACATGTGGGATAAAATGTAACGGAACAGTTAAGAGATTTAGTAATTTTACTAATGGACAACAAATTAAAAGGGAATTGAGGAACATATAACACAGAGGAAAGAGAAATAGACGAGGTTCCCAAACCCAAAACTTTAATTGATGATCCATTAGCAAGAGTAACTCTTTGAGAGGAAGGAACAGACTGAAAATCAGATAAGAAATGAGAACTACCAGTCATGTGATCGGATGCGCCAAAGTCAAGAATCCAGGGACTCTGACTAGAGGACAAAAGACATGCAGGGACACTACCTGATTGGGCCAAGGACCCCATGGAAGATGAGGTGGAAGGCCGTTGTTGAGACAGAAACTGAGCATACTCATCGCGGGGAATCGTGACCATAGCAGTCTCAATAGCCACATGTGGAGCAGTAGGTGTGGCAAAGAGAGAAGAATCCCCATCATTAGAAGTCGCTTGATGTGCATAGAAAGAAGGTGGCAGTTTCCCATGAAGATCCCAACAGTAACTGACAGTGTGATTGGTAAGACCGCAGTGAGTGCAAAGTTTTAAGTCTCTGCCTTTACCTCGACCACGGCCACGGCCACAACCACAACCACAAGTAAAACGACCACCACCGCCACGAGAAGACTGAAAGCCACCCTGGTTCACAACTAAGGCAGAGCGGTCACTGCTAGGAGGAGCAGTGACAGCACTTGATGCACCCCCTGAAGCACCACTAGATAAAGTGGCACACTGAAGTCTAGATAACATATCAAGTAGAGAGGGAAGTGCAAGGCTACCCAAAATCTGTGCACGAACAGGTTCATACTCTTGTGACAAGCCTGTGAGAACCCGAACAACATTAAAATCCTCACGTTGCTGTTGCATGCTTTTCACATCAGAGGTGAGGGGCTGATACAAGTTTATTTCTTCACAAAGTCCCATTGCCCGTGAGAGGTATTCTTCTAAACTTTTGAGTCCCTTGTTGGAGATCAAAAATTGTCTACACACCTCATAAATTCTGGTTATATTACTAGTACCGGAGTATAACTGTTGGAGTCGGGTCCATATCTCCTTGGCAATGTCCAGATATAACAAGTTGGAGCCAATATGAGGTTCAATATAATTCAACATTAAGGAGATGATCTGAGCATCCCTTTGTTCCCATGAACTGAAATCAGCACCACTGTTTTTGGGTTTATCCTTAACCAAACGAGTGCCAAAGCCTTTGGTTTTCAAGAAAATGGCTACTGACCTGGCTATAAAATGTAATTTTTGCCATTAAGCTTGATTGAAGTCATGGGAGGATTGAAGGAGGTAGAAGATAACAGGTCTGAACTGGAAGCCATGGAGAAGGTTTAAAAAAAAAAACGAACCTGGGAAAAAAAATATTGCAGAATCGGCAACTGGGTCGGATCTGGACAACCGGGTCAGATTTTGGCAACCGGGGCTGGATCAAAGCCAGGTCTCTGCTATCTCGGTTTTAGTACACCAGGTTTGGAATAGCATAACCGCATAACCAAACACGGCTGTTCTTCTTCACAACACCACCGACAAACTCCGGCAAGCACGCAGTGGCGACGGCAATAATCAGCGACACCACACCGAATCAAAACCTCTGCAACTTCCAACCAAGAGAAAAGACGAATCGATGAAGCCTCACCTCTGCAACTAACGACGGTAGATGTCGGCGAGCTTGCTGACGACCAAAGCGGCAACAACACGACCGACCAAAGGGGCTTCAGATCTGACGGCGACAAAGGAAGCTTCAGATCTGACGACGATGACGACGACGAATGTGTTCTCAATCTACCGGCGACAAGAAGTTCCAGCAAAGACACCAACAAAACACTCGCGATTCCGATCGCGATTCCAATCTCATACAAGGGCAACGCAATTGTCGTTTCCCACACCCATGAATCCATATTGCTCTGATACCATGTTTAGATTCATGAGAGAGAGAGAGAGAGAGAGAGAGAAATCTGTGTATATCTTGTATCTTCTCCTCAGCCCAAATAAGGCTTATATAAAGGACAAAGGGTTATACCCTAATTACACAATATTGCTTAATTACAAAATAATCCTAACTACTATGGGTAATTACATAATGACCCAAATAAACATTCTAATACTCCTTAATGATGGTGCTGTAAATGAAAACAAGGGAGGTTCAAGTGGAGTTATGAGAAAAAATAACAGATCATATTCAGCTTTGCTACAGCTGATTAACCTGATTTAATCATTATGCATTCCTATTGGTTTAAACCTGGCTGCTGGAAGGGAAATGGATAAAATCATTAAAGCGACTGATTCTATGACACCAAAGTGCTTGGTATATAAAGCTGAGTATATTCCTTGGAAGCTGCAAAAAGTGGTGAAAGAGTTATACAAAAGATGGCTTTCCAGTGTTGTAAAGTAATGATTGTGTATAGAGACCAATTCCATAGCTCTGTTTTTTTTCCCCCCGAATATCGTAATTTGGTTGTCATTTAGTGTTTCAGCCTTACTGCATTCAAGAAGAGGTGAAGGGGCTTTTGAATAGAAACTAAAGGTTGTATTTTTCTCAGGAAATATTAAATAAATCTGATTATTTTCTTAAAAAAAAAAAATCGATGACCTATCACAAGGTCAAGATCATGAGGCCATTGTTCTTGTGTTATGCTGGGTCAAAGACAAAAAGAAGGTTTCTTTTGTTCTAAAGGGTGCCATAGGAGGGCAATCCAGGTAGATCCCAATTCCAAAGTATATCAAAGAGACCTCATCCAACCCAAATTCTCTGTGTAGGACACATGGAACCTATAAAGTTCAAAGAGGAATTAAAAGTATCCCCTTCTTCAAAGCCACACAAATAGAGAACTGAGCATTGCATGCTTCAGCTTATAACCCAGAAGCTCTCGTCCAGTCCTCCTTCAGAAGTGAGCCTATTTTACTACCCTAGACACACCACCGAAATGCAAACAGCACAGCTGTCCAACACTGGCCTCGCATTCCTACTAATTCTAGCCCATGTAACAACTTAAATACCTTTAGCACTGACCTCATCATAATTTACCATGTTCCAAGCATACAAAAAAAGAATATATCACAATCTGCAAACAACCAAACAGTGTAGTAACAGAAGGTTAACTGTTTCCTCCGTGTTCTTACAAATGATACACCAATTTGGCACCATCTTTCCCAACAAAACTCTTGCCACTGAACAACTAATAGAAAGAACTCATCTTTACCGGAAAATCCTAAGTCCTTCCACCTTAAAGCATCCTTTCTGCCATTAATGACCAAAGCACCATAAAATAAGTCAAGGAAAAAAAAAAAAAAAGAAGAAGACATTGCACCAGTCTCATCAATTGGATGTCCCATACAGTTCCACTCTTTGAGATATTAACACTAAATGCAATGAAAGCCTCCTTTTTTGTAGTAATCTTCCCCAGATTTGGACATATCTCTTATGAAGCAAGCTTTTTTTGTAGTAATCTGCAAACAACCAAACAGTGTAGTAACAGAAGGTTAACTGTTTCCTCCATTTTCTTACAAATGATACACCAAAGAACTCATCTTTACCGGAAAATCCTCAGTCCTTCCATCTTAAAGCATCCTTCTTGCCATTAATGACCAAAGCACCATAAAATAAGTCAAGGAAAAAAAAAAAAAAAAAAAAAAAAAAAGAGACACGTTGCACCATTCTCATCAACTGGATGTCCCATACAGTTCTACTCTTTGAGATATTAACACTACATGCAATGAAAGCCTCCTTTTTTTGTAGTAATCTTCCTCATTGGACATATCTCTTATGAAGCAAGCTTTTCGCACCAGGCTTCATGTCAGTAGTTCACCACCCTATAACCATCCCCCACAATGAATCTAACATGCTCAAAGTATTCCTCCATATTCTTCCTGATGCTTTTACACAGCAACCCAACTTCTAGTCTTCAACAATCTCTCCGAGCTTCCTAATACATCGTTTTTACCATCTTTTTACCATCTTGTTCACATGGAACCACTGTCCTTTGCAAATATCTAAAACCATCCCCCATAAAAGCTTGCTTAAACAACCAAAACTTTGTAATACGCAACCTCCGTCCCCTAAAGGGGAACAGCACATCCATTTCAATCAAGTTGCCTAACACCCTTCCACTTGGCATAAGAAGTTGCTCTGAAGTTCTGAAGCCTCATAGACAAAGTGGTCAGAATAGTGAAAATAGCTACGAAGTATGTTGCCAAGAATTGTGATTCTCAACG